>NC_045788.1:129764309-130137045 GCF_009873245.2 Balaenoptera musculus | reverse complement strand
AAAGCAAGGATTAGTAGGGCAACACTGGGAAACTTGACCTGTGGAGATGTTAGTGTCTGTTTGATTCACTACAATGAAAACTCCTTCATTGGCTGTTTTTTTCCCCTTTGATTTTCCATGGCTTCTAATTTACACAGCAAACAATTATGGGCATATAATATATGCCAGAATCTATGCTAGAGATTCAGATTTGAAAGACACATCTCCCCATAGGTAATTTCAAAGAGAATTGTAGGAAATTAAGTCATATTACTGCTCTCAGGTAGATAATACATTGGTAGCCGCTGACATTAGTTGTAAAGAGAAAAATTTTTTAAAAGGAATAAGAGTGCTTATAGTGAAATTGTGATTCTATAGTGAAACTGTTGATCTTATTGCTTATTTTATTGTTCTGGTCTTAGATTATAATAGTAATAATAGCAAGATAGAGATAAGGATTTTTTTCCTCTTTTTTCTAAACCTTTAACACAATGAGGTAGTCTGTTTTTTTTCATTTGAAGAAACTCAAAGCTTTTATAAAACTCCCCTCTAAAAAAAATATATATATATAACTAACATGTAATGTAGCTTTTAATTTGATTTTGATAGCACAGACCTTAATCATAAGAATATTACTAAAATGTACAGGGGATAAACTACAGTATTCTTTTTTAACTTTTAAAAAGGCATTGCCAAGGTGATTTGCATAATTGAAATTCTATATTTATAACTACAGATGTGCCACAAAATTCATGCTAGCAGCCAGATTGTTAAAACTCTCACAGTTTCATGAAAGGGAAGGCTTGCCCAAATTCTCGCTGGTTCCCACATAAATAAAGCTGTTTTGGGAAACAGAGAATAGGAAGATCTTTTTATTTCAAAGCACCTGTAAAGAAATAAAGCATTATAAAAGAAAAAAAATGGTCAAACAGGATACATGAAGACCAAAAAGATTAAATAATCTGCTACTATTAGCCTTTGATATTTATAAATATTGGAAAATCTTTATATTTTAGCTTGCTTTATTTAGAAATCAATTTAAGGAGTCATTAAGAAATATAAGGTTTAACCTATTACAGTTGGATTTTTATTTGTGATCTTGGCAGCTTTAATGTCTGTATGTTATGGATATTATTCCATGCACACAATATTTTTAAAAAGCATATTGAAGTCTTTTATTTGCCAAGTACAATTTGACTGTGGAGTGTCCAAGTCATTTTTCTTTGGACCCATTCAGTCTTCAATGTCATTTCTAAGAAAGGAAGAAAGCTTGCAGATACAGAGTTCACTGAATTGACAGTGAAAACAATCTTTTAGAATTTTTGACACAATTTTGCTTTTATCTTAAAGTAAAAATGACTAGTTTAGCTCTCGGTAACATATTTTAATAATTATTTTCAATGTGCCATAAAGTCAGTTTTTAGTGCCTTAATATATTAAAAAGAAGAACTAAAAATAGACCAACCTTAGTAGAGTATTATTTTTCATTTTGGAAACTCAAGTCCCTGTAATGAGTGTTATGTGTTGAACTGTGTCTCCAATAAAAAGATATGTGGATGTCCTAACTCCCAGTACCTCAGATGGTGACCTTATTTGGAAATAGGGTCATTGAAGATGTCATTAGTTAACTTAAGATGTAATTGGTTAATTTAATGTGAGTTAATCCAATATGACTGGTGTCCTCATAAGAGGAAAGACACACAGGGAGGAGACACAGAGGGAAGACAGCCTTATAAGAAGAGGAGAGAAACACATTTGAAGACACATAGACACACAGATACCAAGAGAAGATGGTCACGTGAAGACAGAGGCAAAGATTGGAGTTTGCTGCCATAAGCCAAGGATTTACGACTTTAGGATTTAGGGCTACTAGTAGCTGGAATAGGCAAGGAAGGTTCCTCCCCTAGAAGATTTGGAGTGAACATACCTGCAGGCACCTTGATTTTGGACTCTTAGCCTCCAGAGTTGTGAGGCAATAAATTTCAGTTGTTTTAAGCCTCCTAGGTTGAGGTCATTTGTTACATTGACCAAGGACACTATTACAGTGACTCTGACAAATGTTCAAATGTTATTAATACAGCCATTCAAGAAGATATTCCTTAGAGATCTTCCCAAGGACACACAGCAACCAGCTGTTACCTCCTCTACCATCCTCAAGCAATTTTGTGGCTAGAATCCTTACTTATCAAATAAGCAATTGTTTATCTTTACTCTCTTTGCTTTCCTTTTGCTTTAGAGGTAATCATACACATTCTTTCTCTTCATTTATCTCTCAATATTTTTCTTCCTTATCTACCATGATCATTATCATCTTCATCACGACAAGACTTGAGTCCAATCTTTGTCAACTCTATCTTAGATTGATAACTCCAAAATCATATGGTCATCAAGACATTAAATAAGATTCATAGCAGATAGTAGGATGTTAATTTCCCACTCTTGCCACCAGAGTATTTGTAGGTGAATCCAAAAGCATGCAAATTATGGAAATGTGATCATTTCATTTTTGAGATTTAAAGCTCATCTTAAGTTACATTCAAATCAATGATGTTTTCCATTTGGTAGGAAAAAAATTCTTTATTCTCTTTTCTTAAGATTGTCTGCCACCAAAAGTTTAATGTACATAGCTGCTCCAAACAGTTCTGTGCTCTCTGACCTCCTTTGTCTGATGAAGAGAATAAGGGTCTTTTTGAGATAATTGGTGTGGCTTCAGGGGTTAAACATTCCTGCCTTTTGAGGAATGCATTAGATAGTGTGAAGACTAAGCTGTTAAACAAAGCGGCCTCCAAATTCAGGATTTAAAGGAAACATAAGTTTATTGCTCACTCACTGTTTACTTCAGCAGTAAACAATGTAGATTGGAAGAAGGCTCTGGTCCATGCAGTCAGTAAGTGTCCACGGTTTTCTCATTTTTTGGGTTTTCTCCCTCCTGGTGTGTCGTCCTCATCTGAATGTTCAAAGCTATGTTTCTTACAAGGGGCAGAGGAAGGGATATGGAGGAACGTATTCCTGATTATCTAACATTCAGATCTAGAATTAGAACTCATCATGTCTGCTCATAATTCACTGACAAGAACTTAATTATATGACCCATATGACTACATTAGCTTCAAGAGGGACTATGAAATATAGACTTTCTCTGGGCAGGCATGTTTCTAGTTAAGACTTTCATACAGAGGAAGGTGAGCAAGAATTTCAGTGAACAGTTGCAGTCTCTTCCAAAGAGATGTTATCAACATAAACTGAAATATTTGTTTTCTATCAGGAACTTAAATGACTTAACAGTATATGGAGAGCCTACAAAAGACATTGAAACAATTTCTAGTTATAATAATACTGGCATTAAAGATGTCATGCTATCCCTTATCAATATTAGTACCATTTAAGCATTTTTCAAAACAAAATTTGATATCCAATTTTAAGGTTAAATTAGCTTCCATTTGAAAGGATCCTGAAAAATAATATGGCAAGTAAATTGGGTATCATTTAATAAATTTGTTGAAAGGACAAAACAGGAAAGCAAAGTCTATGGATTTTCCTAGAACGTCTCTTCTGAGATCATTAGAGAATATTTAGGATTGCAGGAGAGATTGTGGTGTGTGTCTTCTTGCCCCACACTGGTTAAGAGAGAAAGAGAGAAATGAGAGAGAGAACCTCACGTAGCAAAATAAATTTACTAAGAAGTGGAGAGGTACAAGAGCAACAACGAATCTGGTTTGCTAGAGAAATAAATTTGGAGGTCACAGAAAAATCCTGTTCTTGTGTGTGATAATTTCTCTACTCACTCCCTTCGCTCAATGAATTCCTTTTTTGGTTCCAGAAACTACCACTTTTGATTAGTACATTAATTCTCATCATGAAGTTTCTAGTGTCCATGTTTTTTATTCTCTGTTGGCTCAATAAAGCAGTTGCTAGCAAGCTTTGCAAATTATATCACGTATTATTTTGGTTTTATTTCATTAGACGAATTGCTTCCTAAAAAGTATTTCATGCTATATCTACATTTTGAAAATCAAATTAAATGTGTATTGATTCAGGATTTTGTTAGCTGTTGTTTTTATGTGTTGTTTTTCTCCTGAGTAATTTATTGTGTTCCTAAGGGTGCTCTGGAATATCACAAAAATAAGGTTGGAAATCATCGCTCTCAAAGGATTAAAATTGCAGTTATGATCAGTGCATTCCTCCAAGCCCAGGCAGAAAAAAGGTAACAGCCATCATTTGGGCTTCTAAATTCTTCCATTGTATTTGCAGAGATCTCATCATGAAGCATTTCTCTGAGACATCACACTGTGTGAAACCATTTTCTCAGGTAGGATGAAAACACTAACTTTCATCATAATAATGGCTATGAGTGATGACAAGAAACTTAATCATCAAAAAGATTCAGTTGTGTCCTTTACACTCTACTTACTAAAATAAGAAAGAAGATTGTACTGTTCCAGAAAATAAAATTAACTCTACCAGGAAGACCAAACAAAAAAACAAATATTTCAGGGTTACTCTTAATCTAAAAGCTAAGTTTGTCAGCATACCCTTGTGGAAAATGTTCCAGGTATATCCACTTGCCCTTCTCCTTCATTGTGGGCAGGTCTGACTTTGAATGGCCAGTGCACCTATGCTTCTTTGCCTGTGTATTCCCTCTGGTCTCCTGAGTCTATTCTATCTACAGGCAAAACTAAACCAGCCCCTGTAAGTGCTAAGCAAGTCCCTGGGGACAAAAAATAAGTGTCCCAGCAGCAAAACTCTTGGTAATAGAACTCCCTAGTTGTATTCTATGTTTTTCTCAGAGTTCCTCTGGAAGACTAAGCAACTTGCTTCCTAATATACCATATGGCCAGTCCACTTTCCTACTAGTAGGACCTGGGATCACCTCCCAAACTTCTTACATTCTAATCCTTTACCCAAGGTAAGGTTCTGTGGGAATGGAAACCAAGACCAAGCCCAACCACTGAGCATTCTGGTAAATCAATGTTTATTATTCTTTTGCATACAGAGATCTATTTTCCTTAGCCCTGTGTTAGCCTAGCATAACTGTCACATGTGATGACTAAACTACCAAGATGACAAAGTCCTAAAAGACCATTTAACTCCCCCTGCTCTCCATTTTATAGATGAGGAAACTGAAGTAGAGAGATAAATAGTTTTTCTTGGGTCGTGGAACTTAGTGGTGAAGAACACAGGGTCAAGTAATTTCTTTACTTGGTTTGAATCTTAGCTCCACCTACTTATTAGCATTTATTAGCATATCTATTAGCTTTAGACAAATGTGGAAGTGGGAGGTGTAATTAAAGAATACAAAATAAGAAAAGAAATGGTCCTTGATCTCAAGTAAAATAGAACTGGATAAGCATGAGATGAATAATCATAGGAAGAGAAGTGTTTTATATAGAGAGAGACAATATAGAGGTCAATAATAGTATACAAACATAAATCGAAACTATAGAACATAACATTCTGAAGAGTACAGGCTCATGAGTTATACTACTTCACTTGAATCCTGGCTCCACATTTTATTGGCTAAGTGATTTTGGGTAGGTTGCTTAACTTTTTCTTGCTGCCAAATCCTCATCTGAAAAATGTGGATAATAATAAAATGATAGGACCTAGCTCAGAGGATCCAAAGGGGTATAAAGTAACCAGTGCATACTAAACTCAATAAGCATTAATTTCCGTTATTATTATTGGCAAAGTAGCAGCGATGGAGAAATCCCAGGTTCAAAACTCTCCCCATCATGCATCATACGCCATCAGTAGTGGTAGAAACTAACATCTAAATCCATATCTAAGGTGTAATTACTACAACAAATTAAAAACTCCCTTCTTTCCATTGGTATACTAACAAATTCATTCTCCTCAAGCATGTTTTTTCTCATTTAATATGTGATAAAGTACAGTTTATTTTGCAGCATTTTTTTTTCCTTTCTGACACAGAGTAGAAAACCTGTTTTATGTGTTTCCTCTGCTTAATAAACTGAGCCCCTTAATCTTAAGATTATGCTTGATTAGGAGAATCAAAGCTGTAAAACCTGACATATAATAGCAAGGTGCAACTTAAAATTTAAATACACCATGTAAGTTCAGGATATGCTCATGGTAAACATTTTTTGATAATTAAAAAAATGCCAATAAGTGGAAAAGCAGCAGTGAAGATAGAATGAGTTGGCCCAGATATATCTTTCATTCTTTAATGAATGAATTCCTTATTCCTGGAATCTCTAATGCTTATTCAATATTCTTGGTTTCCCATATTCATACATTTTTAAAGTATCATTTTTTTGAAATTTACCTTAATGTTGTAAACACACTTCATATGCAAAAGACTGCAGTTGAGACTAGGAAAGTGTAGAATGCTTCCTCAAATTTATCTTCCATACTCTTTTAATAAGAACAGGCTCAGGAGAGACATAAAAATAAAATTATTGACTCATCTGAAATTAAAAGATCCTCACTGTGTTTTCTTCAAGAAATGTAGCATGACTCTTGTTAAATAATGATTTTCCAATTTTAATTACATTAAATTCTATCATCCTAAATTCCTGCTGTCATTTTAATTAAAAGGAAATCTCTCATTTTCTGTGCAGAAGTCCTGTTTTGGTGCAGTTAAACTATTTCCATATAATCTTCCAGAGGTGTTTTGCATTTTAAAGTCAGTGAATTTTTTTTTTTTAACTGAAAGATTAAAATTAAAATGCTTAAAATTCCTTGCAGGTGGTATATAAGATAAGACACATATACTTGCTAGAGCACTTAATCCAATGGAGGGAAAAAAAACCCCTCAGATGTACATATTGCTAAAACATAAATACACAGGCTAGTGCAACCAAGTATTGATATTTAAAAAAAAAATTTTCTTGTGAACAGATACAAAATCTTAAACATGTTTTTGAGAATATGCAACATCCTGTGTGGGGAGACACTATCAATGGTCTTCCAAATAGCTTTTGTCCCTTCTTCCTCATTAAGACATTACAAACTCTGTTCAACTACTTAGGGTGCTTATTTTTCAAATTTGATGATGACATTCTGTGATGGCAGATTGGATATCCCATAGGACTGTGATTGCATGGTTTCATTCAATAGATATATTTTAAGCAATTAGCATTAACAGAATATGTAAGCAGGAAATAGAATAAAAGGATACAAACTAGGAAAAGAAATGTTCCCTTTTTCTCAGGCAAAATAAAACTGAGTGAACACAGTATAAGATGAATGATCAGAATCAGATGTGTTTTACAGAGAAAGAGAAAATATAGAGATCACGGACAGTACACAGACATACACCTAAACCCCAGATTATGCATTCGTTCATTTATCCCTTCGCAAGTGTACTTAAAAAATACTTTTTGAACAACCTGATATAGTTAAATCATAGTGTGCATGTTGGTAATACAAAGACTAATAAACTTTGATTAGCATAATAGAGATACAATATGTTTGAAATTACCTTAATATGGTATAGCACATGATAAGTGGAACTCAAAAACCAGAGGTAAAATTAATTTGTTTTGGGAGCCTGTATGGGAGAGATTATTTCAACCTGGGAAGTCCAGGGATGTTTCATTAAAAAAGTATGGTTTGAAAATAATATATTTTTTTTCACTAAATAATTATGTTTTTCCTGCCTAATATAAGTCTAACTTAAGTTCTAGCATTAAATAAAAAATATTAGCCATGCCCCTCAGGGCCTCAACATCAAATAGAGGAATAGAGGAGGCTGATATATAATTAATGAGAATATGATGTGCTTAGTAATAAAATTGAGAAGTGTGACCAGATGCATTGAAACTCGCCACGACCATGACTGGCTCCCAAGCTTCATGCCTAAGTGAACAAAGAATGCCCAATTTTGGCATTTTGTAGGATCATAGAGGAAAAAGGAGAGTTTTTTTTTTTTTAAAGAGAGGAAAAGAATATGATTAGAAATTGTTACGGGGAGCTGATATTCAGATAAAGAGGTATACGTAAGGATGACTTAAGAAATTTTAATATGTGAAATGCAATGTAACTCCATTCCCCTGTCTTTCCAATGAAACCTCCATAAAAATCTAAATTGCTTTTTAAAATTATTTTTGGATTTGAATCTTTTTCTAGGTTCTGTGAAGCGTGGTGAGAAAGACCTCAGATATGTGTTAAGTGAAGGTCATAGCTCTCAAGTGTACAGTAACAGTCAAGTGACTATGTCCCAAAGAGGTTTCAAATCACCATGTCCAAAATCAAACTTTTACCTCTGTTCCCCAAAGCTGATGCTCTTGCAGTGTTCACCGTTTCAGTGAAGTGTGCAGATGCCAACCTGATTACCTAAACCAGAAGCCTGAGTATTACTTTGACATCTCTTCTCTCCTCACTCACCGAATCCGAATCAGTCAAGGTGCATCAGTCAAGACAGCTTAACAACACATATATCCTCTAACTCCATTCACCTCTGTCTACCCCACATGAAATCATACCCACATCAATTTACTCAAGTACTACTACATTCGCCTCTTACCTATATCTCCCCCAACCTCATACTCCCCTCCAAGCTGTTTCCCACATTGCAACCATAGTGACCTTGCTGAAACACAAATTTGATCATGTCAGATTTGGACTAGCTGATGAGGAGAATGAGCGAACTGGCAAGAAAGAAGAACCTGGAGACTCTGGATAGAAAATTGGAAACAGAAGGAACTTAAAGAACATTGATCCCAGCTCCTTCATTTAACAGGAGGAGTCTGAGGTCCAGTCGGCCAACAAATGCAATTTGCCCAACAGATACACAGGCACAGAACAAAGGTTTTTCATTCTGTAATCAGTTTTCTTCCTTGTATCCCACATGTCTTGGTGTCTATAACTGTGCTGTCACTCTTTTCACTGACTCTTGAAAAAAAAATTGTTCCCTTATTTTATTACTATTTTTTAAATTAACAAAGCACATATAAGATTGGCTTGAGAGAAACAGGAGGCATAAGAATGATTCAGATATTAAGTCCAATAAATGGGCAGTTGGTACCCATGGAGGAGAACCACCTTATACATTCTGGAAATAATGTCAGCGCAAAACAGTCTACTAAGTTTTCTGATTATATGAACCAGTTGATGGACTTCAACCATAGTATAATAAAAGAGGCAGCAATGAAGAATAGTTTATATTAATTCCATACAAACTTTCTCTTTCTTAGAGAATGGGCTGATAGACGCTAAGGTTGTATTTTTATCTGCTACCTTCTGGATATATTATTAGAAAAATAATAGTCACTGAGACAGTAAACCCCCATGAAACACAGAATTCACTTGTGCACCACACTAATGTCACCCATGTCCTTCTTAGGGAAGGTGGGCTACAAAGTACATGTTCAGTCAATAGCCAGAGCATGAAATAGCCTTTTAGTCACTTTGTGATAAAAAAAGAAAAAAAGTATATCACGTTTCATGATGTCAGATGGAGAAATGGTACAAGAGAATTCTCCCAATAATAAAGAAATCCAGCAAAAGAGTCAAGGTGTAGAGAGGAATGCAATTCCCAAAAGGCAAAATGAGATTTTTGTAAACTTTGTTTTCAAAAATCTTTTCTCAGAGGACTTGAGTCAATGTCTTACTTTATCCAAATTGGCTTTCACTTCTGTAACTATTATTAGAGTTGTTGAGCTTTGCTTGTACATGTTGTAGATCCTGTGGTTCCCAAGTTTTGTCAAAAACAGAGTCACCTGAAATATTTCTGTGGTTGAGATATGCAATGAATTTAGCTGGCTACTTGAACACTTCCATGATTCCGTGAGCAGTTTGCTCTGTCTTCTTGCTGGTTCTCATCACTCCTCTCTAATTTTGAATGTGGTTAAGGGAAAAAAGGCAAAATAACAGTCTATTTTGAGAAAAATGACACCACCATGACTAAATATATACTGTATTTGTGACTTTGGACAGTTTTATCATTGCCACACTCCAGGGCCGACAAACTGCTGCTACTAAATAAGAAATCTCCATTGTATATTTTTATGGCCTAAATTCACACATTGTTGTATATAATATTTGTATTTTACTGAATGTTTGGATCTCTCTCTCTCTCTCTTTTCTTTTGATGAAGAAAAATGGAGCATAATGGTAATAGAATAACAGCAATTTATTTTTAGAGATTTTCATGCTGTATCTTCCTAAAGTCTACCATGATCATTTATATAAGTAGAATAAATATGACTAGGAAATCAAACATGAATGAGACAGGCAGGAACATCTGAATTGATAGGGCCATATATGGGTTCAGAAGTGAGAGAGAGAAAAGGGAAACCATGACTGTACTCCCATGAACAAATACAAAGAATAACTTAATTGTTATTTTTGATCCGACTTTGAAGTAAGGCATGGAGCTGATTTAACAAAGCAGCTTATGACCTTAAAATGTTGGGTTCATTTTTGAATCATATACATCTTCTCAGTTCCCCAGAAGAGTCATCATATCTTGTTAAGAATAGAGCAAACATTGGTAAATTAATGGATTAATGAATAAAACTGTATGTTTAGAAGTGTCACAATGTAGTTGGTGAAGTCATGTATAGGAAGACTAAATCTGCTTTGTGATTTAGAACAAAAATACTGGAGCTGCTTAGTGACTCAATTTCCCCTCGTACCAACTAGCAAGAACATAATCCATTTGAAAAATTGTTTTCAATGATGGTTGAGGGTTGTCGTGGTACTGTACAGATTTTATATCACTTGTGTAGGGCCGGGCAGAAGAGTAAAAGCACAAGTATCTGGTTCTTGTCAATCATTTGGTTTTTACCACTGAAGTGGTGATGTAAGGCTATAAAGAGGAACTGCCCTGATTCCATAGACACGAGCAGAGTTGGAAGTAACATCATCATGGTGACTCCAAAAGAGAAAAGTGAGGCCACAGTGTGCTCTTTCCCCAACATCCTGGATAAATTTCTATCTCTACTGCTGTCTGGGGTGCGGCAACACGGCATGGAGGATTTTCTGTAAGCCATATTTTGACATTCTGCTCTTGTTCATGGTGTGCACCAGACAGGAACACATGGTTCCAAATGTCTGTGGCAGTTGTGTAGAGGACACAACAGAAGGAGTTGTTTTATGTTGAAAATATAAAAAAGAGGAATATGGAATGCAATGAATTGGCCACTGAAGAGCAAAGACCTTCAATATTTCAAGTTGCTTATTATGGTTGTCAGAGGGAAAAAATGTAGAGAGAGTTAAAACATTGATAATGTCTACTGCTGTGAGAAAAAAATGTTCTCACTGATTACTGTAGAACTATTCAATGACAAAAATCAATATTATTCTAAGAAAGTCAGTTCCTTGCCTAAGTAATTTTATAAGAATACAGGTACTTTGTAATAGTACTTTACAAAGGAGTTTCTCTTTGAGGATTTCAAAAAATAAACAAAATCAGTTGATAAACTGGTATGGTTCCCCTTGTGAATTTTCAGGTCAATAATTTGCACTGTGGTGGGAAGAAATTTGTTTACCTTGCCCTGGGATAAATATCCATCTAACTGAGCTTTTATCTGTTCTTTCTTCATTATGCAGTGAGCTTTTAGAGATCACTTCATATGTCCCAAATATCTGAGTTACGCAGAGTAATGCATTTTCTGTTTTCACTCATTTAGGATCTAGTGACTTTTTTATGACTGTGGTCACCCTGCTCTCACCTTGCTATTATGCTACAGATGATTCAAAGGCAATTAGTACACAGGCTTGGGGATGCTTTTAAAATTGACTGGTCATGGACAAAATCAGGACACTTTAATCAAGTAATGTCTTACAACATGCCTGCTTCCTACATAAGGAGGTATGTTATCTTCCTGAAGTAGGAAATTGCTTGCCATAAAGAAACAGGCTATCAAATGTGATCTTGTGACTGTGGTCTACGTTGCTGTGACCAAAACAGTAAGGATAAGATTAATCACCCAACTATCAAAAGTAATAAATATCTAGTAATTACAAGCTAGCTAAAAAATAACAGGGTAGGTAAAATGTACTAAAAAGATTGAGAAATAGCTAGGGAAATATACTTCCAGGTCCCCTCAGAAGCAGGCAGAGGCAAGAATTCAATTATTGTAAGTTAACTGGGGAGTTAATTCAAGGAAAAAACGAGGTATGAGGCAGGAAAAGAGAAGAAGCTGATGAAAGATGCATTACCCACCCAGCAAGTGATCACTGCAGGCAACTGGAACAGAATGCCCTTGGTAAACTTTGAGAGAAACTATAGAACACATTTCAGAGTTCTCCCAATTGAGGGGCTGATTCCAAGATACTGGACATAGACGTAACTTCCAAACCGTCAAAAAAAAAAAAAAAAAAAGAAGAAGAAGAAGAAAAGAAAAGAAAGAAAGAAAGAAAAAAAAAAGGGGAGGGGGGAAAGCTCTCAGGAAGAATCCCAGCTGTTTTCAGGAAGCCAAGTTCACAGGCAGAGGTAACTGCTGAGAGCATATGGGTGGGGCACTGAAAGCATCTGCTACTGCAATTTATACTAAAATTTATAAAACAAGTGCTTCTAGATAAAGGTGAAGGATTGAATACATTTCCTCCAGAAAACTCACTAAAACTACAGTGCAGGGACTGGGAGAAAATGCAATCACTGGGGAGTGGAAACTTACCTGGCCAACTAGAGAACACTAAATATGGAACTATCACTGCTAAAAGGCAAGAGTCAACCTGCTCTTCAGGGTAGAAAAGTCTCATGGCTAGAAGCTAGCAGCCTGGAGTGCCTCCAGGACCTGGGGGACATGGAGAGCTAATGTAGGAAGTATTGCTGGAAAGCTCTTTAAGAAGTGGTTACATCCACACCATGGGATAACTTCCTCTCCCCATGACTTCCACATAAAACTGGGGGCATTTCTCTAGAGAGGGTAAAACTCAGGCTCTCTAGATAGGAGGATGGCAGACTTAAAAAGAGGCATAATTAACAGTCTGAACTGGGGGATTAAGTAAACACAGATGCAAACGGAAGTTGGAGCTGGTGGCTCTCTTCATTTACAAGCCTCCCAGTTCACAGACAGTTACACCTTGACTCTTAAGGAAGTGCACCAGGAGAGTCTTCTCTTGGAAATGTAATCAGCCCAAAAGAAAACTTTTTTCATTTCCTTCAAATTTATTTATTAAAGAGAAATACATGTATAGTTGAATTCCCATTCTGCCTGCCCCAAAGACAACCAACATTGTGATATTTCTTTGCCATGATTTTATATTACCTACATAGTATCCTTTTGTTTTGTTTTGTTTTTGTATTTGTTTTCTTGTTTGTTTTTTATTGAAGTATAACTGCTGTACAATATTATGTAAGTTAAAGGTGTATAATACAATGATTCACAATTTTTAAAGGTTATACACCATTTATAGTTATATTATAAAATATTGGCTATATTCCCCATGTTGTAAACTATATCCTTATAGCTTATTTTATACCTAATAGTTTGTATCTCTTACCCCCCATCCCTATATTATCCCTCCCCCCTTCCCTCTCCTCACTGGTAACCACTAGTTTGTTCTCTATATATGTAAGTCTGCTTCTTTTTTGTTATATTCATTAGTTTGTTGTAGAAATCTCTTAAATATACTCTTAAAAATGCTGACATCAGAGGTTCCCTGACGTCACTCCACATTATTCTCTAGCAAAGCTTAGAACCCACATGCTCTGCCTAATTTGACTCTGTACTTGCAATCAGCTTTCTAGTCCTCCTTCCTTAATGATGAACAGACAACAAAGGGTTGTAGGACATTTGAGAAAGTTCCCACCATGAAAGCTGGAGACCAAAAACACAGGAAAAAAAAGCATCTTGAAAGCAACAGAAAGTATTTAGGGTAGAAAAATCCCCCAATAATATCCTCAGAGGGATAAGGATAGATATTACGTCTGTGAAACAAAAACAAGATATTTAACATTGAGAGGGAAAAAAATAACTCATAAAGTAAAAACATAATAGCATAAATGAAAAAAATCATAAAAGGATTAAAAAATAAAGTTGAGAAAATGTCTCAAAAAGTTATACAAGTTGACAAAGAGAGGGACTCATGCAACAGGTACAATATCTGAATAAACTGAATTAAAGAAAGATAATTTTTAAAGCACTTTTGCTCAGAAAATTACTCAAGTATGTGTTGAGAGAAATGAAGAGAGAAAGAATGAGCTAGATGGAGATACAGAGACAGAGAGACTTAGAGAAAGAAATAAGAAGGAAGAAGAGGAAGAGGAGCAGAAAAGATAGGATTCAAAACTAAAACAAAACCAAAAAGCACCAGACGTTAAATACAGGGAAAAGGAGGAGAATCCCCAAAGTGACAGTGAAGGCAGTATTCCAGGAGGGAAACTGACCTTCCTGTAGAGGGCCACCTGTCCTGATTAAAGCAGCATTAATTCGCGAGATAGACATGTAAAAGCCTATCACTAGCATCACTTCCAATGCTCTGTTGTTCTTTTTCTTTTTTTAAAAAAACGTGAAAGAGCTTCTTGATTACTTGTCATAGCAAAACAAGGAGGTAAACCAAGGACCACATGTATGTAGTAAAGAATTTGGTCTTATCTAAAGAGACATCTGGGGACTTCCCTGGGGGTCCAGTGGTTAAGACTCCAAGCTCCCAGTGCAGGGAGTCTGGGTCGATCCCTGGTTGGGGAACTAGATCCCGCATGCTGCAGCTAAAAAAAAAAAAAGATCCTGTATACCGCAAGGAAGATCTCGCACACAGCAATGAAAATCCCACATGCTGTAACTAAGACTCGGCGCAGCCAGATAAATAAATAAATAAATAATTTTTAAAAAGAGAGAGAGATCTGACCTTTACCCTGGGTTTTGGGGAGGTAGTATATATATATATATATATTTAAAGGAATTCCTTTATTTTTATTATTTATTTATTTATTTATTTATTTTTGGCTGTGTTGGGTCTTTGTTTCTGTGCGAGGGCTTTCTCTAGTTGCGGCAAGCGGGGGCCACTCTTCATCGCGGTGCGCAGGCCTCTCACTATCGCGGCCTCTCTTGTTGTGGAGCACAGGCTCCAGACGTGCAGGCTCAGTAGTTGTGGCTCACGGGCCTAATTGCTCCGCGGCATGTGGGATCTTCCCAGACCAGGGCTCGAACCCGTGTCCCCTGCATTGGCAGGCAGATTCTCAACCACTGCGCCACCAGGGAAGCCCAGTATATGTTATACCTGATAAAGAAGTCTTTATTTAGGGCAGGGAATAGCCATACTTGATAGTCTTAGTGTAGAAGATGACCATGGCACAGAGACCAACCATATGATTGGGAGGGAACTGGGATTTGGGCCGCAAGTATCACTTGCCCTGGATAGTGAGTCAAATCATTTGGAAACCAATCAATCAATCAATCATGCCTATGGAATGAAGCCCCAATAACAACTCTGGACATTTGGGCTCAGGTGACCTTTCCTGGTTGGCAATATTTCATGATATTGACACATATCACAGGTCAAAGCTAGGAGGGTAACATGTCCTAACTGCAGGAGGAGAGAACAACAGAAGCTCTGCACTTGGAACTCTCCCAGATTCTGCCCTATATGTCTCTTGTTTGGCTGATTCTCATCTGTATCCTTTCCTTATAATAAACCATAACCATGAGTATAATAGCTTTTAGTAATAATAATTGAGCTTGAGGGTGATTTTGGAAATCCCTCAAACTTGCAGTTCGTGTCAGAAGTGAGAGAAGTCTTGGGGACTGTGCCCTCAAAACTGAGACTTTGGCTAGCTCTGGGCACATGAGATCCAGAAAACAGGAAATGTCTCTGAGGGGAAAGACAGGAATAGCCTAGATAAACATGGAAGGAAAGTACCAAAATGACAGCTGCTTTGAAGGCCAAGAGTGCCCAGCACAGGGAGTAGGAAAATGAAGGTGTCCATGGAGGATGTCTCCAAGGGAAAATAAACTGATGCAAGCAAATTTGTGAAACTTGTGTAGAGAGGTTACTGGAATCTGTGAAAAGTGGGCAATAAAGAGAAATCAAGCCAATGAAAAAAACAGGACAAAAAAACAGAAACAAAACAAAAAATCTTCAGGAAAAACTAGTAACAGAAAAATGTAATCACCATGCATCCCAGTGCTCAACTGTGCTTCAGAGTCAAATAAAACCCTGAATAATGATTGCATTTGAAACCTTAGTTTATTAAGAAGAGGAGAAAGAGAAGCCAATGGAATGAAGGTGTTAAAGAGTGAAAATCTCATATACCATGACAGGTGATGAATAATACCTCCAACTCATGAAGCCAACAAGAACTATTTATATATATTATGTAGAAGCATGGGATGTGTAAATGCTGGACAAAATAGTTGTAATAGTTGAAGAAGAAACACTGGGCAGCAGAGAGAAGTGGTATTGGTATATTAGTTTTTATTTAGTGCTAACTTCTAAAACTATATGCGTGTATTTCTTTGATAAATAAAAGCAATAGTTTAAAAAATGTAGGATACTTCCAGGAGGAGATTATGAGGAAAGAAATTAAACCAAGATGTAATTATTAGAAACTTGGATTAATTTATATGATTTAAATATGAAGAAGCTTAGTGTGTTTCATTGTCAGGAAACTTAAATTGAAAATCCATAAGGAAGGCTGGGCTGAATAAAAATTAGAATGTTGTAATCGTTGTGAGCTTCAGTTTTGGATTTTTAAAGGCAATTACCAGCTCTCTAACACAGGTTCTTTAAGGTTTCTGCTTACTTATTTAATCATTCCAAAACTGAAGTAATTTGAGCTGATAAGATTGCTGAAAATAATGATTATTAAAATGTGTGCAAAAGCAAACTTTGACTACATTAGATATGTGTACAAGATATGCCATTTTACACCTCCCTTTCTGAACTGAGGTTTCTTGGTTCTGTCTTACAGATCTCTTGGCATTCCAAACATTCAAATCTGATCAGTCTACAAATATAAATTGAGTTCTGACCATGTGTCAGGAGTTGGGAAAGGCTCTGAATGTATCCAGAGCCTCGACCCCATATGAAAATACCCTACCTTCCTGGTGCTTGCAATCTAGAAGGAGAGAGAAACACTAAACAAGTGAACAAATAGTTAAAATTGGTAATAAATGCCAAGAAAGAAAAGTGCAGGGTGCTATGGAAGGGTAAAATTGGGTGGACATATTTTTCATTGTGGATGCAAAGAAAGCCTTTCTGAGTCATGAGGTATGAGGCACGAATAATGCTTCATTAGGAAAAGTGTGAGGAAAGGAATATTCAAGATGCTGAGAGCAGCTTGGAGAAATGTCCTGATACACAGAGTTGGACATGATTGAGAACCGGAAGAGAACTAGTTTGACAAGATCCAAGTGAGAAGGAGAGTTCCCCGCCATGTGGCTGAAATGAGGAGGAACACGAGAAGCAAACATGAGGTGAAGATGCTGATATTCTTGTGGCCTTGGTGGTGAGTGAGTGAATGATTATCAGTTGGAAAGATAGAGCCAGGCTCAAAGGTTTCACATCAGCTTTAGAATCAATTCTCAGGTCTTCAGGAAGGCTGGTAAGGACCTTGGAGGATCTGGGCTTCTGAGATGCAGATGAGGCTCCTCTGGTGCTACCCTCTCTCCAGCTCACATCAGCCACTCAGGGGTTACTGCAAATATTTACATAGTTGGAGCCCTCCCTTGCCTGGAATGTTCTTCTTCTTCCCCCTTCAGTAACTCCCAGCTAGCCCTTAAGGCAAGGTTTAAAGGCTTCTTCCTCAGAGCACTCTTTCCTAACCTCCTACCCCAAAGCAAGTTCCACTTTTCAAATCTATCACATCTTTCTGCTTCCCTTCATGGAACCTGCATTCTGTCCCTGTGCCTCAATGTGCTGTTCTGCAAAATGGGCGGAGTAATATTAGTTCCCACCTCAGGGGGTCATGGTGACTCAAATATAAACCACAAAAGATAGTGCCTGGCCTATGGTAAAGGCTCAGTAATGTTAGCTATTATTTGATAGAAGGTAGGCACAAAAGAATATATATTGTCTCAAAACATGAGAAGAATATATATTGCCTCAAAAATATATTTATATATTTTTATATTTATATATTATATAAATATAAAAATATATATTTATATATGTTTGAGACAATATATATTTAAGAATATATATTGTCTCAAAAATATATTTATATTGTCTCAAAACATGCAAAACTAATCCTTGATGTTGAAAGTCAAGATAGTTGTGACATTGGGGCAGGGGGTGTAGCCGAGAAGGACCACAGAGGTTCTGATGGAGTTCTGTTTCTTGTCTGGGTGGTTGATTACATGACAGTGTTCATTTTGTGATAATTCATCTTTGAGCTCAAAACTTAGGATTTGTGCTTTTGCACTTTAATAAGAGTAGTACTTACCTCCCAAGGTGGCTATCAGTATTGACTCCATTAATACATGTAACAGTGCTAAGAAGAGTGTCTTAGAAGGAATATATAATAAAACACAAAACAAGTACTCACTATTTTAAGGAAAAGTTTATTTATAACCAAAAGAGAACAGAGACGAGTTGTGAGCCCTTCCTTTATAAAAATGACTTTTGGAGCTGGAAGGAGAAATGGAGAACATTAGTCCCCATTGGCTTTTAGACAGCAGTCCAACCATTCATGTTATGGTTGGGCCTCAGGAGGTGATGGGACTTGACTATAAGCAGTGAGCCATAATTAGTGATCAGACCAGGGTTGGAACCCAGGTCTCCTGACATCCTGACTGCCCAGCCTGGATCTTTTCTTCTTTACTCTCCTTACATATACAGTAAGTCCCCTATATACAAAACCTTCACGTTGCGAACTTTCAAAGATGTGAACGTGCATCTGGTAACAGCAAGGAACCAGAACCTGTGCCATCAACGTCAGGTGTGAGTGAAATTGCAGCTTGCCCTCTGTCTCCTATTACTGATGATCCTTCAGCTCGACCATCTCCCTCCTCCAGTCAGTAAGTCTTCTTGCCTGTTCACTCGATGCCAGCCCCTGGATGCCAGCTGTTGTACTGTACTGCTGTACTTTTCAAGGTACAGTACTGTAAGATTAAAATTGTTTTCTTTATTTTTTGTGTCTGTTTTTTATGTATTATTTGTGTGAAAAGTATTATAAACCTATTACAGTACAGTACTATATAGCCGATTGTGTCATTTGGGTACCTAGGCTAACTTTGTTGGACTTATGAACAAATCGGACTTATGAACGTGCTCTCAGAATGGAACTCGTTCATATGTGGGGGACTTAATGTATATGGAGGTAGCTAAATACCAACTTGGTTCAGACCTTCCACATGATGGATTTTTTTTTTATACTCTCAGGTTGCAATAATAGGATATAAAGATTTGAATAAATAAGACATTTTTTCTTTCAAAGATTTTACTACAGTTGTTTTCCACAGTGCTTTCACAAATGGACCAGTATTAGTATGAAAATTACAGTAAAATTGTTAAGGTGTGTGTGATGGCAGCCATGGTGCTGAAAATTGAAATGTTAGGAGAAACCCCAACTGCATATAGCATTTTGCTGACATTTGACATGTAAGATTATACTCGAGATTTTCTAGATACAGGGCACTATATTAATGTCCTGAGTATGACACTAAATATAAACTGATCTATGTAGGAGCTCTGAAAGAAATCAAAAAAGGAATCCGGTTCATTATTCAGTTCAGTCCTACAAATGTGTGCTTATGAATTGTAGGTTGTATAGATTGACTTCATTCACTCATTCATTCATTCAATGAGCATTTATCAAGTTTCCCCTAATTGCCAGGCATAGTGCTAAATGCTGAGGTTTCCTGTAAACAGAGCAGTCTGCCATCATTGAGTTTCTAATAAAGTAAACAGACATTTAGAGAGTTGATAGTGACCATGAGGGAACTGAGCAGGGCACTATGAGGGAAATTAATGTAACAAATTTAGATCAGACAGACAATGGATCGAAAGAGGCAATGGGGGAGAGGAACAATTAAGAATCTATTGTAATAGACTAGATGGAAGATCACGGTGATTTGGGCGAGTGTAGTGGTTCTCATCTAGGGGTGATTTCTACTTCAGAGGACATTTGGCAATGTCTGCAGACATTTTTTGGTTTTTACAGCTTGGGAGGAGGGTACCACTGACATCTAGTGGATAGAGTCCAGGGAAGTTGCTGAATGTCCTATAAGGCACACGACAGCCTCCACAACAAATAATTTTCTGGTCCCAAATGTCAAAAGTTTTGAGGCTGAGAAACCCCAGGCTAGTATGACAGCAGTGCAGCTGCAGAGAAACAAATTAAAGAAATGTTTGGGGCATAAAATCAATAGTGTATGAAAACAGACTGGATGTAGTAGGAAAAGTAAGGATGACGTCCTGAGTTATTCGTTTTAATAACTGGATGGAAGGTGGTACATGTACTGAAATGAGAAACTTTAGAAAGGGACTTGGGAGGGAGCAATAATATGGCACAGAATTAAGAGATTGACATGCTTAGTCGGTAGGAAACAGTAACTAGAATTGGTTATGTGAATCTGGAATTCAGAGGCAAGTCTGAATAAAAGAGAAAATTTGGGATCCTTGCTTAAAGATATTCAGTGTCTTAGAAGAAACACATGACATCACCTAAGGAAAAAAGTATAGATAAAGAAGTGGTCAAGAAGTGAGGATTTTGATCCCAAATCAGCTGGACATTCTTAGGAAGCTCTAAAAGCCACTTGATCTTTTGCTTTCAGTACCCTGGGTAACATTATAAGTAAACTCAAGTATACTCACCACTTGGAAAACACGTTTATAACATTTGGGTTCCTTAGTTTATTCTAAGCCATTTTTCTTTATGTCTAGTTATATTATTAAAATTAAGTAATTTTAAATGGATTGCTGTCTAAGTAATGTCACCAGCTCTCACAAGATGCACAATGCTGCATGCTACCGTATTGCTTCATTATTAACCACGGTGTATTAATTTAAGCTTAAGATTTGGGAAATGGGGAAAAGACCGAATGCATTCAATTGGAAATTTTTATTCTTAAGAGGGCACTATGAAAATGTGAATCAAGAGTGACTAACAGTCATTTGGGGCAAAAAAATAACTAGATGCATATATACACAAGATACAGTGTTTCTAAAAAGCACAAAACAAATTAACAGCAGGTGCTGATCATTCATGAGTAACTTACACCATGAGCCTGTGTACATGAGCACTGGAGGAAAGCATTTTAACAAGGAAATAAATTTCAGTTTTAAACTTTACAGATTTTACAGATGATACAGAAAAGTAACTTAAGTGTGCATGTATTCTTTAAGAAGCCTACTTTAGGAAATGCAATCTTTCTCATATTTCTACCAACCAAAAAGAACTTAAGACCAAGGGTAATGCAGGTAAAAGTAATAAAATTTCCTTCAATAGTATTGGACCAAATTACTATTACTACACTATTAACTGAGTCATTTCCTAACAGACAAAATATTTTAGGCTTTGCCATCTGGGGCATATTTAAACTAGAAATGGATGTGTAGATTAATTTAACCAAAAGAGTAAATTACCACAAATGAACTAATATATACTGAGTAATGAAAGCCTTGGAAAATACTTTGTATGCCGTAGCTCATATAATCCTCCAATGGTGCTACTGCGTTATTATCATTCTCATTTTACAGATGAAGATATCAAATCCTAGAGAGAGTGTGACAGTCAGTATAGACTAGGTTTCACTGTAATAACAAACAGATATCAAAATCTTAATGGATTACAACACAAAATTTGTTTTCATTGATTTGTCAACAGTTTGCTGCTGATCTGACAACTATTGAAGCAACTCCTTCCCAAAAGGTGACTCAGGGATTCCAGGCTGCTTCCATCTTGACCACTAGAGCTTGCAGCTTTCAGAATTACTCTGGCAGGAGAAGATGGTGCTGGAGGGAAATGGCAGATCCTTTCACTGCTTTCCTTCTCACCCAGAAATGGCACATACTACTTCTACTCACATTTCATTGGTTAAATATGTATTATCACACCTAACTGAAAAGGTACAGGTTTTAATATGCCCCGGAAGAAGAGAAATGGATATAGGTAAGAATCAGCAATCTCTACTATAGGGAGATAAAAGTAATTTAACCAAGGCTACAAATCTAGAATTGGGTAAAACCAGGATTCAAACAGTTTGTTCAAAAGCTGACCTAATTCTAGAGTTTGGGATCTCAAGATCTAGACATGCAATATCTATTATCTATTAACCCCGTATGTACCAAGAAAAATAGGCCACTGATTATGCTTTATACAAATCTTTAGGTTTAAAAAAAAATCCTCTAACAAGCTTTAGATTTATTCTCACTTTAAATAATACTTACTAAGGATTTATAAAGTACCCATTATTTGAATTTTGAAGCATCACTTCCTCATCAAGTTCTTCCCAAATTCCTAAAGAGGTTAAATTTCTCCTTTTCATCATGCCTTACGTACCATTTTGTAAAACTCATCACATTTCTTTACTACCTATGAGTTTCATTATGGCAGCAACCATATTCCCACTGTGTCTCCAGGGTTTGGCCCAATGCCTCCCACAAAGGAGGCACTCAAATATGCATTGAATGAGCCAATGAATGAATGAATGAATGAATGACAGGAGAGTTTGTCTCTTTTCTGAAGCAAGTCATATCATTGTTTGACACTTTCCGGACTTAGAAATGTTCCTCGGCCAAATAAATGAAATTTACTCGTTTACAATTTCCAGCCAACATTCGTATTTTTCTTATTTCTTCTCACTTGCCTAATACTATGACTACATTCTTTTAACACAGAGCTCTTCAAATTTCTGAAGATAACCTGCATATGCTCCTAATTTTTCTTGGTTTCATCAATCTATGCATGAGATGCATTCTTAAATCCAGATCAACCCTTCTTCTTATCTGTGGATATGTTCTGTTTTATCAACTATCATACAGAGGTATCCAGAACCAGGCACAGTATTTGAAGTATGAACTGACTAGCTTCCAACAGTGAGGTTATAAGCTCTCTTGGAGGATGGATGGTGCATGTTTCCCACTATAGGGTCTTCAGTTAAAAAAAAAAATATATATATATGGCGTCTGGCACCACATATAAGGGTGAATGAATGAATGCGTCTGAAGTTATATTAGATTTCTTTTGTAATTCTTTCCTATTATAGGTCTATATACCTGTGGACATGTTTTTCAGATGAATTAACTCAGATTAGGTCAGTTCTCCAAAATCCATACTCAGAGGGAAAAAAACAAAACAAAACAAAAACAAAAACTCTATGAATGTTAATGCAGACCTAGCAAATATTTATAAAGAACATTCCTCCACAAAGCTCAGAGGAAATTAAGCCAAAATGATCAAATGATGATGATTTCCCCAGGGAAGTGTCCTTGTCCTTCTACAGAGAAATAGTCTCCAAACCTACAGTTCTAAAATAGCCTCTCTTCCAGCGTTCAAACGTGACAGTCAAAAGAAATCAAGAAAAGGAGCGGCGCTGGAAGCTGCCTCTTTCCCAGTTCTGCACGTGTAAATGGAAGCAATTTACAAGAGATTATCTTGGGTCTGAATAGGAAAGAAGGCACTTTAATCTTAGAGTACTGAAAGTATCTCATTTTTCTCCTCTTCCTCCTCCTCCTCCTTTTCTTCATCTTTGCCAGAGTTAAAATAAGAGCTCTTCTATTCTCTGAATACTGGCGTCCGAGATGGCGATTTTCCATCAAGTGATGGGAAGAGTCGTAGTTGTCCATCTCTACGACCCCCCTAACAGGCGCACGGGGACATTACCAAGGAGGCTCCTCTGCCACTCACAGCCCACAGCAGAGGCTGCCTTCGCTCTGACCAGCAGGTTAAATTTTCTGTCTTCAGGATGCAATACTCAATAGACTTTCCAGCATCACAGCGCAAAGTTGAGGGAGAGGGAGAATGTGCGTGCGTGTGTGCGTGTGTGAGTGTCTGGATCAGTATATTGGAGCGGGCAGTAAATAAAGGCTGGGGCCAGCGTGGGGAAGAGGAAAGCAAGAATTGAGAAGCAAAAGCGTGGCTCGGATCCTAGTGAACCTGCTGGAGCTCATCCGGCTTGCTCAGAGCCCCTGCATCAACTCACCCAGTACCCCCTCTCCTTCCTCCTTCGCCTCCTCTCCCCCTTTCCCCTCCTTGTTTCGTTGCACCCTCCACCTACCCACCCCCCCACCCCCCCACTTTCTCATCTGACCAGAGGACGGATGAGTGAGACGTTCCAGCAAATTGGGGCAGCAACTTTCCTCAGCTGGTCTCCCGGCCCCGGGAGCAGTTGCGCGCTGCTTCCCCGCGGTCTGCGGCCCATGGAGGAGGAGGAGGAGCCGCAGCCGTGATGGGCTAGCGGCGGAAACGAGGAGCCAGCCCCGAGCGAGCCCAGCGTCGCCAGCCAGCTCCGCGTTCCCACGCCGGTTCCCTCAATCTCTTTCCGGGGGGCCGGCGCGGGCAGAGGGGGGGTGGGGTGGGGTGAGGCACGCAGGGTGCAAACGCGGAGCATCCCAGGGAGGATGAGGCGGGGACCCGACCTGAGCGGGCTGCCTCTCGAGGGCGTGCGACAGCGGCTGGGTCTGGGCATGAATTAAGAAGCTGGGAAGATGGAGCGCCGCACACTCCTGGCGCAGCCCGGGCTCTGGACCAGGGACACCAGCTGGGCACTTCTCTATTTCCTCTGCTACGTCCTCCCCCAGACGGCTCCGCAAGTACTCAGGATCGGTGAGTGAAACCCGGGGAACGCTCCAGGCTGCCGAGCGGCTCGGGGGCTGTGCTCTCTCCCCGCGGCCAGCGCGGGCTCAGCGGATCCCGGGCGAGGCAGTGCGCGTAGGCGCGGGGGCAGGAGCTGGGGGGAGTGGAAGTCAGCTCATGCGGGAGGCTCCGGGAGAGGAGAAGCCTCGTCACAGCTTCTCTCCTGGCGAGTGCCGGGCTTCCCCGCGAGGTACGGTTGGCGGGTTTTTTAATCTGGACTCCAGACACGCGGGCAAGAGAACAAGGGTTGGAGGCTCTCCTGCACAGGTACCCTACTCTGGGTGTGGGGTCGCGCTCGGTTTGGGAGCGGAGGTGCGCTCTCCCCTTCACCTCGGTGGGCGTCGCGCTGTCCAGATCCGCCGCCCGGGTCCCTGGCCACCGGGGCTCTGGGTACTCGCGGGCATGCCCAGATCTCAGGAAGTAGAATTTGGGGACCACTAGGGACGCGAGGACTTCCCTGAGCCTGCTAGCCCCGATCCTCCAAGTTTGCATCCTCAAGTTGGGTTCTTCCACAAGGAGTCTCCAAAGTCTGGAGGATTCCACTAGAGTTGGGCAGAGTCGGGATCTTACTTCTGACTGAGGGTTCCAGGAGTAGGGAGGACCGTCAAGTCAGTGCCGTAAGCCGGCACCTAAGTTTTCCACTTGCTCCCCAATCTGTCCCGCCAGTCTGCCACTGAGCATGATCCAGACCCTTCCAGGTAACTCCCTGGAAGACTCCGGACTTCCGTCTCGAAGGGGGGCGGTGGTGGGGATAAAAAGAGACTGGAAAACTAAACGTAGGAATCCCGGGGCAGCCTAAAGCGGGTGAAATGGAAGCCCAGTAACAGGGAGAGGGTGGGAATTTTGCTAGTCTGTGGATTCAGGTACCTAAACGCACCCACCACCAGGGTTTGGTCTGTGGAGGCACCGAGCGATTTCTGAGCAGCTTTTTGGGTTGAAAAGCTCTTTGACTACTTTAGTGTTCTCCCTTGCAAACTAAACCCAGTTTCTATTCCTTTGGTCTCAGTTTGTCCTTTTCCCCCAACCCACTGTGCTTCTTAAAGACCCAGTGAGCGAGGAGAGCCACAGGTGAAGTCTTGATACCACACCACACGGGGCTCCCAGCTTCGCCAGTTTCTCACACATTAGGCACCAAGAGTGAAGTCCTCACCTCTGAGGGCTTCTAACTCATAACATTTCCAGGAACAGACAGAAAGTGCACTCCTTAATGACGCCCCTAAGTGGCTGAAATTTCTCAATAACTTTATTAGTTCCGACCTGCAATTAAAGAACCTCTTTCCAAAGATTCAGAACGTGGTTCCTGTCACTGAATATGCCAATTTAAAATATATATAAAAAAAAAAATAGAAGTTTACTACGCTGAAATGCATTTTCTCTAGGCACGTGGGATCTGATTTTCAAGGAAAGAAAGGTTCTCACATACTAACTTTTACTGCAGGCATCTTTTTCTAGACTAAGGATAGTGATAATGCACATTTTGGTGGTTAATTTAGACTGTTCATTTAAAAGGTCCCAAAGTATTCCTTTTACAAAAAAATACCACTCATAACTAAAATATCCTTCACCTTAGATATGTTCTAACCTTAAAATCCTTTTTTCTTTCTTTCTTTCTTTTTTTTTTTTTTTGATGCAATCAACCCTACACACTCTGGTAACAAAATTCCTGTGGACAGCATGAAGTAAACAATCAGTGTGTTACAGTTTACAATGTTCATTAACTTAATTGGTGCTTTGCATATACTTTATTTTATTTATTTTTTTAAACTTCTTTATAGGAGTATAACTGCTTTACAATGGTGTGTTAGTTTCTGCTTTGTAACAAAGTGAATCCGCTATGTGTATACATTTATCCCCATATCCCCTCCCTCTTACGTCTCCCTCCAACCCTCCCTATCCCACCCCTCTAGGTGGTCACAAAGCACCGAGCTGATCTCCCTGTGCTATGTGGCTGCTTCCCACTAGCTATCTATTTTACATTTGGTAGTGTATATATGTCCATCTTACTCTCTCACTTCATCCCAGCTTACCCTTCCCTCTCCCTGTGTCCTCAAGTCCATTCTCTAGGTCTGAGTCTTTATTCCTATCCTGCTCCTAGGTTTTTCAGAACCATTTTTTTTTTTTAAGATAACATATGTATGTGTTAGCTTATGGTATTTGTTTTTCTCTTTCTGACTTACTTCACTCTGTATGACAGACTCTAGGTCCATCCAACTGACTACACATGACCCAGTTTCGTTCCTTTTTATGGCTGAGTAATATTCCATTATATATATGTGTCACATCTTCTTTATCCATGTATCTGTCGATGGACACTTAGGTTGCTTCCATGTCCTGGTTATTATAAATAGAGCTGCAGTGAACATTGTGGTGACTTTTTTGAATTATGGTTTTCTCAGAATATATGCCCAGGAGTAGGATTGCTGGCTCATATGGTAGTTCTATTTTTAGATTTTTAAGGAACCGCCATACTATTCTCCATAGTGGCTGTATCAATTTACATTCCCACCAACAGGGCAAGAGGGTTCCCTTTTCTCCACACCCTCTCCAGCATTTATTGTGTGTAGATTTTTTGATGATGGCCATTTTGACTGGTGTGAAGTGATACCTCATTGTAGTTTTGATTTGCATTTCTCTAAGGATTAGTGATGTTGAGCATCCTTTCATGTGCTTCTTGGCCATCTGTATATCTTCTTTGGAGAAATGTCTATTTAGGTCTTCTGCCCATTTTTGGATTGGGTTGTTTGGTTTTTTTTGATATTGAGCTGCATGAGCAGCTTGTAAATTTTGGAGATTAATCCTTTGTCAGTTGCTTCATTTGCAAATATTTTCTCCCTTTCTGAGGGATGCCTTTTCATCTTGTTTATGATTTCCTTTGTGGTGTAAAAGCTTTTAAGTTTCATTAGGTCCCATTTGTTTATTTTTGTTTTTATTTCCATTTCTCTAAAAGGTGGGTCAAAAAGGATCTTGCTGTGATTCATGTCATAGAGTGTTCTGCCTATGTTTTCCTCTAAGAGTTTTCTAGTGTCTGGCCTTACATTTACGTCTTTAATCCATTTTGAGTTTATTTTTGTGTATGGTGTTAGGGAGTGTTCTAATTTCATACTTTTACATGTACCTGTCCAGTTTTCCCAACACCACTTACTGAAGAGGCTGTCTTTTCTCCACTGTATATTCTTGCCTCCTTTATCAAAGATAAGGTGACCATATGTGTGTGGGTTTATCTCTGGGCTTTCTATCCTGTTCCATTGATCTGTATTTCTGTTTTTGTCCCAGTACCATACTGTCTTGATTACTGTAGCTTTGTAGTATAGTCTGAAGTCTAGGAGCCTTATTCCTCCAGCTCCATATTTCTTTCTCAAGATTGCTTTGGTTATTCGGGGTCTTTTCTGTTTCCATACAAATTGTGAAATTTTTGGTTCTAGTTCTGTGAAAAATGCCAGTGGTAGTTTGATATGGATTGCAATGAATCTGTGGATTGCTTTGGGTAGTATAGTCATTTTCAAAATGTTGATTCTTCCAATCCAAGAACATGGTATATCTCTCCATCTGTTTGTATCATCTTTAATTTCTTTCATCAGTGTCTTATAGTTTTCTGCATACAGGTCTTTTGTCTCCTTAGGTAGGTTTATTCCTAGATATTTTATTCTTTTTGTTGCAATGGTAAATGGGAGTCTTTCCTTAATTTCTCTTTCAGATTTTTCATCATTAGTGTATAGGAATGCAAGAGATTTCTTTGCATTAATTTTGTATCCTGCTACTTTACCAATTTCTTTATTAGCTCTAGTAGTTTTCTAGTAGCATCTTTAGGATTCTGTAAGTACAGTATCATGTCAGCTGTAAAGAGTGACAGCTTTACTTCTTCCTTTCCTATTTGGATTCCTTTTACCTCTTTTTCTTCTCTGATTGCTGTGGCTAAAACTTCCAAAATTAGGTTGAATAATAGTGATGAGAGTGGACAACCTTGTCTTCTTCCTGATCTTAGAGGAAATGGTTTCAGTTTTTCACCATTGAGAATGTTGGCTGGGGGTTTGTCATATATGGCCTTTATCATGTTGAGGTAAGTTCCCTCTATGCCTACTTTCTGGAGGGCTTTTATCCTAAATGGGTGTTGAATTTTGTTGAAAGCTTTTTCTGCATCTATTGAGATGATCATATCGTTTTTCTCCTTCAGTTTGTTAATATGCTTTATCACATTGATTGATTTGTGTATATTCAAGATTCCTTGCATTCCTGGGATAAATGATATTTGATCATGGTGTATGATCCTTTTAATGTGCTGTTGGATTTTGTTTACTAGTATTTTGTTGAGGATTTTTGCATCTATATTCATCAGTGATATTAACCTGTAGTTTTCTTTCTTTGTGACATCTTTGTCTGGTTTTGGTATCAGAGTGATGGTGGCCTCATAGAATGAGTTTGGGAGTGTTTCTCCTTCTGCTATATTTTGGAAGAGTTTGAGAAGGATAGGTGTTAGTTCGTCTCTAAATGTTTGATAGAATTCACCTGTGAAGCCATCTGGTCCTGGGCTTTTGTTTGTTGGAAGATTTTAAATCACAGTTTCAATTTCAGTGCTTGTGATTGATCTGTTTATATTTTCTATTTCTTCCTGGTTCAGTCTCAGAAGTTTGTGCTTTTCTAAGAATTTGTCCATTCCTTCCAGGTTGGCCATTATATTGGCATAGAGTTGCCTGTAGTAATCGCTCATGATCCTTTGTATTTCTGCAGTGTCAGTTGTTACTTCCCCTTTTTCATTTCTAATTCTATTGATTTGAATCTTCTCCCTTTTTTTCTTGATGAGTCTGGCTAGTGGTTTATCAATTTTGTTTATCTTCTCAAAGAACCAGCTTTTAGTTTTATTGATCTTTGCTCTTATTTCCTTCATTTCTTTTTCATTTATTTCTGATCTGATCTTTATGATTACTTTCCTTCTGCTAACTGTGGGTATTTTTTTGTTCTTCTTTCTCTAATTGCTTTAGGTGTAAGGTTATGTTATTTATTTCAGATGTTTCTTGTTTTTTAAGGTAGGATTGTATTGTTATAAACTTCCCTCTTGGAACTGCTTTTGCTGCATCCCATAGGTTTTGGGTCATCGTGTTTTCATTGTCATTTGTTTCCAGGTATTTTTTCATTTCCTCTTTGATTTCTTCAGTGATCTCTTGATTATTAAGTAGTGTATTGTTTAGCCTCCATGTGTTTTTATTTTTTACAGATTTTTTCCTGTAATTGATATCTAGTCTCACAGCATGTGGTCGGAGAAGATACTTGATATGATTTCAATTTTCTTAAATTTACCAAGGCTTGATTTGTGACCCAAGGTATGATCTATCCTGGAGAATGTTCCATGAGCACTTGAAAAGAATGTGTATTCTGTTGTTTTTGGATGGAATGTCTTATAAATATCAATTAAATCCATCTTGTTGAATGTATCATTTAGAGCTTGTGTTTCCTTATTTATTTTCATTTTGGACGATCTGTCCATTGGTGAAAGTGAGGTGTTAAAGTCCCCTACTATGATTATGTTACTGTTGATTTGCCCTTTTATGGCTGTTAGCATTTGCCTTAAGTATTGAGGTGCTCCTAAGTTGGGTAAATAAATATTTACAGTTGTTATATTTTCTTCTTGGATTGATCCCTTGATCATTATGTAGTGTCCTTCTTCTTGTCTTGTAATAGTCTTTATTTTAAAGTCTATTTTGTCTGATATGAGAATTTCTACTCCAGCTTTTTTCTGATTTCCATTTTTAATGAATATCTTTTTCCATTCCCTCACTTTCAGTCTGTATGTGTCCCTAGGTCGGAAGTGGGTCTCTTGTAGACAGAATATATATGGGTCTTGTTTTTGTATCCCTTTAGCCAATCTATGTCTTTTGGTTAGAGAATTTAATACATTTATATTTAAGGTAGTTATTGATATGTAGGTTCCTATTACCATTTTCTTCATGATTTGGGTTTGTTATTGTAAGTCTTTTCCTTCGCTTGTGTTTCCTGCCTAGAGAAGTTCCTTTAGCATTTGTTGTAAAGCTGGTTTGATGGTGCTGAATTCTTTTAACTTTTGCTTCTCTGTAAAGGTTTTCATTTCTCTGTTGAATCTGAATGAGATCCTTGATGGAGAGAGTAATCTTGACTGTAGGTTTTTCCCTTTCATCACTGTAAATATGTCCTGCCACTCCAGTCTGGCTTGTAGAGTTTCTTCTGAATGATCAGCCGCTAACCTCATGGATATTCCCTTGTATGTTATTTGTTGTTTTTCCCTTGCTGCTTTTAATATTTTTTCTTTGTATTTAATTTCTGATAGTTTGATTAATATGTGTCTTGGAATGTTTCTCCTTGGGTTTATCCTGTATAGGACTCTCTGTGCTTCCTGCGCTTGATTGACTGTTTCCTTTCCCATGTTAGGGAAGTTTTCACCTATAATCTCTTCAAATATTTTCTCAGTCCCTTTCTTTTTCTCTTCCTCTTCTGGGACCCCTATAATTCAAATGTTGGTGTGTTTAATGTTGTCCCAGAAGTCTCTGAGACCGTCCTCCATTCTTTTCATTCTTTTTTCTTTATTCTGCTCTGTGGTCATTACTTCCACTATTTTATCTTTATTTTTATCTTTTAATGTTACTTATCTGTTCATCTCCCTCAGTTATTCTGCTTTTGATTCCTTCTAGAGAATTTTAAATTTCATTTATTGTGTTGTTCATCATTGTTTATTTGCTCTTTAGTTCTTCTAGGTCCTTGTTCAACGTTTCTTGTATTTTCTCCCTTCTATTTCCAAGATTTTGGATCATCTTTACTATCATTACTCTGAATTCTTTTTCAGGTAGACTGTCTATTTCCTCTTCATTTGTTAGGTCTGGTGTGTTTTTACCTTGCTCCTTCATCTGCTGTGTGTTTGTCTTCTCATTTTGCTTAACTTAATTTTTTTGGTGTCTCCCCTTCACAAGCTGCAGGTTCATAGTTCCCATTAGTTTTGGTGTCTGCTCCTAGTGGGTAAGGTTGGTTCAGTGGGTTGTGTAGGCTTCCTGGTGAAGGGGACAGGTACCTGTGTTCTGGTGGATGAGGCTGGATCTTGTCTTTCTGGTGGGCAGGACTGCATTCGGTGGTGTGTTTTGGGGTGTCTGTGACCTTATTGTGATCTTAGGCAGCCTCTCTGCTGATGGGTGGGGTTGTGTTCCTGTCTTGCTAGTTCTTTGGCATAGGGTATCCAGCACTGTAGATTGCTGGTCATTGAGTGTAGCTGGGTCTTATCATTGAGATGGAGATCTCCGGGACAGCTTTTGCTGTTTGATGTTACATGGAGTTGGGAGGTCTCTGGTGAACCAATGTCCTGAACTTGGCTCTCCCACCTCAGAGGCACAGGCCTGACACCGGCCGGGGCACCAAGACCTGTCAGCCACACAGCTCAGAAGAAAAGGGAGGGAAAAAAAAGAAAGAAAGACAAAAATAATAAAATAAAATGAAGTTATTAAAATAAAAAAAATATTAAAAATTAAAAAATTAAAAAGTTCTTAGAAAAAGAAAGAAAGAAGAGAGCAAACAAACCAAAAAACAAATCCACCAATGATAGTAAGTGCTAAAAACTATACTAAAAAAAAAAAAAAAAAACCCAGACAGACAGAACCCTAATACAAATGGTAAAAGCAAAGCTATACAGACAAAAACACCCAAAGAAGCATATACATACACACTCACAAAAAGAGAAAAAGGAAAAAAAAAAAAATGTGTATATCTATATATAAAAAAAGGAAGAGAGCAACCAAATCAGTAAACAAATCTACCAATGATAATAAACTCTAAAAACTAAACTAAGATAAACATAAAACCAGAAACAAATTAGATGCAGGAAGCAAACCCCAAGTCTACAGTTGCTCCCAAAGTCCACCGCCTCCATTTTTGGGTGATTCGTTGTCTATTCAGGTATTCCTCAGATGCAGGTACATCAAATTGATTGTGGAGATTTAATCCGCTGCTCCTGAGGCTGCTGGGAGAAATTTCCCTTTCTCTTCTTTGTTCACACAGCTCCTGGAGTTCAGCTTTGGATGTGGCCCTGCCTCTGCGTGTAGGTCGCCTGAGGGCGTCTGTTCTTTGCTCAGACAGGACGGGGTTAAAGTAGCAGCTGATTAGGGGATCTGGCTCACTCAGGCCGGGGGGGAGGAAGGGGTACGGAATGCGGGGCAAGCCTGCAGCGGCAGAGGCCAGAATGATGTTGCACCAGCCTGAGGTGCACCATGCATTCTCCTGGGGAAGTTGTTCCTGGATCAAGGGACCCTGGCAGTGGTGAGTTGCACAGGTTCCCAGGAGGGGCGGTGTGGATAGTGACCTGTGCTTGCACACAGGCTTCCTGGTGGCGGCAGCAGCAGCCTTAGCATCTCATGCCCGTCTCTGGGGTCCTCGCTGATAGTCGCAGCTCGCGCCCATCTCTGGAGCTCGTTTAAGCGGTGCTCTGAATCCCCTCTCCTCGCGTACCCTGAAACAATGGTCTCTTGCCTCTTAGGCAGTTGCAGACATTTTCCTGGACTCCCTCCTGGCTAGCTGTGGCGCACTAGCCCCCTTCAGGCCGTGGTCACACAGCCAACGCCAGTTCTCTCCCTGGGATCTGACCTCCGAAACCCGAGCCTCAGCTCCCTGCCCCCACCTGTCCTGGCGGGTGAGCAGACAAGCCTCTCGGGCTGGTGAGTGCTGGTCGGCACTGATCCTCTGTGCAAGAATCTCTCCGCTTTGCCCTCTGCAACCCTGCTGCTGCGCTCTCCTCTGTGGCTCCAAAGTTTCCCCCTCCACCCCCTGCAGTCTCCGCCCACAAAGGGGCTTCCTAGTGTGTGGAAACCTTTCCTCCTTCACAGCTCCCTCCCACTGGTGCAGGTCCCATCCCTATTCTTTTGTCTCTGTTTTTTCTTTTTTCTTTTGCCCTACACAGGTATGTGGGGAGTTTCTTGCCTTTTGGGAAGTCTGAGGTCTTCTGCCAGCATTCAGTAGGTGTTCTGTAGGAGTTGTTCCACAAGTAGATGTATTTCTGATGTATTTGTGGGGAGGAAGGTGATCTCCACGTCTTACTCCTCCACCATCTTGAAGGTCTCTATATATTTTATATATTTAAAAAAAGACAAATCTATACATACTCGAACAAGGTATGCCAGCCAACAGTCCTCCTTTTTGTACAATAAACTTTAGATAGCATTTTCCTCCCCTACATTACCCAAATCTAAAGGAGTTCCGGGAGAGGGTGAGAAAGGATGTTTGAAGACATATCTACTCTCAGATCTGAGTATATATCTAAGCTCCATGCAATCACACTCATCCATTTAAAAGTAGTTTTCAAAGTGGAAACAACCCAGCATGATTCACTGACCTTAAAATATATGCTACACTATAATGAGATTTCCTTTTTCTAAATGGGAGCCAAACTGCATAAAGTAAAATTGCAAGACCTGGTGCCGTTTATGTTCAGTACAAACATCTTACTCCTTCTGGCTCTGAGTGACCTGTGCTTGGCATGACCACCCTGTATATACCTAAGGAATATGCTTACTTTTATTTTATTTTATTTTATTTTATTTTATTTTATTTTTAAAACATATTTATTGGAGTATAATTGCTTTACAGTGGTGTGTTAGTTTCTGCTGTATAACAAAGTGAATCATCTATACATTTACATATATCCCCATATCTCTTTTCTCTTGCATCTCCCTCCCACCCTCCCTATCCCACCCCTCTAGGTGGACACAATGCACTGAGCTGATCTCCCTGTGCTACGCGGCTGCTTCCCACTAGCTACCTATTTTACATTTGGTAGTGTATATATGTCCGTGCCACTCTCTCACTTTGTCTCAGCTTACCCTTCCCCCTCCCCATGTCCTCATGTCCGTTCTCTTTCAGCACCATGGAAACCAGCTTTAGCTCAGAGGAAACGTGCCTCTCTACAGTGAGTTTCTTATGTCAGTCAAGTCTAACATTGAATACAAAATATCAAAGGAGTTGGGGACTGAGCAAGTGTGTGTGTGTGTGTGTGTGTGTGTGTGTGTGTGTTGAGGGAAGGAAAGAGAAGAATTGAAATCCTTTATTTTTCATCTCTTTCTCTTTCTAACAAACCATTAACCAACCAACCAACAAAAATGGGCTCTTGATTATTAACATGCATTAATATTACAAGTGTTCCAGTAACTTAAAATAACCCAAGGTAAAGTACAACATAAATCTCTGGCACTTTGCACAGTGCTTACATAGAGAAGGCACTTGAATCTTGAATGAATTGATTACAGGTCTACTCCTCTTGCAAAAGTGTCTGCTTAAACTTCAGCCATTGAGAAAAAAGTGAATCTCTTGCAAAAGTGTCTGCTTAAACTTCAGCCATTGAGAAAAAAGTGAATGAAAGGTATAAAATGTAAGGTAAAATTAATGCATCCTAAGCATTAGAGAGGTATTTGAACATATGTATGGTTCTTGCACATATTGTGGATGTCTGTTGAAAAGTTTACAATCTTACACCACAGCTTATAGTCATTAAGGGAGTTCTATAGGATGGAGGGGCCCTAAGCATTATTACTAACTACACTTCAAAGGTTTCCCAGCAGCCAGCATGGAAGAGAAATATGGCTGGCTTCTGGAAAATATCTAGAAGATGATGGGGTTATTCCTGTCTTTCTGTCTCATAGTCTAATGTTTGTCAACAACAACTTAATCACACACACACACACACACACACACACACACAGACAGACACTCTTCAGTCACAGACCTCTCTCACATGGCTAGACCCACCTAGCTGGGTCTAGGTGACCTGAGTAGATGGCATTGTACCACCATTAGTGGACAAAAGAAAAAGAAAAACAATTCCATATGCATATGCAATTTCTGGGACAGATGTATCATATTTCTAATAATAATAGTAACAGAAAGATACATTTATATAGTATATTTTTATGCATCATCTCAACATACACAATCACAGAGGTGGTGGTTAAAGCATAGGATTTAAGAGTTAAGTGGTGGGTAGCCAGGTTTTCTGACACATGATTTGTTGTCAGAAAGCACAGGCTTGGGTCCCACCTCCACGACTTACTAGAAATGTGTCTCAGGGAGACATTCAATCTCACCAGGCTTTTGTTTTGCATCTGAAAAATCAAATTAAAGCAATTGCAACCTCACAATGTCATTGGTAAGAGTACAGAAAATAGACTATGAAAGGGATTTAAGCAGTCTATGGATTCATGAGTTGCATTATAATTGTTTTGTTGTTTTGTTTTTACTTTTTAAAATTATTATCATTGAAATTTTCTTCCTCAGCAGGGACTTTATAGGTAATATGGTATATTTTAAGACCTTTAATATTTCTGAGCCCAGATCTCTTCATCTGTGAATTAGCAGTAATGATATCTGCCTTCCCTATTTCACAGGGGAGGATCAAATAAACTAATTTTTGTTATTTGCAAACAAACCACTAAATAAATACAATGTATTACTATTATGTAAGTAAATATAGTGTGCAAAGAGAAATACTGTGGAAATTTACATGAATAGCATGGAAGTTTAAATGGCAATATAATTATTCAGATGTTTTTATCTCCTTAAGAGAGATCCAGGTGTATTTTATTTCAATCATCAAGTTGGCTGTAGCATCATTTTTTAATTTTTTTAATTTATTTTATTTTATTTTTTTCATCATTTTTTAAATATTTAATCCTAATTACCTCCAAAGTTCCAAGTAATGTTTATTACATATTTGTTCATATTTTTGCTTAAGTGTACAAAAGCTCACAGCTTTATTCTTTAATCACTGAATTCTTTTGTCATTTTAATATTAATTCTTCATTCAACAGACAAATATTTTTTACGTGCTTACTCCCCTACCATGAAGCAGACACATGCAGGACATGGCACAGTGAACAAAATGGGCAGACACATCTGCCCCCTTGATGCTTGTATTCTAGTGGTTTACAATCTATGTTACCACTGAAATTTTTCACTAGGCCTTCAATGCAGATACTTTTCATATTTTAATTTCAAATATTATTTGAAGAGAGTTTTCTGTTCATCTTGGAGCATTTTCCATTCATCTTCTGCCCTCATTGACTCTATCAATGGCATGCCAACATGGAATAAGTTCAAGCCTTCAAATGTACAGAGTACAGACAGAGTGGGTTCATGCTGCCAAACCTAGAGCAGGTTTGCCTCTGTTTAGGAAGATCTGTTTGGCGTGAGGTAGATTTCACCCTGAGACAGTATGTTGGTCTCAACATTAACTTGAAAACTCCACTGACCCTGGGAGAAAAATCTGGGAGAGAAGCTATCTGATAGATGATGAAAAGAGAGTCTCTGGCTAATGTGAACATATTTTTGCAATGAGCAGATCTTTTGCCTTATTATTTTATCTGCATAATTCACCTTTTCTTTAGTATTGATTTTACAGGTCTAATATTTATATTGTGTAGACCTGACCTGTAGCACTTTTCTTATATGGTTTCTAATCTACAGTTTTCATTGAGAAGACCATGACTTGGTGGCTTTGCCTGAGTTCAAGTACTAGTTAGCAGAAATGCTGGGACTTGCAGCTAGACATTCTGATCTCAAGTTTCAAGCTCCTTGCATTAAATTATGCTGAATTGTGTATGGACTTGTGTATGTAGTTATGTAACTGTTTAAACAAAGCTGGAGTCAAATATCAGAGAAATGAACTGTTGCTCTTAGTTATTCAGAGGTAACTACATAAAGCAAAGTTAATGTGATTTATATTTGAGTATATTTTAGACAATTAGCAAAGAGGAAAGTTGGTATTATCATTGGACTCTCCAGAATTTCTCTTTAAGAAGGGGTTAAGGAAGATCTAATCTAATCTAGTTGGAGGGGAAACCTTGTTACCTAATACCTAACCAACACACTGTTTGTAATTAGATTGTACACTTAATTAGAATGGTTTTGAAAGAAGATTGATAGAGATAGTAGTGGTGGTGAGTTTCTATAGCCTCTTAATCCTCTTTTGTTAACCGATAATTATCCATCTAATATATAAAATATTATCTATGTCCTAAAATTTTCCAGAAGTCATTTCAGTTCAGAGAAAGAATAATGGAGAACTCCAGGTAGAAGGGGATTCACATCTTTTTTTTTTTTAAGAAGTTTTTTTTTTTTAATTTATTTTGGCTGGATTGGGTCTTCATTGCTGGGCGAGGGCTTTCTCTAGTTGCGGCGAGTGGGGGCCACTCTTCCTTGCAGTGTGCAGGCTTCTCATTGCAGTGGCTTCTCTTGTTGCGGAGCACGGGCTCTAGGCGCACGGGCTTCAGTAGTTGTGGAACGCAGGCTCAGTAGTTGTGGCGTATGTGCTTAGTTGCTCCACGGCATGTGGGATCTTCCGGGACCAGGGCTGGAACCCTTGTGCCCTGCACTGGCAGGCAGATTCTTAACCACTGTGCCACCAGGGAAGTCCAGATTCAAATCTTTAACTTCCTTTTTCTAACTGACTGACCTCGAGAAAATTACTACGTGTTTGTGTGTTGTTGTTGTTGTTAGGTATAGAAGGAGAAATAATAATAACAAACTCATGGGTTTACTGCAAAGAAGAAATGTGATATCATATGTAAAATGCATGGTCTGTGTTAGGGTTAATGAAGTTACCTCCCGATCTTTTTTTGGTTAATGAACAGGGTAGGAGTTTTGTGCTGAAAAATAATTTATTTGTCTGGTCAAGTAAGTGTGGGAAAATGCTCTCCCTTAGAGACTCATGAGGCAGGTTTGTATATTAAAAGCTCTTTGTAATTCTGCACAAAGAAACCTGTTTTGTTGTTGTTGTTTAATCTGGTATCTCCTACAGTTTAATTATCAGATGACCCTTACTTAAATCACAGCTATTAAGGTCCCACTGAACTCATGCTGCTCAGAACATATTTAAGGAAACACTGGACAATCAAACCGTTGAAATGTCAATATATACACCAAAACTTACATGACCACACATCCTACTGCTTCTTCAGTCTCACCCAAATTCTGCCCACTCCCTATTTCAGAACTTTTTCACAAAACTTTAAGAGTAGATTTAAAATGTTTAGATACCTATTGTTCTCTATATAAAGAAAACATTCTTAAAACCACATTACCTATTCTGAAGGTATATCATTTTTATTAGCTTAAAATGGGCCCGTTTTAAGCTAATAAAAATGATATATGGGCCCGTTTTCTTGTTTTTGTTTTTACTAGACTTTAACATTGTTTTAAATGGAAAAATATTATATTAGATTGATAATATATTTTCCAAGAATATAATTTGTAGTAAGTTAAAGTTCTATTTATATTTAAAGTTCAAACTACTTATCTTTAAAATGTGTATCTGATTTTTTCAATTATAAATTTCCAAAGAGAAATGGAAACATTTAAATTAAAAGGAATGTATACCAGCTACATGAACTAAATAAATTTCTCATCTTGATTTTCTACTGAGATCAAGTTGTGATATCAAATTGGAAAAACCTAAACTCTTATTACATCAGCAATCCAATATTAGTAATTGTAAGTCAATTGGAAAAAATCGTTTATCGTGGAGCAGAAAAAAAAAATAAAGAGGTAAAAATATTCTATTTTGTTATTTATGCTACTTGTAAACTACTAAAAAATAAAAACCTTTCCTATATGACTTGGGCAATATTTTACTCTCTTTTTGTTCTTATTCAAAATTTAGGGGTTTTTAAAACATGTAATTTTGTATAATGTTATGTTAACACATTTATTAAATATAAGGTGAGATTAGTTACAAAGTGGATTTAAGAAACAATGACATTGACTAAATTAAGAGTAAACTCCTAGTAACCAAAAATCAATCTCACAGAAATACCATACAACAGTAAAAACACTTTCTTTTAACTCTTTAAATTCTTTTGATGTGTTATTGGGTGCATTAGTTGACTAAATACTTTTGAAAGACTAGCCTGTCTTATAGCTTTTGATGAATTACTAGTTTACTGCTATCCTGACTGGGGGAAGCAAAACACAAAATAAAATAAAATACAAAAGTCTATCAACACTAAAATTTCAACTGAATAATGTTTCAAAAGGGCCTCTCCAACACATATTTTATACTAGAATTTGTTTTTATTTAATAGAAATCCAATGATTGATTGTTACTATTATCATCAGTTATCAATTTGGAGACTGGAATTTCACTACCACTTACTGTTTTTCTTAAAACATGCAAAAAGGAATGTATTAAAATGCATTATTTATTACACTGAGCAAGTCCAAGATTATAGACTACATTAGGGTAAAACATGTATTTGATTGAGTAAAACTCAACCTGTAAATGGGTTGGTATTCACATACTATATTTTCTAGTTCTGTCAGTTGAGAAGGCCTAAAAACAATGACACCCCAGTAGCAGTGAACACAACTAGCACCTAGGCATCCTTGTAGAAATGGACAATTAGGGGGCTAAAGAAAAAATATACAAGATGATTCTAGAGCATCTTGTAATGCCAGAAAACTAAGTGGTCCAAAAAATCCCATTGATGGGAGTATGTTAAAGGCACACAGGCACCAAGTACTGGGCTCCCAATGGTCAAAGCTGAAATGATTTGAGCAACAAAATTTTTAAAAGTTGTACTGGATTATAACCAAAGTATAAAATAAATACTCATGAGTTCATACTGATATAAATAAAGGATTAAATAAATAAATGGGGGAGGAGAGACATATCTCCCAAACAGAGGAGCCAAGTGATCAAGATCAGCATCACCTCGGATAAATCATACTGATAGTATTTACCTTTGATGTGATGGGATGCAAATGGCACTTTTCTTATCTGGTTTTCATCTCGCAAATCCAGATCCCCACTCTAATCATGAGAAAAACATCAGATAAATAGCAATAGAAAGGCATTCTACAAAATACGTGGCCAATACTTGCTAACATTTTCAAGGTCATAAAAAACAAAGTCTGAGAAACTGTCACCACCAAGAAGAGTCTAAGCAGACATGATAACTAAATGTAATGTGATGTTCTGAATGGGATCCTGGAAGAGAAAAAGAACATTAGGTAAAAACTAGGGACATTTGAATAAAGATGGATTCTACCTAATAATAGTGTATCAACACTGTCTCATTAATGTTAAATGCACCAAACTCATATAAAGGTGTGAATAACAGGAGAAACTGGATGTGGAGTATATGAGAACTCTCTACACTACCTTCTCAACTTGAATGTAATAAAAGTGTTCTAAAAAATAAATACATAAAGTCTATTTAAAAAAAAACAACCCTCAACCCATATCAAGAACTCTTCTGCTGTTACAGTTCCTACCTACTCTGTATTACATAAAAGTCTATAACTAATTGCATCAAGGAAAATAGAAAAAACTATTCCATAAAATATGCTACATAAATAGTTTTCTAGAGTATCATTAAAATAAAGACAACAGCATATAATGTCAGAAAAAATCATTAAAGAAATAAACTTTATATAAAAATTGCTATTGATAAAATGCAATGGTTGTATGTCTGCTTTAGAATTCTGCAATGAGTTTGTAGAAAATCAGACATTAACTGTTTCTATCCATTAGTATCTAGGTTTTCAACTATTATATGCTTTTTGTACTTACTTAAACATAATTTAACTTTGAATATTGATTCAAGCGTTGTAATATACTCTGCTAGAGGCAGTAAGTACTGATGTCTTTGAACGAATACTCATAGTAAACTACTTGCACGATTCCTTTTCTTAGCAAAATTGTCTAAATATGCCTTTAAAAAACCAATACTTAATTCCCAGAGCCAATAGAGTATAATTCAAATTGGGGAAAGGATCGTAATAATCAAGTGTTTTTCTCTTTTCATTGTGAAGACTCAATTACAACTTTTAAGGGTTTTCTTTTGTTTTTAAAAATTTAAACTTCTAAAGTGTTGGATTGCATACTTTGGCAAACCATAAACAGAAGTTGCATTCTGATGACCTGCCTATGTTTATATTGTATAAGTTGTTATCGTACTTCATCTCCTAAAAATGGATTGTCAGATAGAGCTATCTTTCCAGTCTAAAGGCAATATTTATTTGCCTTTTGAATTCTGGGCAGTGTGTTTCTTTTTTTTCAGGATATATTTGAACTCTAAGGCTGTTTCTGTACGTGCCCACTGAATTGACAAAAGCCTTTATAAATGATTGTGAATTATCTAAATGATCGACAGGAGGGAATGGTTAAGAAAATAATCGTTTAAACTCAAGAAAGATCTATTAAATATAAACCTTATGATGAAATGTACGTATTAAAATGAAAAATGTTTAGAAAGTAATATATGGTTTTACATACCTTGAATTGGGAATGTATAAAATTCATCCTTGCTTGTAGATAAGAACTAAAAGAATTAATGTGGAAAGAGGAAGCCCATTTGTTTTGTTAATATGGTGGAATTACAGGTGAATTTTTCTTTCATTTAGATTCCTATTACTCTTCTTTGCCCAATTTAAAAATGATTGGTTAAAGTCGCCATTCTGTACTTTCTAGATTATTCTAGCTGTCATTTGCATGCAGTTTGGCAGAGTGAGAAGTGCACTGAAATGAGAATACTTCCAGCTCTGGTGATTCTTAGCTTGGCCATGTCACATAACCTTTTAGTAAATCCATTTCCTTGTTTGTCTGAGGCAGCTGGTGGGGAAAAGATACGTGGGTGCAACAGCTAACCCCTTCCTGGTCCTCAATTCCCTCTGCAGTGTTGGTTCTGCTTTATTGTCATTGGTTTGAACTGAGAAACTACATGAAGATGTGCAACACCATTATATTAGTATTTATAGCCACAGCATCACGTGTGTGGAAATGGAACGTTGTTTGTTTCCCTGAAATTAAACTTGACTAGGCACATATTCCCCTATTTCCACCAGGACCATATCAAGGTCCTCATTTTTGATTTAAAATGTAAATGTTTAGAAATTTCCTTTCTTCCTTCTCGCTACAGAGATCAAAGACCCCTGTCTTTCAGGGACAGACATTTGCTGTCATTCCTCCAAGACATCCACTGTGGTGCAGCTGCCCTGTCTGACCCTGGGTATTGACTCTATGACATCTGCTGCCCACGACCCTGACGGGAGGGCCCACCTTGGTTCACTCTCACCCTTTGAAAGCCAGCACATTCTCTGTCTGGTTTCTCAAGAGGGCTGTTTACCCAGCACCTCATCAAGGAGGAATCCATGATTCACACAGCAGCAATCAGCATCAAGTTACCTTCAAGGCCCGATTATTATCTCAGGCCCTTTCTGTTCAAGAACACGATGCCTCCATCTCCATTCTCCCACATGCGCCTTGAGCAGCAGTGTGCAGATTGCACTCCCAGAGTACACAACTGTACATGGGTGCAGGCCATCCCCAAATCCTAGGGGGTCTACTGACCTTCTATCTCACCTCCAGGTTTCCAAACTGCAAGGAGGGGAAACAGAGCTGGATTCTTACAGTGTCACACATTTATCTGAACTCTGAGTTTCAGGCTTTAAGCACTATGGTGGTATTTAAAGCAAAGTTTTTAAAATTAAGACAACAACAACAGAAGCAACAATAAAAACAAACTTCTTCATTCCATTTTCTGGATTTCGCAACAGAAAGTCTAGGTTTTTAAGATCTCTCTCTCTCTAATTATTGGATGGTACACATTATATCATAATTATATAATTCGTATATACCATATGTATTATATACATACATACACATATTATTATTATATATATTATTATACACATTACTATATGTCATATTACTTATATAAGATACGTATATTCATAGATAAATGCCTACATATATATATATATTAAAATTCCAATTTATGTTTCTCTCTGTGCTTTATTTATTGTACCTGGAGAAAAATCACATATCAAACTATTATTGTATTTCACAATAACGAGGAAAGGATAATGGGGATAAACACCCCGTCTGTGACTGGTGATGATAGGAGGCAGACAGAAAGGTAGAGAGGAGGTCATAGGAATCACATAGACCATGACAAATGTTCTCAGGCTACAAGGGCTTTTAAAACATCTGTTCAGTGACCTATGAGAATATCCCTGTTGGTCAGATTGAGCAGCAATGTTCACATGACGTCACCTAGGGCCCAAGTAACATGACAGGGTTGATAATATTTTTGCTAGATCTGTGGATCATTTGTCAGAAAATAGTATTAAGCTACAAAATAAATATCTTAAGGAACAATAGTGGTCAACTAGAAAAATACCCAAAAATTTTATAAATAATTGTTTATAACTAGTTTAATACATGCAGCATACTCTTCCAGGACTTCTATATAGCCAAAAGGTAAAGAGAGAAGTCAGACCCAGAAGTTCCTTTGAACAAGCTATAGAAAGCATATAAATATAAAACTGTTTTTCATGTGACATACATACAAATAAAAATATCATATAAATATATATGTATAAATAAATTAAAAATAATAGTACCTAAGACCAGGCAGGGACTTCAAAGATCTTAACTTCCAACTTAATAGATGAGAACACTGAGACCCCAAATGAAACCAATGTAGATACTAGGTAGCTGAGCCACAATTCTTAAACTGCATCTCAATGTTATTTTCTTGCAACTTTGTTTTCTCCCACAACTCATTTGACATTTATTAAAAATCTATATTTGAATGAATAAAGTATTGTAATTAACCAGTAAAATGCATAGAAGTTCCAAAATAGAGAGATCACAGAACTATCAGTGCGGTTTCTTTAAATCCGGATGCTCTGTAAAGAAGTTATGTTTTAAGGTGTGTCTCAAAGGAGAGGGTTGACATAGGAAATGGAGGTGAGGTACAGTCCAGGTGGTGAAAACTGCTGAAAGATTAAAATCCAGAGAAATTCTGACATGTAGGGAAAATATCAATAGAGAAATCTGAACAAGAAGGTGTTAAACTGTACATACAGTTTTTATTTTTCAACTTTGTGTGACCTGGGCATTTCTGGTCACCTTGTCTTACAATTACTTGAGTTACAGAACTGTCTTCATATTTGCTAAGACTCTTACAAAAAAACTGAAAAGAACAATTACAAATGAGTGGACTCTAGCATAAAAATTTAGAATAATTAGCATGTACTAACATTTTTTATTACCTTAGTTTAATTCAAGTGAGTGTTAGCCTCCAGTTAGGTTAAATGCGCGGGCACACAAGGGAAGACTGTTAAAGGTAATATCTATTGCTCACTTTTTGAGAATGTCATCAAAAATCAGAGAGGCAGGCTATAGTGTGGAACTTTGAGATTCATCTTCCCACCTCTATATCAGATATAGGGAAGTGAAGTGGAATGAGTAATTAATGTGATGCTTATAAAAAACAAAATCAGTAAACAATTCCTGGAGAGAATACTAAAATAAATTTGTCCTACTATTCCTGAAGTCTAGACTGCCTTTTGTTTCATATGAAGTAATCTTTCAAATTGACTTCTGGCTTCCAAGAGTAACATTTGACCTTTTCTTTTCCCTTCAGAGGATGAAGTTTTAATTTATGTTTTTCCACACTCTCCATTGTTTGCTTATTCATTTATTCATTCTTATATTTACAGCTTGTCTTATAAAATTATTTCAAAGGCTTACAGAAATACATATATTATAATCTGATACAAATACAAAAATGATAGAGATAAAGGTGAAATAAGATAAAGCAGGGGCAATGTCCTTGAGAAGATGCCAAAAGTGGACCGGAACATTTTATCTGAGTTTTCTTGCAGCAGAAGTAAGAAAGGAAACAGGACAAATCACAAAGTTCAGAGAGTGTAGTAGCTTAGACAAATTATAGGGTTTTACATTAAAAAACATGAAAGAAATGTATCCTATGATCTCAATAAGGGGAAATGATGTGATGTTGTAGATACCGTTCTTATGATGAAATACTGTGTTCCATTCATTTGTTTCTTATAAAGTGCTCAGTATAACTCTATGACCAGAAACCAAATAATAATAAAAACAATTCTGCAAAACATCTTGGAATGGAAATGTCAAGTAGTTTGGTTTGATCGAAGACTAAAATTTTTAATATCTAGGGGAATGAATGGACAGTGTATCACTTCACAATTATTCATCATTATTGATCCTTGAATCTGAGGTTTATTGGAAGGTGAGCAACAGAAAGTTAAATGGGTAAGAGATTGTGATGAAGTATGTATTTCTGGTGAAAGGTGAATCATAAACATCAGAAGGTTTATTTTAATATTTATTAAACTATTTTTTTTTAAATTAGGAGAATGCTCAGTAAAATATAAGATTCAAGATCAACATACAAAAATTAGGAGGTTCCTATACACCAGTAATACCTAACCAGAATATGTAATGGAAAAAGTGATCTATACATATAGCAGCAGAAGTCATAAAATGTATAAGGATAAACCTAATAAACACTAGGCTTATATGAAGAAAACTACACAATAAAGTTTCTTTGTAAGACATAGAAAATTTTTGAAGAAACAGATTTTATTTCAACCAAAGCATTATTCAATATTATGTATTTAGTTTCCAAACATATGTGATTTTTAAAGTTATCCATTTGCAATCATTATTCTTTTGTTATTGTTGCATTATGGTGAAAGGAACACAGTCTTTTGATATTGATCCTTAATCATCTAATATATTTTTGGTGGGTAAATGTTCCATTTGTATTCAGAAACATTGTATTCAAAACATTATTTGTTGTGTATACATATCTCATTGATTAAGCTTATTAATTATATTTAGATTTTCCATTAAAAAAATCAGAAGGTAAAGATGAAGCCCTTCTATGAAATTAAGAAATCTAAAAAGATACATCCTTGAATAGAAGACCACCTCACTTCTGCTAGAGGAAACACTTGGAAGTAGGGCCAAAGTTTTGTTCAGAAAACCCTTCTGAGTTTATCACATTAAATGTACAAATGGCTCACATGCATTTGTCTGCACTAGAGGACAAGGCTGCAAATATCATCAAATATTGATCAGAGCCATGAAAAAAAAATAGGCATACAGAGGAAAATAAATCTCTTTGAGATATCAAATTTAAATAATATGTTTTTCAGGTAAATTCTAATATAGATAAAATGGGAACCATACACACACTGACCTCCTATAGGGTCATCTATAAGCCAATAATATATTCAGTATAATCTGTCCACCATGACGATTTGGGTTTCAGAGCAGTTGATCTTAAGCCTTTTTTCTTTTCCTCACAGCAAACGTAGAATAAAACTTGCTGTCTCATGAGGTCAATGCTTCATGACTATATATATGCCGACCGTTCAGAAAATAATTTGCTATATCTGTACTACCTTGTTTTCTTAGATTTTGTGTTTTATATTTGCTTACCTGTGCTACTTGTTGTTTTTGTTTTTAATTAGAATCTGCTTGGCATATCCTGGGTAAATCCTGGTTAGGAATAAAGCTTATATCTTGGCTTTCCTCTTTGAATTTTTCAACTACTCCTTTGTAATTCCAATCATCTTTTCCTAGAAAAGCCTATTTCATGGAACAGGATCATTGCTTCTATAAGGGTGAAAAGGAGCAATTTCACATTTTGTTTTTCAGTCTGTGTCCTGAAAGTCAAATTTGTCCAAACTCTTTGGAGTTCCTATTCTGAAGCACTACAATGTTTTTCAGATTTAAGAACAAGCAAACAAAACCTGGAACACTGTGTGTTTTTGGTTTCAGGTTTTGATCTTTCTCTGTGGATCCTGAAGAACAACTTTAAATTTTGTAGAATTTCTCGCCTTTTTTTTCTGAGAGAAAGGAAACTCTCATTAAAACCTCATGATATGTTTTATTTCTAAACCCATACCGCTACACTTTGAGCTGAAAAATAATTTGATAAAACTAAAGATTCCTGTCACATCTGTAAAATGACAAGGTGAGCTACAAATTGAGTTAATGATAATTTCCTTCTATTTCATGTGTTTATCATGGCAAAAGTTTTATTTTTCAAAATCATTATCTAGTTTCCTCTCCATCAAACATTAATGTGAATGCAGCACATACAAAGTTATACAGAAGTAGAATCTCCCCATTATAGGTGTCTGAGAAAAGCTAGAAATGGCATTTCCATTAAAAAGTAATATACAAAATGGAGGCGGGGGGGAAAAAAGTCTTCAGGGCCTTAGAAAGAGAAAAATTGTTACATTGTAAATCAATTCATGACCACCCAAATCAGCATTATATTTCATAAATCTGTAGACAGCAGAAGTTATAGTCAAAAGGAACTGTTGTAAAATTACTTGTGGAACACCCATTCAAACACACAAATAAACACACCCAAATGGCACAGAATCATGTAAATTAAAAACACGAAAGTCCAGTGAAGCCGCCAAAGTGCGATCACTTTCTAGTCTGGTCTTATGTACCAAACCCCAACATTTAAGATTCTTCTTGTTAAAAAAAAAAAAAAATCTGCAATCCTCTCTATGAATTATCCCCAAAAGCTGCTCAAGAAAGTGATTTGTTTAGGGGCATGAAAATGCAGGACCCAATAATTACAATTAAGTAAAAAAAGAGTGAGGAATACAGCAGTAAAAGTAATGGAGTGGCACCTTAGGTTTTTTTTTTTAAACAAAAAGCTGTTTCCACCTATTTTTTAAGGGATAATTTAAGTAAATATAATTTTTAACATGGAGGCATGAAGAAAATTGGTTTAAAAAGGAAGAAAATGAAAACAAGTGTATTTAGGTTGCTCTTAATATATATTGTGGGTGTTTTCTCTAAGATTGCTTTCCCTGAGATCCATAGGATCCATGCAACATTGTTAAAGAGAACCATTTCTGTATAATGAAAACCAAAGTGTATATTAAATTATTCAAGGATATGAAGAAGAGAAAGATATGCATTTGTAAGATAATAATTGTGAAATCAGTGTTATTCAATCATAAATATTATTTTTCCACAATGTTTGGCATGTGTTGAAGAAATAAATATATAAGAAACTCACTTCAAAATTAAAACATGTTAGTGGTTTTGTCTATTCATCCTAAAATTTAAATAATATTTATTGTACACAAATCATATGATGCACATGTTTATACACCATATCTTTACTGTTACTCCAAAGTAGAAGGTATATTCCTAATATAACCATTTTGTTGACGTGGAAATTGAGGCCAGATTTCATGCACAGTCAAGTCAATGGAGAAACAGTTTTGTATTTAACTCAGCAAGGGAAAATAACTTTTGTGAATACATTGTCCAATTTATTGCCGGCATAGTCTATATTTGTATAACTGCCAACACTTCCTTCATCTGCTTTTATGTACAGAATAAGAGTATCACCCAGCAGGACTATTTTAGTGTGTCATCGAAAGAAAAGGTAAATCCACTTATTTTCAAAAATCAATCCTAGCCTGCCTTAGGGTAATAGCATCTGGTACCTGAAGGAATACAAGAACCATGTTGTGAGTAGTAGTTTTTAATTTAAAATCTCAATTTACTACAACTAGGTTTCTCTTAGGACTTTGCCTAATTCTATTTTGCAGGCTTTTCGTGTACATTAATTTGCATAACTGTATTGAAGTGAGCTTTTGTGTTGAGAAACCAAACCAAATTCAAAAGTCTTAATTAAAAGCGTAGGGAACCTGAGTGAAATTTTAGATATTAGGAGTCTGACCTATGCTGGCCCATTATTTCCTGATTTATTTGATTTATAAAGACTTGAAATTTTTACTTGAAAACCCCTAGGGAGTGATTGCAGATTAAGATATTTTTGAATCTGTAAAACATAACCATTAAGAATGGCAGCAATTTGAATTCATAATGCTCTTAGTGGGCCATGCAATGAAGACTAACATGCCAACCATTCCTTTTGATTGTGAAGCGTATTGGAAAAACTTTATGTTAGTATTCTAACAGCACTTTTCCATGACACGGATATATTCATTTGAATCTGTCAGGGTTTTCCTCTACGACAGTGATATTCAACTGAGTACAATTTTTGTTCCCCAGGGGAGATTTGGCAATGTCTGGAGACATTTTTGTTTGTTTCAACGTGGGGGTAGGGGAGCTGCTACTGGCATTTAGTGGGTGGAGGTCAGGAATGTTGCTAAACATCCTACAATGCACAGGACAGCTTCCTACAACAAACACTAAACAGCCCAGAATATCAACAGTACTGTGTTGAGCGGCTCTAATATGGAGATTATGAACACAAATCTAATACAGGCTTACTGTAGATGTTTTGGAAATCTTATTCCCAAAAAAATAAATAAATAAAATAAAACAGTAAATCACATATTCTCAGTTGGGATAAACAGAGGCAACATACCACAGTAATGTTTTGCCATGAATCAGGGACATAGCTTTTGATAAAACTTCCCTTGCCCAGCATCTATGGGGCTTCTTCTGAGAACGTGCCCATCTGAAACACAAGCAGACACTGCAGTAAGTTATCAAATTGTGTATAAGAATTCCACCTCATTCAATGACTCTCCAAGGCAGACCACTGGTTATAGACATTACTAACCACAGTAGACAATCAGTCTTTATGGAGCTTACAGTGTAGAAAAGGCATATGGACATGAATGAAATGATCACACAAATAAATATTTAACTGTAAACTGAAAAAAAATTATGAAGGAGAGGGTCATGGTTTATGAGCTCATTAAATGGGAGAAACTGACAAGGTTTAAGAAGGTCCAGGAAACCTTTTGTATGAAGGTTTTATATGAATCCTTTATATGTAAAAGTAGTCAAAAATCCCAGAAATGATCACATTTCATTGATGCAAACTTATTGTAAGTAGATTGCTGGGACATGCATGCTGTGTGCTTTGCAGAAATTCAGGATACTATTTGTTTTGCTTTGCTTTTATTTTTTCATTCTCAAATCTTCTTTAAAGAAGAAGCAAAGGATTCTCAGGTCTATAATAAGTTACTCTTCAGGAATACATCAAATCTTATTATCTGCTCAATTTTAACTGTAGCAAGCACCATATAATATTGAATATGTTGCAGTCACTTCATGAGGTTAGCCAGTCCTAAAGAAGTTTTTCATCAGAAGTAACAGCTACTCAAATGGAGTACCTGGGAGAAAACAGATGGAACATCCTCCAGATAATTCAAGAACATAAGCCCATCAAACATGACACCCAGAGATAAATTAATTTGTAAAGCATAATTTCCTCTAAATAGTATTTTAACCCTTTTGTCTGAACCATTTAAACCACTTTGTCTCTTTATTTTCCCTCTTAAATCATCTTTGTCTTCATCTTTGTCTATTACCTATAAACATTGTTAAACCTTGCAAGCCCATAGCCTGGAGCCTATGTGAATAGGTGTAAAATTTAAAACCAAAATGAAATAAAATAAAGGTAAATGAGGAATTGAATATAACTTAGTCAACAGAAAACATAGCAAGTGTCAATCTACTAAAAACAAAAACAATTAAAGACTGCCCATGGTGGAAAACAAAACAACTTACAAAAAATTTTTGAAGTAAAGTATTTTATTTCTTAGGTTATATTATTTTTCTGGAACATTAAGTTACATATACCGTAACATATAATAATTTGTGAAGTGCTTTTTAACATTTAATTGGATTTGTACATGTATTCGGTGGAAAATATATAGCTTTCTTAGATTTCTCATAGCCATCTGAGGATTGTATTTCATTAGAACAAAGTCTGATGGCGTAGCACTCAGCAATAAATTGTAGCCTTCAAAGAACAAAAATATATAGGATCAGCTAAAATTATTTTCCCTTTCTTACATCTTTACAATGATATTCCATAAGTTGATGAAAAATAATTTGCTTTATTTGCTATCTAGTTTTTTTTTCAGTTGATATTCCTCAGATACTTTGTTTCTTAGACAATCTGATTTTTTTAATCCCCACGCCAAAAAGATGCACACAAGAAAAGATATATTTCTTAAAAATTAGTTTTGAAAAGCCCTTTGCATCAGCCATTTTGTCATCTGTTCGTTTTCCAGCCCTAGGAGGACCCAATCCTTCTCATCATTGGTGAATCTGGGAGAGGACAGTGTAATCCAACTTAACTTGCTTTTTAATCCATGAATGGAAGCTCTGTGATAATGGATGATTTCAGGTTTGAATTCCCAAATACTTTGTCTTAATCAAGTAAGGAAAGAGCCACAATTTAGTCCCGTTCAGTAAGCAAATAATCCTATTCTAAATTGCCTGGGCCACTGTCATTGATCCAGGTTTAAAATGAGTTGGTTTAAACCATGGCACTCTGACCCTCTGCTTCTGAATTTCCAACTCGTCTCGCACCACCCGGGATGGGGAAGCTGCTGGAAAGCTGGGAGAGGATCTTGAGCAGCTGCAGCGGCAGTGGCTCCAGTGTGACCCTCTGGAACTCTGCGGCCATCGTGTGTCTGTTAACCCATGGTGTAACCAAGTGAATGATATGGGCGGCGGAGGAATCTTTAGACGCTCTCCCAAGAGAAGTGCCTTGAGGAGCAGGAGTCCTGACAGAGCCCTGAAGTGAGAAGGGTTAATCTGTTAGAACAGAGCTCAGGAATTAGTGTACTGGCTCAAGCCAACTTTTTCTGGTTCAGGCACTCAAAAAGTGTGTCTTGTAGCTATGCCATGTACATCGTGCTTCCAGGAGTTCAGAGGGCCCTTCCAGGTCCTTGTACTAGACGTGTACGATCCAATTGGTGAGACTAATCAATGAAAAGAGGATAGCACGTGTAAAATAATGCCAACCCCATGTAAGTGGACTGTCGTAGTTCTGAGAAGTGTGGATCAGTGAGGACTGATCAATCAGGCAGCACGTGGATCAATCAATCAATTCTTTCCATGAACACTGAGCTACTCAATGCTCTGTGCTGGATTGTGGTAAATTAGGAACAGAAAAGTCAGCAATAGGTTCTCAGTATCTGCTCTTGCCGATTCTGCAAACAGTATTCACTCACCTGCTTATATGCTCAGAGTAGTTCCAATTTCAATTAAAAACCAAACATACAAACTGAGATTTGTACTTGAGTACCCCCGCTTCTTTTTAGCATAGAAATGTCCACAATGCTATGAGCTCTCTTAGATAGGGAATGTGTCCTATTAATCTTTGTGTCCCCAGCACCCAGCAGAATGCCTAATATGTAGCAGGTAGTTAAGGAATATTTGCTAAGTAAATGAATCCTATATTCTTGTACTGAGCACATGATAACCATTTAATTAGACATGTGATTTGGACATGAGGGAAGGCAATTCTTCCTTAAAATTGTCCTGCCAATACCTCTCTAGCCTCAGTCCACCTGAGCAAATCTGGCTGTGTCACTTCCTTTTACTTCAGACTGGGGCAGCTTTGCACGAGGAGCATGTAGTATATGCCACCCAGATGTCCCCAGATAGTCCCCTTGATTATGCCTGAGTATGACACATCTGTAATCAACCCCCTGAGGTTGTTCTCCAGATTTTATCCTAAGAGATTAAAAACTGCCTTAGGCTTACCTGCTCAGGGGATGGTATGTAAACATGTTAACTACGAGTAAAAGCAAAACATACCCCCCAAAAAAACCAAATAAACAAAAATGATAAAGCAATGTGTCTTTTTACTCTGATAGATATTGTTCTTCCTTAAATGACAGATACACACTACTGTGTGTCAGGATGGCAGGACAAGAATGACAAGATGCATGTAAAAGTTTGAGGACTGGATTAAAAATGTAAATTAGGCCAGTCAGACAAACCTGCATAAGCACAGAAAACTGCTGTAATAGCCAGGCTCGGAAAGGATTACTATACAGAAATGTATCAGGAAATCTTAGGACTCTAGGACTATATACTTAATCAAAGATAGGCTTTAGTAGGTCTTAAAAAAAAAATCAAGACCTTTGTGTTGAGGTAACACAAAGCCATGATTTTCCCCAGACTTAATCATAAATTTAGGTATTGTTAATGCTTAGTCCTTCAGAGTAATATTAGGACATTTTGAGCAATATTACATGTATTCAGCTGATTTCAAAATTCAATTCTTATTTCCATTTGGCAAATCATTTTAAAGTGGACCAGCTAGAAATTGCCTTAGAGAGGGCCTAAGTGTGTTATATTATGGTAAGAATGTGCAAAAAACATTAGATTCTATGAATAAGTAGTTTTCACAATTTATGAAAATAATTTTTCTCATTGATATTATGTTAGTTTAAATATATAAAATCCACTTTTGAATTCCTCTTTGTGTCCCTATCACCTTTGCCTGCTAATGTGTAATGTCACATGCATTTTTTTTTTCCCTCACAGGACCCAATAAGAGAAGTATGTCATATTTCTTAGTCTGCTCAGGCTGCTATTTTTTTTTTTTTCCATAGTTTTGGAGACTGGGAAATCCACAGTGAAGGTGCTAGCAGATTTAATTCCTGGCTTGTAGACAGCTTCTTTCTTGCTATGTATTCCCATGAGCTATCCTTGGTGCATGTTCCAGGAGAGAGATCACTCTGTCTTCCTCTTCTTATAAAGGCAATAATCCCATCATGAGGATCCCACACTATTCTAAAGCTAATTACCTCCCAAAGACCCCACTTCCAAATACCATCACACTGGGGGTTAAGCCTTCCATAGATACATTTTGGGGAGACACAAACATTCAGCCCATAACAGTAAAGCATAAATCTACCAATATGATTTCTGAATACACAAAAAAGAACATTATGTAAAAGTACAATGAATTTCTCTTTCATTAAGAAACCCAATTATTTCAGAAAACTCATGTGGTTTAATAACCCAGTGAGTATGCCATTTCCTAGGTATTAAACCAAACATACTACTTTTCAAAGCAAGGGGGAGGCCCTTCTCCAGGTGGTAGCTTCTACAGTGGTTTCAGGTAACTGGATTCTTTTCTTATGCTCCAAGACCAAGCTCATTGGTCTGCATCCTTGGAAAGACTTTCTAGACAAATCTGGGTTGAGCTAACCCCCTAGCCCTTCACCATGCCTGAGCCTGCAGAATTCTTCACCTGTTATATCTTCATTCACCCTTTTCTGGTATATGTCCTCACCCACAACATCAAGACAATAACTTATGTATCTTTAGTTCCTAAACTATATCTGGAATGTAACAGCACTCATGTATGTTGACTGAATGAATCAAGTCTACCACAATATAAGCTTCATGGGGTAGAGAATTTTGTTCTACTGTTTGCTGCTGGCAGAATACTGCTTAGCACATAGGAGTTACTCCTAAATCATATGATGAATAAGGAGGTTATTAAGTGTGTAGTTAGGCCTTTGGGGGAAAAAAAAGGGCAAAAAATTCTATTAGGATACTTATGATCCTCACTCAAGAATACAAGAATAGCCTATTGAAATACAGAGGAGTGGTTGAATGAAGAGAAACAGTAGGCCAGGAATCAGAAGACATGAGTTTTAACCCCTGTTTGGTGTCTAGGGAAAGTTACTTAACCCGTCTGAGCATGTTTCCTCATCTATAAAATCTAACTTCAAACATTTCTCCTCCTGGCTTTACACAGCTGTTTCATACCATAAGGTAAGATCTGTGACAGTTTTATTCAAACATATGTCAAAATGAATTTTATCAATCTTTTTATATGCCTGACCCAAACACATCTTTTTTTATTCTTCAGAACAACTACAGTGGAGTAGAAATCATCACGCTCATTCTTTACAGCTAAAGAACTTAAGGGCAGAAATTACCTAATTTGCCCATGGTTCATGGTTCTCTGTTGTAGAGCCTGGATTCTCACCCAGAGCTTTTAGTGTCATATTAATTCACCTCAAGTCCTGGACTAAAGTTCTTTTTTGCAAACTACTTCTGCAGCTTTTTTGATTTGTTTTGACTTTAACATGAATTCAGAACTTTCTAATTGTGAAGCTAAATCATTATTGAAACTGATTAAGTGAAGAAGTGAGAAACCAGGGTAACTGATTATGTGCAACATGAGCTTGCCTATACAGAAAAATACACACTTGAAGGAAAGATCACTACCAATTTATTCATTTTCTCCAATTCCCTTTTGTTATATAATTGAATTTTTTATCATGCTTTTCAAGATTTTAAGATAATATTTCAATGTCAGATTCATTCCATGTCAATTTCATTTTCAGGCATGCTTTACTGTCAGGATCAATAGTTCTTTGTAATTTAAACTTGGAGTTCACTATGCCTCTTGGTACCACCTGCCACCAGACTAGCTAAGCTTGGTTTTGACAGACACACTTCCCACTTTCTAAGTCATTAATAACACTTTGGAAATACGTACACACTTCTCACAAATCACTGAGACAAAGGCAGGAAAAAACTTTTAAATTATCAAGTTAAAATCATGTGTGTGTGTGTGTGTGTGTGTGTGTGTGTACGTGTCTATGTGAAAGAAGTGTTGTACAATCTGATTGAAATCCACTTCTCATTTTCTGTGAAGGTGATTCAATTTAAAAGAAAGTTAAAGAAGTAAAATATTTTACCACTTACCTCAGTTTTTGGCCCCCACACACTGAGAGGCTGTGAGAGTTGCAGATAGCCCTTGATAACAAGCCACTCATTAGAAATGAGGGAACTTTTGGGTGGGGTAAGGTGGGGAGTTACTCAGGGTTACAGAGCCACTCTGTGGAGCCCACTCTGCTTTCCAGCCTATCTCCAGCTCTGGAATGTTGCTTTGGAAGCAACACCATATTACCAATAGTGACCCAAGTAACTAACCTTTACATTTGATTGGTTGGTTCTTTCATTCATTCATCCACAAAGTATCTGCGGTAGTAGAATAACATACTGAACACAGTGTGTTTTATGACTTGTGAAGATCTTGCAAAATGTTAGCAAAATTTACAACAATAGCTGCCACTTCATGAGCACTTGGTACATGCTAGATACTATACAAAACAATTACATATATAAATTCATTCATTCCAAATATATATTTTTTGACTGCTTACTATGTGCCAGGCACTATTCTAGGCACTGGAGATACAGCAGTGAACAAGACAGACCAAAATTTCCATCCTCAAGAAGCTTACTTTCCTGTTTGGTATACAAACATAAGTGAAATATATAGCATATTAGATTGTAATAAATGCTAAGGAGTAAAAAATAAAGCAGAGACGGGAGATATGAAGTCTTGCAGTGTGAAAGTGAAATTTTACATAAGGGACCCAGGGAAGATCTTGCTGAAGGAATTGAACTTTTAATTGCATTTCAAATGTCAAAATTACATCAAAGGTGATAATGTACAAGAACATTTTACACAAAATTCTCCCCTCTGCTATAATTTCCTTGGAGGGAATTTTCTTGCCGCCTTTGTGAGTATGCATGCGTGTGTTCCATAGTGGACTGAGCAGTGGTTTCCTCTCTATTATAGCCATGTGATGGATGATAAATTTTGTGAAAATGTTTGACAAAGTGAGGGAGCTAGCCTGCAGGTAGTTGGGAAGGGCTTGCTTGGGTTATTCCCTGAACAGTGAGGAGGTCGGTGTGGCTGGAATAGAGGGAATGAGGTGAGAATGCCACATTGAGTGTGAGGAAAAAGCCAGAGGAGGGTTTCAAACATTCATGGTAAGTGTTGCCCTTTGAATTTTACACATGAGAAAAACTGAGGCTAAGCTAAGGCAAACTGCTTCCCCCAGATCACTCAGCTAGGTGACAAAGTTGAGATTTTAAAACCTTAGCTGTCTGATTCCAAAATCCATGATATTAATCATGACAGTCTCTTGCATGTATTAAAGGAAGATGAACACAAATGGTTGAATACACTGGTACAAGTGCTAGAGTCAAAGTTAAATGAAATGCTATGTGTGTGTCCATTGTATCTGGAAGGGTGTGACAAGGTTTCTTGAAGGAGTCATTGTTCAACTTGGGCACTCATGGCTGAGTATCATTTCTAGAAACAAAGAAGGGTTTATGGAATTCGAGACAGATGGTCAAGAAAAATATCCTCTTTGACTTTATAACCACTAAAAAGGCATTATGTATAAATTGTTTTAACATTCTAATAGCTAGTAGTTGACATTCTAGTTAGTAGTTGGTTTGTTTGGCTTTTTTAAAAAAAGCATTACATAAGAAAGTTACAGTGGGGTCTGAGTTAAAAACACCAAGATCTCTCCATCCACCTGCCTCCTAGAGGTTCCTTCATTTGGTCCTTAAATTAGACCCGTAAACTCATTATCTTCCCCTAAGAACCTACTCCTGGATATTCACTCTTAGTGAATGTTACCATCATCCACTGAGTTAACCAAACGCTAAATCTAAAGGTCATTCTAGATAAGTTCTTCTTGCTTCCAATTAAGTCTCTAGCTCCAATACTTGTCAATGTTCTTACTTAAATATCTCTTGAACCTGTCCCCTTTCTGTGTCTCCTGACACTGACAATATTACATCCTTATCAAGTCACATGAATTAGGGAGAAAAGAGCCTCAGCTGAATTTCTGCTTTGTCTTCTTCATTTATTTATTCTTTCATCTATATTTATTAAGTACCTACTTCTTCCAGGCATCATGAGAGATACTGGGAATTGAAAAACAGGTGACTGCCCTCAAGGAACTTACCACCTTGTAGGAGAAAGGGAAGCAGCCAGGTCAACAGGTAATGGTGTTGCAGTACCCACATACTCAGACAGAAGTGAGCCCAGGGGACATCCATCAATATTTGATGAGAACCCTCTGCTTAAAATCATCTCACTGTCAATGCCTTCAAGACAAAGTGCACCCCACTAAGCAATGCACTTAACAATGCCCTTCTTCATCAAGCTACTGTGTAACCTTTTAGCCTCACCTCTCACTGTTCCTCATGTTCAATCTACTATTGACAGTACAGAACGACCACTTGGATTTTCTCTAACCTTAACCTCATGCTTTCTGTCCAGCCAACCTATTCACTTCTCCCCAGGCTCTCAATACATACAAACGTGGCTCCAAGATCACCTGACAATTACTCATTTGTCAAGTCTCAACTCCACTAACTCACCTACAGCCACTTGTTCCCCATTCACCTAGGCCGTTCTGAGCTCTAGGAAAGATAGAGGGGGAAACCTACATGGTAGCACTTATCATACTGGATTGTAGTTGTGGTTACTTTATGTCACCTCCCTAGCCGCTTGAGCTCCTTGAGAGAAGAAACTGTGTCTCTTCTTTCTGTATATTCTTCATCTGATGCACTGCCCAAAATGTAGTGGGTATTAACCAAAAAAAATGAGAATGAGAACAATAATAATCATAGCTATAGGTAAAATTTATCCAATGCCATTGGCTGGAGGTGAAGTCTGGTGATACATATGTGTATATATCTATATATGTATAGAGAGAGAGAGAGAGAGAGAGAGAAACTATGTATATATATATATTTTTTCTCATTTAATACAATATAAATATCAATAGACATATTCCATTTCACAGAGGAGGGAACTGGGGAGATTAGGCAGCAGCTGGTCCGAGTTCTCACTGTGTGTGAGTGGTTGATTTGGGTGTTAAATCCAAGCAGTACAGCTCCAGAGCATGTGCCATTAACCATCACTCTATAGTGCCTTGAAAAATAATGTTTTATACAGATTATAATGATTATTGCACTGTATCTATCTTTATCTTGTACATGAAGAAACAGGGAAAGTCAAATGGCTTTTCTAAAGTTACCCAGATAATAAATGGAAAGCTTGAAATCAAATTTAAGATGAATCTGACTCCAGAGCTTATGCTAAATGAATCAACAAATAAAATCACTTCATCACTCCAAGTCCCAGTTTCCTTGTTTGAAAAAAAACCAAAAACAGTCAGACAAGATAATCTTCACATTTCCATCCAAATCTAACAAATATATTATTTTAGTTTTAGTTTTTAAATCAGTTTTTGTTTGATTTGGAGGAACTGCAATGACAGAACAAAATATTTTTAATTCATGTGCAAATTTGATATCCTAAGATAACACTAAAAAGACTATGTTTTAAGGAAAAGACAAAATGAGGAGCTTCATCACTCATCAGAGCTTTTGGAAGGGCATAGAGGAGCCTGGAGACATGGCTCAAACTCATGACTTCTGTCTCAATAGCATCTTGGTCTTGGCTCAATCGAGTGCCATCGGCAACTCATCTGGGCTGGGTCCTGCTGTGTCAGCCTTCCAGGCAGCAAGGCACCCCAGGCTTGCCCGTCCATTCTTCACCCAGCAGCAGTACTCACCCACCACTGATGTTTTAACCACATCAATCACTTTCCTAATTCTGCTTTGTACCAAATCCCAGCTCTTAATTGTAGGTTTCAAATCTCTCTACCAATTATTCTTCCCTCCATATAAATAGAAACATCCCTTCTCACTGCCTGCTTGTGACACTTCTCTCATAAACATACTTGTTCCAAGAATTTACGTTATCTCCTTCCCTTTCCTCCTGGCTTCTCAAACATGTTGCTTCTGCTTTCAAAACTCATCAAAAGTCACTTCCTCTGGCTAGCTTTTCTAAACCAATATCCCCTGGCTTTGGTATTTCAAGGCTTTCTAGTATCTATTGAGAAGTTACTAACAGAGAAAACATATTTGAGACCAAGTTTCCCACATTGTCTAAAGGAAAACTATGTGAATAAGAGTCAGAAGGAATCACTCTGAGTTACAACTTTGCGTGTTATTTTAGCCTCAGTCTTACCCATCTGTATAATGAAAATATTAATACAAACACCACTGCCTTATGAGAATTAAACACACTTTTATTTACTAAGCACATGTATAGTAAGTACCCCACTATGTGCTGACACTGCTCTGGGAATAAGGTATTTCTTCAGGAAATGATAACAACAGTTCCTTCATGTGTAGGTGATCACAGAATATATTTGTGTATTTTCCCCATTTCTACATTTAACTATAGATGTTTCAGTATTAATCACAGTTTTCAACATTAGTACAGTAACTTTTTCTAACAGTAGAGGATGAATAATCATCAACTGAGAAAAATTAATTCATTTATTTGATATTTTCCAATTCAAAGAAAATTGTGAAACCTTCATTTCCCTATGCCTGACCTCCCATCCACGCTCAGCCATCTGAAAGGTAAAGATCAAACAAGTGTTCCAATGTTTGGACAGGCTCAATGCTTGAAAATTCTGCCCAAATCTACTGTTTTATAATAAGAACAGATGGTCACAGATGAGCATCACTTCAGCTATTGATGATGTTGAGAACAAATCTTTATCACAGAAAGGGGAAGGGATGGAATTTTTAAACGTAACCATTTTCTAGATGTAGAAGGCATTGTGAAGACCACACAGGCTATCACTGTGATTATAATAGAATGAAATCCAGATTTTAATTAATATTGATAAAGTGCTTGGCTACCTTCCTATACAGAGTATAGACCCATTCCCTTCTCCATGTTTGACTCATAAAATGACAATATTTTATGTATATTTGGGTGAGACTGAATGATTGGATTCATACTAGAGATATTTCATTTATAGTAAGTGATTTAAGTGCTTGCATTTTCTTTCTTTTTTTAACAAAAGTGATGATCGAAGAGAATGATGGAAGGACCATTCTTATCAAAATGATCTAAAAATGATTAGTTTCATTCTGACAGAACTTATTAATGCATTACACAGTCCACTGAAGCATGAACTTTTAGTTAATTTTAGAATTAAATGTCAAAAGAAATGTTATATCTGAAACTTTGTGTGGATCAGTTTAAGATATTCAAGTCACCAGATATTAATGAATAGCTTCTTGATATAGATAAGCACTTTACAGGTAATGGTATTGTGTGAGCTATAGATTGGAAGAAGAGTAGATCAACTGGTCTCGTTTGTGTTATTTTTTTCTGACACTTGATTATATAAATGAGCTCTCTTTATCTCCACCCTTTTCTTGCCAGTTTGTATAGCAAAGGCATCTTCTTATAGTTTTACGTGTTTATAAGATTGTGTGTGTGTGTGTTTGTGTGTGTGTGATCCACCAATATATTATTATACATTATATTGTGTGCCTACCAATTATAGTCTTGGTTGTAGATTTCTGGAGAACCTGATAACTAATACCAGACTGGCACAACTAGGGCTACTTCCTGTTTGAACACTGACATCTTAATTCTGAAGCATTTCAGAAACATCTCACTTTGTACTTCAATTATACTAATAACACACAATTTGTATTATCATATTTTCTGGATGAAACACAGACCTACAGCTGTGTATTTACACAGAAATCAAGAAATGTGAGTCTGATTTCCTCTGGTTAGGGTAGCAGTTATTGGCTGGCTCCTTGATTCCTTGAGACTGAGTATTGATGAAGAGAATGCATGGTAAGCCTGAGCAGAAAATTAAAAAACTTGGAATCTCAGCAGAAAGTCAAACTCAAGAGATGAAAGGAAATTTATGGTGAAAATCCTTTAGGAAGTGAGTCAAAGAATGATTTATTTTACATGTTGATTTCCTATATTAGGTAATTTCCAAATGCACTGAACAAGATTATCATTTTTAAAGGAGAAGTCTACATTTTAATTTGGGAAAACCAATTTGTAATCAACTGAGAACATACTATGTGGAGGGCACTGAGGAAAATCAAAATATTTTGTGAATTCTTCAGTCTGATTGGACAGATAAAGGAATACATTAAAATGTTTATGACATTAGAAATTAAAATATAATTTAGACAAGAGGTGTCACGTGGCTAATTGTCAAATAAAAAGCAAATATTGAATTTAAACCTGGACACAATTACTCTGGCCCAAGAGATCCAGATGAGACAGGACTTGTGGCGGTGTTAAAAAAAAAAAACAAAACTCTAAGAAGGCCATAGTTATTCAAAATACACACTATTATTTTCTATAACTATGACTTACATGTATTATGTACTTACATTGAGCTTTTTTTTTTCTTTCTTTGGTGATAATTCTATATATGTGCATTTAGACATTACCTAAAAACAGGGCATCAAAATATAAAGTAAATCAGTCTATAAGTCACTTCTTCTATTTGTTCTCTGCTGAAAGAAACTGAATTAAATTGGGGAAAGGGAAACAGCACAAGCCATGGAAAATTAGAGAAGGTTTCTAAAATAGGGGATGATTTTCCCTATTTAGTAGTAATTTAGATCATGTATGTTACAAAATTTTGTTGAATGAATACAAGATTTATAGAGTGCAATGTCATCTGATTGCCCACAGGAAAATATCTAATATATAGCAGGACATTTGCTAGAATAGGAGAAAAAGGAAGAGGAGGAGGAGGAGGAGGAGAAGGAGAAACAGGAACAAAAGGAAAAGCCAGAGTTTCGGGAATCAGGAAATTTCTATGGAAGAAGGAAGATTTTGCTTATGATTTTGGATTTATCCTAATCAGTGTGCCACATTTGATTTAGATATAAAGGTTTCCTCTATACTTTAAGAGAATTTTTTTAATGGGTAAAAAGAGTAAATATCTCTTCTACCCTTTGTAAGGTGAAAATGCATATAAGCCTATCCTTAAAAATATTTCAAAGAAAAAAATCACTCTCATTGTATTATAACATTTCCACTTTTTATTACCTTGTCCACACATATTTATTCAGTTCAATCATTATCTAAAGTTTATTTTCCGTTACATGGTCCAAAAGTTCTAATATGTTTTTAAAGAATTGGTCTACTTCTGATTCACATAAGGAGATTTTAGAAGTCTAGTTGCCTCATGCTAAGAGATCCATGCAAAATTTTCTGTCCTTGAGAAGTCAAACTTCTTCAGAGCTATTTTGAGAAGCAGAAACTTTAACAGATTTGGGACATTTTTGTGAAGACTTCAGGAGAGTGTTACAAAAAATATGATAGGTTCATTTGCGTTACCATATATAAAAAGGGAAACCTCTCTATGATGGAAGGTCAGACAACTACCTGTTCTTCAAAGGATATTGGAAAATAAATTCTTTTCATCTAAGACACCACCTCAGTGGCGACCAGATGGTGGTTGTCTTTGGTGAGTACAAATTTCCAGCCTTTGTGACCTGCTTCACTGTGCTTGCAAGTATATGTAAAAGGATTCCAGGCTCTTCAGTGCTACACATCAGTTGTCAATTATTGAATAGTCCTGTTAGTGGATTTAAGAATACTTTTGGTGTTTCTTAGCTGTTGGACCATAGTTTCTCAGAAATAAAGGACTAGTCTATAATGAAAGCTTAAAAAGGGAGGGGATATTAAATGAAGACAAGGAGGGAAGGTTCCTCATTGGTGTGCCCCTAATTCTTTGAGGCCTCTCACTTCTAGTACTTAAAGGGTTGGTTTTCACCATAGCTCACCTGACACTCCTAGTTTCCAATCCAACCCTATTCTCTTCTTCTTCCCTGCAGACAGAACCCTGATTTTGTTCAGGAAAGCACTATATCTACCCCTAGGTATAGTGAGATACTCATGTCCCCAGTCTTACTTGTATTGGTCATATTGTACAGTTCTGGACAATGAGACATAAACAGATATTCTCTGGGAATTTCTTCCACTCCCCCTCCTCCTGCCACAAACATGGATGTGATATCTGGAGTATAAGAGAAAATGTGAACATGCTGAGGAAGTAAGAGAGAATGATGGTAAGAACTTGGGTCCAGGCTGGCATTAGTGAGCAGCTGAGCCCATGCAAGCAACCTCTTCCCTTTGACTTTTTTGTTATATGAGAAAAATTACTCCAAATTTGTTTTTAAACTACTGTTGGTTATATATGTTGCTATTGGCAGCCTAGCACAGCCCTAAATGATACCTCTGGTATAGTAGAAAAAGCTGTGCTAATTTGATTGCTTAATGTCTTGACCTATCAATGCCTAAAGTCCCCAGGTGACTACTTAATGAAAGTGAAGACTTGGATGAGGTCCTTCGGGAAAGTTCAATGTCTGTTCTAGATAACTAAAAATAAATGAAATATGGGTGCCATAGGTATGTGAATAACTTAGATTACTAAATTAGAATTTCCAAATGCCCAACTCTTCCCAACAGGTGAATTAGTGAAGTTCATTTCCTGGGAAATAAATTGAAAAATACCTGAAGTTTTCTGGAAGAAACAGAGTAAATGTGTAGTGAAAGCAATGGCTCCGTGGTCCAAAAACTCATAATTTTCTGACTCTTTCAGTGTCATGAAAGAGTTAATGTAAACTTCAAAGTTGTCCAATTTAGAATCAAAGTACTTTTGACTATTTGGCCAGAAAATCTTGCTCAATATTTATAAAACCGCCATACAATTAGCATAAGTTCACATGCCTATGGTGAAAAAAATAAATGAGAAGAAAGACTCAAGGAATTTTAATGAGCTCTGCCTTAGCAGAGCTCATAGCCTGAAATAAATCTAATAAAGTATTTCTCTTTAACTTTCACTTACTGTTTTTCCTTCCCCTAACTGCTCCAGCTACACCTGTGTTCGGATACACACACTTATCTTTGAAATAGGATTTTTTATCATTTATCTCATAACTCGCAGTTCTTTCTCTTTGTTTCTGAGTATACATGCACATATAAAGATTTATGTTTATGCAAACACTCCTATATTTGGCTGTCAACCTTGCCTAGACGTCGGTTAACATGGTGATAAGGGAGGGTGTGATAACGTGGAAAAAAAATGTAGAAAGGACTCCCTGTAAGTGGAAAAGGGAAGCAAAAAGAGGAGACTTTTTAGGTCTTTTGAATTTACCCTTGAAGTTGTTGTATACGAAAAAAGATGTATTTTTAGGACAAAGTTGTAGTCCTCTGCAGTGTCTTGGATTCAATAGAAAACTATTGCCTGCCCCAAGCCTCCATCTTTACAATCCAAACGTTGGAATGCTTCTCTTCTTTACTAGACTCTGACTGTCAGCCTATGCAATGAACATACTGAGTTATTCGGCTGATTCTCTATCCCCCCAAAAGTCCCAGTATTGGTTTCCATGGCAAATATGTACAAACACACAGAACAAAGTCAACCTGAGAAAGAGTTGAAGGGGGTGAGGAAAAAAGAGAATGGACCTTATATTTTTATCTCCAAATAAAAGCAAAATACATTTATATTAATTATGACCCCTTGAAACTTGCAAGCATTTCCTATTTGAATTCAATTTCCATTCAGCTAATCTCATGTTGTAACGAACGTTTCAAAACCAAATTTTGTCCAGCATGCATACGACCCCTGTCATTAGGGAAGAAACTGAGTGTTTTGCAGCTCATTCTGAAAACGTGGCAATAACACATTCTATGTCTATAGAAAGAGTGTTTCATAAAAGGAACATTTTAACATCAATAGGCCATGGGGCATTCACACATTGACATTCTATTGACATTTCCTCTGAATTAGTTAAGCCTGCTAGACTAACAATGGTTCTAATGGGAAAAATAAAGAAGACCAAACAGTGGAGAGGTAGCAATTTAAAGGTTTAATTTAGGTTTTCCTGTTTATATCACTTAAAAATCTAGATAATTGGTGATGTTCAAACTGGCAATGGCTTTGAATGCTCTTGATGGATTATGGCCTTTCATTTATCTCCTGAAGTTTAGTGCTTAATATGAGATAGCACAGTGGTCCTCCCTGTCAAAGAGAGGTTGCTGACATGATGGCATTTACAGCAGGTCAGCATCAGTACATTAGTTCATGTATTCACTGATGTCAAGTCGAAATTTTGGCAGTATATGTCCTTAGCCCTACCTTTTCATTAATATCTTCTTTGAAGCAAGTTTCATAAGGCAAAGAATTTATTCCCTAAAATTCGAAATGGAAAATAGGTATTGCATTTCATCCAGGACTAAATTCTATCTCTCTGCACCCTCAACTTCAATTCTATATCACAAGATGTTTCAGATCTCTAGGAAGTCATTTATTTTTCTTATGTAAGAAAAAAATAAATAAATAACCCCAACCATCGGAGTCCTACCTAGAATAATCATAGCTTGATCGGTGTTGTAATATGTGGAAATAACATGTAATATCCCTGTGTTTAGTTGGAATCCATGTAGCAAAAGCTCAACACAAAAAGTTGAAGTCTCTGTTTAAACCACACAATGCCCATTTCCCTGACGGGGATTTCTCGCATACATGTAGGGTTCCATGAAAGCAAATCTATGGTCAAATGCAGTTTATTCTTACTTATTCAATGTAACCCAGAAGAAAGAGATTTTTCCAATAATGTAAATGATAATGAAACTCTTCGGTCAATATTGCTCTCTTTTATGTAACAGTTTTGAGAAATATTGATGCCAAGTGAACTGGGGTCTTCCTGTGATTAGGGGATTTTTCTGGATAGCTCTGTGAAAGAAACCTAGGTGTTCAGTTAAGTTTCCCTTCCAGCAATCAATAATCATAACTTTTTGGATGTAGCAGTGGGTAGTGGTTAAAAACAAGGGGTTTAGTGTCAGTTTTAACCAACCAAGTTACTTAATTTCTAAATCTCCGTAGTCTCATCTTTAAGATGGGCATAATTACTATTCTCCTCCTCTTAACTGCTCCAGCTACATCTACACTAGATACACACACTTGTCTTTGAAGTAGGCTTTGTTATCTTTGATCTTATAACTTACACGTTACCTGACATTTCATACGTTATGTTTACAGTTATTTCTACTAATGTCACAGGGCTCAGAACTCTCTACTGATTGGTTCAGGAGTGTGCAAACTTTATCTGGTAAGTTAAAAGAAAATTGACCCCTCTTCTCATGTTTTCTCATCTATTATGTCATCAAATGACAGACAGAGATCAGAATGACCATCAGGTAATTCTCACTCTAACTCTATCATCAATTTCCCTTCTGCTTCTCTAGCTACAAAAATGAGAATTTGGCGGGGGACGTAGGGGGCTGCAGGAATCAAAATTAGCCTCTCATATGGAAAAAAATTATATGCCCAAGATATTCTATCTCTCTATCATACTAAGAGAAATGTTAAATGGTTTAAGTAGAAACTGCTTGATCCAAAAACATTTTACAGTAGGATAGTAATATAACATTTGTTTTAAAAGCTGTCCTGGAAATAAATGGACAAACTCATTGTTTAGAAGATGACATCACGTGTTGGAATATGGCTTTGTTTGAAAGCATGCATGTTTGAAAATTCATCCCATCTGTTCAACTTTTATTATAAATAACGTGTTTTATTCATAACAGCTTATAGAGCAGTGATATGGACAGATAATAGAACCGTATTATTTACAAAGAAAAATTCCTTTTTAATAGTAGACAATGTCCTTCTCTGTCTAAAATGGAGCAGCATGTGGGAGTCAATAGGATTTTTGTCTGTCTCATTTCTTATCAATAGATTGCAAATGCATTCCCCCTTTTAGGAAGAGTCGGGCCTGAAGGAAGCTTGTTGAAGCCTGTAGGGGTTGTTCTGACTGGCTTTGGCTTAAATATTTCCTTTTGTAATTATTCTGTGGTCTCCTTGGCATTCACTGCAGAACACAGCTAGGCTAATTTGAGAGCCTTCGAAATGTGTCTGTTCTAACTTTCTTGTAATGGGGGGGGGGAAGTGTGCTTTAGGGAGAAATACACAAATATTAAAAAATGTCTAAATTATTGTGAACCAACCTTTCTAGTTCCATTCAGTATGTCACAGGATTATACTCTGATTTCTTTATAACTCTAAACCTACTAATGCTAATACCTTTCTGGGTGTCTCAGGTGTATCTAAATAAGATCCAGATTTGGACTTTCAAAGAAGTTTTCATGTTTTATTTTTATTTTTTCCATTTGGAGGAAGATGTGCACAGCTTGCCTTTGTGGTAAATCTGGGACCTTGGAGGCAAGTGTTAAAGACCCTGGTTTGTTAGTTATGACTTTCTTTCCTGAAACAACCATTAGTCAATGCATCACTGAGTAACTTAATGAAGTAGAACCATTGCAAATTTATCTACTTGAGAATTCTTTACTTGCTAAAGATCTGATGTGAAGCTATTATTTTTATTTGACTCACCAGCCTTCTATTTCACTTATTAAGTGTTACACTGTTACATGGAACCTCAAGGGTTATATGAGGTAAATTTAAATGTTTGCTGAAAGTTAGGTAAGTGGAACCACATCCAAAATATACAAACATATTCTTCTACCATCCTCCATATTTGAAAACCATTAAATGAATCAAGCTACCTTTCATATATATTAAATATTGCTTCCGTGTGGGCATAACATTGTTGAATTAGTATTGAATTGAGTCCCTTAGGTATTAACAACAGACAAGCAGTGATCTAATGAGTCCGGCACCATGTTAGACATAAGGAGATAATTACTGAGGATAAGAAGAGACTTCTGCCTTGATGGACCTTGTGAGCTGGTTGAGAAGAAAAAAATAACACACACGAAGTAATTAGACACAAGAAAGTGCAGCAACTTATGTCACTGGTTATTAGTATAAAAATAGGTAAGAAAAAGAAAGAGAACTCTATATAAATTGCAGTAGATAGAAAATAACTTCATGAAGAGGCCAACTTTTAGTTAAATTATAAAGAATAAATAAGAAGGGTGAAGAAATGGGAAGAAACTTTTCAGATTCATTCAATTACTCATGCATATTAATCTAGTACCTATAACTGGCTGGGGAATATGCAGGTAAAATAGTTCTCTGTCCTCAAAGAGCCTCATTTTTGTTTTATGAATCTGACAAGCTCTTTCCCTTCATAGAATTTTTACACATGCTTCCTTAACTACACGTTTCAGGTGTCAGTGCTTAGCAAAGCACCCCACTACTCAGTAGCTTAAACAACAACAACAAAAATCATGCGCTGTCTCCCTGATTCTGTACGTTTATGAGTTCAGCTGGCTGGTTCTGCTTCATGTGGTACTGTTGAGACTGCAGTCATCTGACAGCATAGATGGGCTGGAACCTCCAAGATGGCATATTCACATGGCTGGCAGTTGGTGTTGGCTGTCATCTGGGAGCTTAGCTGAGGCTGTCCTCCTCACTGTGATCACTCTGTGTGGCTTGAACTTCTCAAAGAATAAGTGTTGGGTCTGAGAGGGACTGTCCCAACTCATGAAAAAGGAAGCTGCCCATCTCTATGGACCAGTCTCAGAAGTTACATGGGGTCATCCACCACATTCTACTGATCAAAGCAAATCACAGGCCAAGCAAAAAGCTAAAGAGAGGCGAAACAAATAATTTGTGGCCATCTTTAATCCATCATACTGCCTAAAGTGCTTCTCAGGCAGGTCTTTACATAGCTGGCCCCTTCATCATATAAATGCCATCTCTTTTGAAAACTCTTACCTCTCCATTCTCTATATTCTCGCCCCACCATCACCAAATGTATACTCTCTATATCACTCTGCTTATTTTCTTCATTGCTCATTACACATTGTGATGTGTTATGATCATGTTTACATTTTCTTAAGTTATGCATAGTGAGAATCTTGCCTATATCATTGCTCTACCTTTAGAGCTAAGAATAACACTTGGCACACAGTAGGTACTTACAAAATATATGTTGGATAAATATGTTGAGAGATACAGATAAGAGCAAGGCCAATCCTTATACTCTTGAATAAAACTTTAAGGTTTATTCCAATTTGCAAAATATCATTATAAATACTAAGTAGAGATCTTTGTCTTATTCTGTGGATAGGAGTGAAAGGTCAGTTGATTCAGATTAGACAATAAGAGCAAGCCTTTCTAGAGGAAGCGACATTTCACCTGGGCCCTTCAAGGCTTGAGCAATGCTTTGATGGACAGAAGGACACTTCAGATGTGCAAACAACTTGAGTAAGGGATGGGGAGGCCTGTAGTAAACTCATTCCTGTGGTGGAGAAACAAGTTGCCGAGGCATTAATTTTTTTTTCCATTTCTTTTTCTTTTAACTTTGTATTTTATAGTGGAGTTGATTAACAATGTTGTGATAGTTTCAGGTGTACAGCAAAGTGATTCAGTTATACATATACATGTATCTATTCCTTTTCAAATTCTTTTCCCATTTAGGTTGTTACAAAATATTGAGCAGAGTTCCCTGTGCTGTACATTAGGCCCTTTTTGGTTATCCATTTTAAGTATAGCAGTGTGTACATGTCAATCCCAAACTCCCTAACTATCCCTAAATTTATGGAGACAGCTTATAGATGGGATGATGGGATGATAGAGACCTATCATTCTTTTGGAGTCTTCCTCATCATGGGCTTCTCCTCTCAGGAGCCAAACCAAAAATTAGAGTGTCACTGTGAGAGCACAGAATTGAGAAGGAGATATCATGAGCAATCCTTACCCAGTATCCTTCTTCTATTTCAATGTCCTTCTCAATTAAGAAATATTTCTAACACTAAAATATTTCCTCAGTGACAGAGGGAAAGGGCAATGAACAAAGAAGGAAATAGCCAATGAAGGCTTTGATGTTAGTGAATGTTGGGAAAAACATTAAGAGTGGGCTAGCCCTTCTCAAAAGCCAAAAAATGTACCTATGAATAATATGGTGGTTACCAGGAAACAATGGAATTAATTGAGTGTGGAGAACAGGAATAAAACCAAGAAAGTGAAATTCATACCAAGTTTGTATGGCAGTCAGCCTAGCCTCTTAAATATCTTTTACAATAGATCTTCCAAAGCTTTATCATACATAAAATCATCCTTTTCCAAACAGTAAAACCACCCAAATATCCCATCTCTTCCTAAACGACCTAGAAGTGGCTGTTAGAGCCTCTTTCTTATTTCACTATTTATTGTTACTGTTGTTTATCTATTTTTATCCCTAAAGGCTTTCCCCCGTACACCCTCACCCCAACCTTTTGTTCCCCTTTCTGTTCTATAAATCCCGTGACACCAAGAACTAAGTTTCATTAATTTTTGAATTTCCATCATCTCCACTGGCATGTGTGGCTTATCACAGGGGCTCGACAATGAATGGAAGAACTAAATGAATGGATGGTAGTGCAGAGAACATGGAAGATGTACCACCAATAGAGGAGTACAGTTTTTTTTTTTTTTTTCTGAATGAAAAATTACATAGTATTTTGATACCATGTTGGGAAACACCTGATTACCAAAGCTAATTAATATCTGTAGTCCTTTGTATCAAGAAATGAGTTCAACTCATGTAACTGCTCAAATTCCTGCTCTAGCCAAAGGAGTCATGGTAGAATAGAAAGAGAATAGCATAGGAAATCAGGTGATCCTGATTCAAATTCCAATTTCACCTCCAATTTACAGGGAAATCTACTTGTGCCTTAACCTCTCTGGACATTGGCTTCCTAGTCTATAAAATGAGGAACCTAATAATTGTTAAACACAATTTTGTATGTAAATATTTCCAACAGAGTCCCAGACACATGCCTTAGATGAAGCTAACCCTCATGTGGAACAAGACACTCATCTGCTGTGTGGTCCAGAGCAAGCCTCTCAGCCTCTCTGATCCTTCATTCTTCTTTGAAAACTGAGAATCTTCAGACTCTGGTTCTCACTTTCTTTTAACAACTCTGCCTTGCGGTTGAATTCTAGAAAAATAAAATACCACTTTTAATCCAATTAACTTAATCCTCTTGATAAGCACAAATAAATATACACCCCATAGCATTTTAGGATCAGCAGGAAGGTATCTATCACTCAGATAAGGCAAATAGATTGGCCATTAATTAGAAGAGAAACACAGCAAAGCCATCATAAAGGGGAGAACACCAGCAAAAGGTACAGATGGTTCAGAGTACTTTAAATCATTTTGATTCACTTCCATTCTTTAAACACTGATTGATATTTAGTGCGTCAGAATCTATGCTGGGTTATAAAACAAATCAGGCTTAGATCTGTCTATAGAAATTCAGTCTTGAGATTGTTGCCGACCTGGATGCTTCTCAAAACAAATCACATTGGTATTGCGCAGTGACCCCTGACCCAGGGCACTACCAGACCCCAAAGCCTTGACCCTATCACCTAACTTTCCTGGACTTCCATCTGTTCATTTATAAGAATGGTGGTCTCCTCTAGCATCAACGCTTTAAGATTTAGAGCGGGTGACATTTGCTATGTTGCGTTACAAGGTCACACATGGGCCTGAGCCCACCTGCTCCCCCTGGATCTACTATCTAGACATCCCTGAGCCCTAGAAGCCTGCAGCATTGTCCTGATTGCCACACATCAGCATTAAATTAGGCATTTATCATATTTGAAAAGACACACCATCTGCAGATCTCCACCATTGTGCAAAGTTGTCATGAACAATATACTACTTTGCAGTCTGCACTTTTAACAACAAATGGGGAAATTCAACAGCAACCGGAAATAAACTTGGGCTTTGGAATTCCATTTCTTAGATGTAGTTAGTGCTCGGCCAGTCCCCAGAACATCACTTTCCACTTAGAAGAATGTAGAGCTAAGCAAATTCAAACTGAAAAAACATCTTTTAACTTCCTATGTGAACAGGAAGGCAGTGAGAGCATAAAGGTAATAAGATTCTCTGATCATAAGAAATTGGAATTTGCTATCTTGCTAGACCATTATTCTTAATGCACAGCTGAAGTTGGCTACATTTCCTTGGCAGAGAAGTAAAACCGTTCTGATTCAAAGTAATAAGAAATGACTTGGTAAAGATTTTTCTAATAATGGCATTTAAAAAAAAAATTGCTGACAAAAAAACGGTAAATATTTTCTTCTTGTCAGTGCTTAAGGGATATAAGTGATATATTCGACAATAAATATGTAAAGTTTATAATTGTATTTAACACAGTATTGATTACATTAGAGGTGCAGTAGTAAGTAGTGCTATGTTTAAAATACAGTGAAGCGTGAGTAATTTTGTTTCCTGATTTGGGTTATTATAAAAATTGTAATTTGAAAATCTAGCCCCACTGAAGTATGGAGGCCCCCGAGAGCTTCAGGGAATCATTATTGTAACAATTGCACATGTAAACTCTTTTCACCGCTAAATATTAAGAGGTTAAATGCTAATAGGTCTTTCAGATTGTTTGCTTGAGGTTTCCTTCATCTCCTATTTAATTTCAAGCATTTATTTTCAAAAAAATCAAAGAACTAGAGCTGTGTGAAGAGGTTGTTATTACCTCGAATCTAAAGGAAATGAAGACAGTTGCAAAATTGCCTGGCCTTATTATCCTGTTTCTTTTGAATACAATAACTCTTTAATGAGATACTGTTTTTCCTAAAATATCTCTAGATGGAATACTGGGACTGCTAATTCTTTTACTAGTTTTAACTTTCGAGAAAAAAAAAAAAATCATCACTAGCTCAGGAACCATGAATCAACATTACAATCATCAGTTTTTAAGAAGATGAATAAAAATCTGGAGCCAACCCTAAACACACCTAATTAAAAGAAAAATAGAGAAGAAAATACTTTCTCTTAAAGTTGTCGGATATGCTTAGGCACATCCAAACAAACATGAGGCCATCTGGTAGCTTTCCACGATGTGTCTTTTATAACTACATGGCCGATGTAACATAGCGCCTTCTTAATTGCTTTCACTAGCTCTTCTTCCTCTTCGGCAGCTTGCTTTACCCTTAAGCTTCTCCTGGGTACCATATTTTCAGCCCTTTGTCTATGTTGATGACTCCCACGTAGATGCCTCCATATCTGTCTTCCCCTGTGAACTCCAGACCACCAATTCCTAGTGTGTTTTGAAAACTTCCAGATAGGTTGTCCTCAAATGTTTCAAACCTGACATGCCCATAGCTGAACCCTCTGTCTTCTATTCAAAGTTGTTCCTTCTTCTATGTTTCCTAATTCTGTTCACAGCATTAGCAGTCTTAGACCCTCCTGTCTCAAATCAGGAACTTCAGGTTCATCTTTTTTTTTTTTTTTTAACATCTTTATTGGAGTATAATTGCCTTACAATGGTGTGTTAGTTTCTGCTTTATAACAAAGTGAATCAGCTATATATATACATATATCCCCATATCTCCTCCCTCTTACGTCTCCCTCCCATCTTCCCTATCCCACCTCTCTAGTTGGTCACAAACCACCGAGCTGATCTCCCTGTGCTAGCGAACTTTTTTCTGATTTTCCTTCAACTATTCAGTGGCTGAATTCTGTTGCTTCATCTTTGAAGTCTCTTACCTTTCTCTGACATCCTCCATTTCACTTTGACTGCTTTTTCTATCTCCTTTCCAGGAGAAAAGCTCCTCCTAAATGTTTCTGTGGTACCCTACGCTGACATCCATCATAGCCCCATTCACACTAGAGTGTAATTTCCTTTCTCTTCCTGTCCCCATCTCCCAGCACTCATGACATGCCCAGTAAATGCTTGTTGAGCAAACCTTCCCAGTCACTTCTCAAGTTCACTTCCTTCTGGGTTCTTGTTGAGCCTATAGATCCTCTCTGGCCTGCTGTCTCTTATGACAATCCAAGCAAACGTGGACACTTATTTAATCACTAGCCATGCTGACTTCCCATTCTCCTACTACTTCTACCCTCTAAGTTTTACTTTCCTACCTCTCTGCTTTCACCTGTTCCAAGGATAAAAACCTTACTTCCACATATTCTTATGGAAGTGCCCTCTTTGCTTAATACCTTTCAAACGCTTTCTCCGAAAAGCCTTCCCAGAGCATATCTTAGACAGAATTAATCTCACTACATCTCACCTATATTCAAAAGCATTTTCCTACTGCTTTGATTGTATCTTTAATTGTTCTTTTGTTCAAGATATCTTGCCAGGCTTGATTTTCTTACTTGATCATGGAAGGTACAAAAGGTGACATTCTCATCTCTGTCTCCCATATACTTACTAGGTACAAAGTGTTTTGTGTTCAGTTAAACTGCTCTTGAGTTTGATTTAGTGATTCTCCACTAACTTAGACATAAGCACAAAATAACAAGCTTTAGGTTGAATTGGATAGTGTGTATTCCAATAAACATATTATGCATAAAATCTTGATGTACAAAACAGCACTGACCACATAAAATAATAACAGGAGATACATCTGCCACCAAATATTTCTAATATGATTCATTTGAAGCTGTGAAAAGATCTAATTCACAGTCTGCAATGTAGCATGAGATATCACTTGTGGACTGGGTACCATTTAGATTTAATAATTCAACTCTTAGTGATTTATATATTTCATCCTATAAAATTTAGCTAAGGAACTACTTGATACTATAGCTTTCTTACTGTGAATAATAGTAATATAATCTTTCTCATTTTATCTAAAACTTATCCAAGATTTTGAGAATTAGTGAGAAAGTGCTTTGAAATATTTTCTCATTAATCCTCCAAAGACCCCTCTGCAATAAATTTGTAAAAATGATTAAGAATTAAAATTCCTTCACAAAGAAGACTACATCTTTGTACTATTTTTCAGCTAACTTCAATGAAATTTTGAAGTTTTAAAATATAAAGGAGCTGCAAAACATTTTATTTCTGTAGGCTTCAGAGGAGAAAGTCAACACCGCTTTTATTGTAAATGCATAAATAAATATTGATGTTTGTCATGGCATATGGAGATATAGATTTCTAAAAGATACAGTTTAGGAATATTTTAGCAAGTTTTTACTCTAAATATAGTTGAAAGTGTACCTTTTACCATGTATCTTTAGAGAAGGTCTCATTTTGTGTTAAAGAAAGCTTTGTGTTCGGAGCCTGTTTATTTACATTCCTTTGAGCTACCTCTTCTTAATTTTCAGCTTATTAAATAGATTGTAATTTATCATGTAGAGTGTATTTTTGGTTCAGTGATTCCTCTAGGAAGCATAGTTGATGAACCATAATTATTTTCCAAAAGCTAAAGAAATGATTAAACTTGTTATTCAATTTATGTATGTGGTAAAAGTGAAGAATTTTCCAAAATGTCATAGATTGTTTAAAAAATAAAGCATGCTTACATGAGTTTCTAATTCTGATTCTAAAATGAACTTCAAAGAAGATATTAGATAAAATGGCAGAGAAGCACATCTGTATGATTTAATAGCACTGGGATAACGTTGGTGTAATTCCCAAAGATAACCCTTCCCAGGGCAATGCAAGCATCATAAGATGTGAATTCCAGCAAATATAGAAAAGGCAGCATAAAAAGCACGCATGCTGAATATAATTTTCAAAGAACAAATTGATGAAAAATTCACACTGGTAGGGGGTAGATTCTGATATCGTCAGAGCATCTGTGGAATCAAGATAATTACAGCATTCAAATTTGGGACAATGAGATGCAAATAAGTTGCTGTAGTTTTGGGGGAAATAATGTATTTGATGTAAGGAAAAAGAGAAGGGAAGGAGAGATTATTACCAGCTACTGATTACTCAATGAATGCCAGGTATCACTGAGCACTTTCAATAAGCTATTTTATGAAATGGCTCAATGGTCCTGTAAAGTAGGTATTATTAGCCATGTTTTAATATATAAAAAACTAAATTCAAATGACTGTTCAAAACGTCCAAGTACCTAGTAGCAACAGCTGCCAGGAGATATAGATAGATTAGATAGATAGATAGATAGATAGATAGATAGATAGATAGATAGATAGATAGATAGATAGAAAAAAACACAAATATGAAATCATATACATAAAATCATATGTATATCCTATATATATAATCTTATATATATCATTTTTTCTCATATGTAGCTCATATATATTTGATGATTATTTTGACTAGGATAAAAGATGCCCAGATAGCTGGTAAAACACTGTTTCTTCATGTGTCTGTGAGGATGTTTCTGGAAGAGATTAGCATTTGATGTATTATAGTATGCTGAGAAAAGAAGACCCAACCTCCCCAGTGTGACATCATCCAATCCATTGGGGCCCTGATTAAGGCAAAAAGGCAAAGGAAGGGTGAATTCTCTCACTTTCTTCTTGAGCTGGGATGTTGGACCTTTCCTGCTCTTAGACATTGGCGCTCCTGGTTCTCAGGCCTTTGGACCCAGAGACTTATACCTGTGACTCCCTGGCTCTCAGCCTTGTGCCACAGGCTGAATTACACCATCAGCTTTCATGGTTCTTCAGCTTGCAGAGCTCAGATTATGGGACTTCTCAGCCTCCATAATCATGTGGGTCAATTCCTATAATCTCCTCTTATATATATCTGTATGCATCCTATTGGTTCTGTTTTTCTGGAGAACCCTGACTAATACTATATATATATATATACCTCCACCTTTCCATCTCTCCCTTTGGGACTGTGTAACAGGAAAAAAAAAAAGGAAAAGATAAAAACCCTCAAGGGTAACCCTGTACCTAATTGACAAAGGTACCCTTAAAGGAACCGCTCACCATTTCATGGAGTAGTGGCAGCTCAGGTGGGAGTCTGCACTGAGTGGCTGTCCAGGTGAGCTGCGTGCTCTTTAAATGACTGAGAGATCAGACATGTGTCTTAGCTTTTCCAGCAGGGGCCCTCACAACACCTCATGAGGAGGCTATCATGTGCTACACCAAGGAGCCTCCCATATAAGAAGTTGCCACCACTGTCTTCAGGAGTCAGATATGAGCTTTAGAGTCACCCAGGCTCCAAAATCCAAGTGGATATTTCTGAGATTTTGTTTTCTCATATCCAAAATGGACATAGTTATTCCTGCCTCAAAAAGTTGTCATTGAATTAAACTGAGATAAATACATATAAGGGCTCAGTATGGTATCTGACTTTAAGTATATGGTGGCTTAAAATAATGAAGAAAAGAAAGAAAAAAGAACAGACAAGGAAAAGGAGGACAGAGAAGATGGGGGGGGGGTGAAGGAAAGGGGGAAGGGAAAAAGGAGGAACAGGGGATGGAGTAGGAAGGGAGAATTAAGAGAAGAGGAACTGCTGGGAGTTGCTGTTTCCAGAAGCTACCATAAGTTTCCACTAATGAGACGTGATGGAAATCATGGCAGTTGCTGCAGCCCATAGAATGCCACTGCAGTTGAGGGCAAAGGTATTTGGGATCTACCAACATGAGTGACAACTAATAGAAAATGGTGCCATTGAGAGCAGCAGAAAGTGATTCAAATCAACGCTATGTTGGAGTCAAATCCAGCTCTCACTTCTATCCTAAAATGAGACTCTCTTGACATTTGGGAAATGTGTAGTGATTATTGATTTCAATGCATCACTGAATGAGGATAGACGGTAATAATCTCTACCAGAAAACCTGGTGGAAATAATCTCTACCAGAAAACCTGGTGGAAATAATCTCTACCAGAAAACCTGGAGCTAGGAAAACCTAGCTCAGAAACTCAGTGTTTTCTTGAGCCAATTACAGAGGCACTAAACAGTAATCTGGTCCTCAGGTGTCCAGGGAACACAGGCTATAATTAGAAAGGAGTACTGATAAAGCAGTGCTAAGGTAAAAATAAATCTATCATTTGAAAGTTTAATTAATTTGAAGGAAAGAAGAATGAATTGACAAACCTTGTACATATACATACCCACGTGTGCACACACACACACCACACACTTTTATTTTTAAAAACTTTTTTTCACATTTTTTTTGAATTTTTGAATTTTATTTTATTTATTTTTTGATACAGCATGTTCTTATAAGTTATCCATTTTATACATATTAGTGTATATATGTCAGTCCCAATCTCCCAATTCATTACACCACCACCCACCCACCACCACTTTCCCCCCTTGGTGTCCATACGTTTTTTCTCTACATCTGTGTCTCTATTTCTGCCCTGCAAACCAGTTCATCTGTACCATTTTTCTAGGTTCCACATATATGCATTAATATGCAATATTTGTTTTTCTCTTTCTGACTTACTTCACTCTGTATGACAGTCTCTAGATCCATCCACATCTCTACAAATGACCCAATTTTGTTCCTTTTTATGGCTGAGTAATATTCCATTGTATATATGTACCACATCTTCTTTACCCACACTTTTCTTTTAAAAACTGATACTATTATATATGAACTGTACAGGAAAAATACCAAATCAATATCATGACTGTTCAAAATAAACAGTAGGTTTGAAAATCTTATCTGAAAATTTGAAATAGCAGGCTTTTACAATATAATCATGAATCAATATATCTGTTGTGGTTTACAAAGCACGGAAAGCAGGCAACCCATGTATAATCAATTGCCAGGTTCTCTTTATCTGTAGCTCTATGGTATCTGTCACATTCAACCTCATCACCACTTTCTACCACCCCAGTTCTGACTCTTGTCTCTGTATAAAGAACTAGTGCACTTACCTGTTAATTGGTTGCCCATATTCCATTTTCTCCCATCCAGGTTATGCTATACACTTTCCTAAAACTCTGTTTCAGTATACATTCCCCCGGTCAGTTGGAAACTTTCCTTTTTTTTATAAGACAAAGTCTAAACTCCTTGTCCTGACATTTAAACCTTTTCAAAACTGTCCCCGCAATTTCTCACAGGCAATATTTAACTACAGCAATGTCTCCCAAAGATAGTCTGGAATCTTTGTCCTGCTAGATGTTTCACAGTTAAAAATTAAAAAAAAAAAATTTTAAAAAGGCTTCCTGATCAACTAAGAATTTGCTGAATTAATAATCATCAAATAGCTCATATCCACTGGGGATTTCCTTTGTGCTAGACACTAAGACCATATATGCTCTGTATTACTTAATCCTCAAAACTCTACGTAGTTGATTAATAGAAGAAAAGAACAACCAAGGCCCAGAATGAGGTAAGGGATCTATCCAAGGTTACATACCTGGCAAGAATCAGAGTCAAAATTTGAACCCTGGTATGTCAGACTCTGGGACCTGCACTCTTACCCAGAGGGTTGCTGTATCCTTTTCTTGCAGGGTCTCAGGGAATTTTAGCATATTGAAATCCCTGAAAGTCCTGACATGAAAAACTCTGTAGAGTTTTGTTTTAACCAGTTTAATCTACTTTACCATAGGAAGTGCATTTCATGAAATACCTCTTAACATTTCCATAAACCTGGGTTTCCAAATAGACCTTTTTAGGAAATGCTGACATAAGTGATTTCCAGTCCTCTCTCATCCAAACATGTTTTTTTCCAGGAGTTGCCTACCAATCTCTATTCAATGACTTTCAGTTCATTTAAACAGTTTAGTTTCAAGTCCCTGTATGTACTTTTTTGTCTAACCTCATCCCTTCTCCTTAGAACTCCCTCTACTTTATTCTTATCTAAATCTTTGGTACCCTCAGTACCCCTGAAATCCCATCTTTTCTCTGAAGCCTTTTCCTGACTGCCCAGAGATATACCGAGTTTAGTCTTTCTCAGTTTTTCTGTAACACTGGGCTGAGGGGATCTTGAGTTATACTCATGTACAAAAGAGATGTTCTACAATTGTTATGCCAATAATCAGCTTTTGCTAGCAGTCACCTCCCCTCATTTCTTCCCGTGAGCAGATCTTGAGTAAACCCTAAGAGGGATCGTTCAAAATTCTAAGCCTGTGGTCTTTTTCTTTCCCCACAGCAGCATACGTTGCCTTGGACCACCACCAGTACCACTATATGTATGTCTCTCTCCTGAGGTACACTGAAAGCTCCTTCATGATGGAGATCAGATGGTTTTTCTGTCCCTGATCCACTTATATGGTGAAAACTTTAGCTCAAAACTCAGCTGCTAACTGGCTATTCCAGTTATAAGCTATATACTTAAACAAGTTGTTTAGTCTCTCTAGGACTCAGTTACATCACCTGTAAAGTAAGTGGACATAATATTACCTAATTCACTGGATTTGTATGAAATGAAAAGACTTTAAACAGATAAAGGGGGCTTTGCAGAGTGCCTCACCATTTTTAAGTGCTCTAAGACTTATGGATTTATTATTGTTGTTATTGTAAATTGGTTATCTGACATGTTCCAGGCATTTCACTATATCACAAAACCAACTGAAGATGGTACAGTCCCTGCCCTCAGCCAGCTTGTGTCTGGGAAGAAAAAGAGTGCAAGCGAGGTGGATGAGTTGGGGCAGCTCTATCCAAGGTGAGCAGGAGAAGGGTCATAGAGAAGGCAGCTAACTGACCAAGACCTGAAGGACAGACCGAAGATAGAGGGCATTGCTGGCAGAGGGAGAAGCATTTGCAGGGGTCCTGGATATGTTGCATGGCTCGGGGCACTTGGGGAACTGAAAGTTAGTCCAAGTGTCTAAAATATGATACGTGATGGCTAGAAAGTGAGCTGGAAAACTACATGAGCAGCTGTTGAAAATCTCACATGTCTTAAGGCACTTAAACATAATCCCATTGCTAATGGGGTGAGCGGGAATAGGTCAACGACGCACTTAAAGTATAGAGAAATACGATCAGATTTATATTATAAATGTAATTTTGGTTATGTTATAGAGATTGGTAGAAGATAAGACTGGACTTAGGGAAGAGATAAGGGAAATATGAGGAGGCTCTGAATAGGGATACAGCAGTCTGTTAAATACACTTACATATTGGAAAAGAAGCACAGGTATGAGTAGCTAAAAAGGAATTACTTTTAATAAAATAGATAACTAATAAGAACCTGGTGTATAGCACAGGGAACTCTACTCAATACTCTGTAATGGCTTATATGGGAAAAGAATCTAAAAAAAAAAAAAGAAGGGGATATATATATATATATATATATATATATATATATATATATATAACCGATTCACTTTGCTGTACATCTGAAACTAACACAACATTGTAAATCAACTATACTCCAATAATTTTTTTTAAATGTGAATAAACAGTTTCTTTGAACATAAAATTGTTACATTAAATATATTTTATCTAGTGTAAAATAAGTGTGCAATTGTTTACCTTCTAAATTGGCTAGGATTGTTAAAAATAATTATAATGTTGGCAAAGGAAAGATGAAAGCAAGTATAAGTTGATAATTGCTATCATGAATTGAAAAGCTTGTTTTTGCCCTTGGGCCCAATAATTTCATTTCTAGGCATCTCTCTTGGGAAATATTGTAAAATTCAGCAACACTTAGCAGAATAAAGAATTGGAAATATGTATTTCCAGCAAAGAGGGAATGGTGAAGTCCTCAGTTATGATATATCAATGTAATCTAATCTTCTGGAGACTTTTAAAATTACAATCACGATGTGTTTTAAATGAGGTTGCTAGATAAAACAGGATGTTCAGTTGCATCTGAATTTCAGATGAACAATTGAATACTTTGTTTAGTATAAGTATGCCCCAAATATTGCATGGGACATACTTAAACTAAAAAGTTACTTGTTGTTTATCTGAAATTTAAATGGATCTGGGTGTTTTGTATTTCTATTTGCTAAATCTGGCGACCCTAGTTTTAAAGGACCTGCAAAAGTGCAGTTTACACTATTTAGAAATGTAAGATAAAATATATTAATTGTACTCAGTTATGGGGGGGCAGGGTGGAGAGGTATGACTTGAGACTGTAAGGAAATACGAAAAAATTAACTCAGTGCTCGTTAGCTGTGGTGGGGTTTAATTACAATTTTTTTTTCAGTTTTTGGTGTTTTCTTTGTCTTTATATTTTTCTACAGTGAGTTATTTTTATAAGCAGGAAAATGTGTATATGTGCTTTTATATGTTCATGTATAATTATATCCCACTTTTAACATTGGCAGTGGTCCACATTTTTGAGTGATGTAAGTTAGGATATATACTGATTCCCAAATTACTATCAGACACAAAGCTTTCTCAAGTAACCCCCAGATCTTATGGCATAAATCCAGGACTGTGATTCAGTTTTCAGCGTGTCATCCCACTGGTAAATTCTTCTCCATGCACCCTCTCTCAAATCTCCTCCACCCCCGCCGTCAATCACCTTCCCATTAGTCCAGACCAAACTGCTTGTCTTCCTCCAAACCACTTAGCAGAACTTCAGTATGTACTTGTTGAAAAGTAGAGTAAACGAATAAAAGAGAGAAATAAGGTGGGAACATTAGCTGGCATTTCTCATTAGGCTTACCCTGGTATATATGTTGGTCCCAGTTGCATAACTTAATGGCTTCACAGGATTGCTTTGACAAATACTAGAGTAGAAATACATGCTCCATAAAAAATGGAAATAAAGAAAAATAAAGATCAGTAAAAAGATATGTTTGTAGAAAAACTTTAGTGCACTCGGGAGTCTGGAAAGATCTCTGAAAACAACAAAACTGGAAGAAAAGATTCCAAAACACCTTACAGTTTCCAGATTTGTTTCCCAAGTGGTCTTCAGTGTTTTTTCTCTAAAGGAGATTTTTGTAGGATCTTATCGCCCACTCAGAGGATGACAGCTATGTACTAGACTGTCTTGCTTAAAACAGATTTACTTTTTGTGCCACGGTATTTTCAGTTTTATTAGGCACTTACCATAGAATAAGCGTTACACAAACCAACAGCAAACAAACAACCCACTGTCTTTTCAGGTTTGATTTTGAGTAGAACTCTGTGAGAAGCCTATTGAAAAGCAGATGTTACATAAGGGGTCGCTCAGGCATTCGTTTTCCCCACACCTGCTTTTCTTTAAGCCCCTCTCTCTACCCTTCGTTATTTACTCTAGCTTTTTTTTGAAGTCCTGATAATTGATGATAAAGCTGCAGGAGCACTTTTAAAGGGACAAAATTGTGTACATGCCAAGAGCATCTGTCCTTTCTTCTCTCCAGTCCCCTTCCCACCCCTTCTTATCTTCCCTCTTCTTTCTTTATTTCTCCTCACTTTGTCCTATTTTCTTAAGTTTAGTTTATGTTTCACTTCTTCATCTTTAGTGCATTGCCTCTCTTTCTTTCGTTGTAAGAAACAGCTTTATAGCTTTTGTCCCCAAGGATCTTTTATTCTAACTCACCAAGGCAGCTCCACACAAAGAAGCAAGCAAGGGATCTCGATGTTTCTAAATTCTAACAGATTTAAAAGTCACTCCTTGCACCAGAAACAAGAAGCTGGGAGTATTTTATAAAAGGTTATTGAACATATGCTAACAACGTCATTACACTTTTTGTTCTCAAATGCTTTGTTTGTCATTTATTAATGATATAAAAGCAAAATACAAATCTATTTACTGTTCGCTGGGTTCACACAACTGCGTGAAGCTCATGTATGGAATGAATTGGGCAGTTGAAAGAGCCAAAGCGAGCACAGGATTTGAAAGAACATGTAGATACTCAAGTGCACCTTGTATGAAGAAATTTATTTTTTTACAGTCTAGACACACCTTGACTTCTTGTGATAAGACACGTCAGAACTGATTTCAAATACTGACCTCAAACTTTTCCTTTTCCAAGAATAATACTTTGAACATCATTTCAATTATATGTGCCATGCTCATGCTTGAATAGTCTTCCTAATAGCATGCCATAATCTTTCATGTCTTCATTCCTTTGTATATATTCTGTCCTTATAAAATGTGTTCCCCACTGGTTTTGTTTCCACTCCCAAATTTTAGATCCGTAAATCCCCCATGCTTTCTGCACCACCATCATAGCCAAGTTTCCAGACTGTGATTTTCCTCGTTAATAATAAAAAAGAATGTTCATTGTGAAAACTGCAAACAGTACCTAAGGGACAAAACTGAAAAGTAAAAATTTTGTCTCCTCCTAACTCCCATTCTCACACCTCAGAGAGAAAAGCAGGTACAATTTCATGAGCTTCCTTTCAACAACAACAAAAAATCTATGCAGTTAAAAGCAATTAAAAATGCAAAAAAAAAAAAAGCCTCTTCTGGCACTTATGACAACATGGAATGTCCTCCCCTATCGGCACATGTTAATCTTCCTTGTTCTTCTAGATGATTGCAGTGTATGGCATTGCATGCAAGTACCATGATTTGTAAGCTTTATGTACCAGTTGCCTACTAATGCACATTTTGACTGTTTCCAGCTTTTGCCATCCATCACAATGGTGAATCTTTATACACATATATTTGCATATTGGGGAGGGCATGCCCATACTACAGATTTGTAAGAGTGGAATAGCTGGATCAAAGAATATGTGCATACTTTATTTTGAAAATCATTATCAAAATATGTTTCAAAATTATGTTGCATTTCTCACTTAATATTATGACACATACTTCCTATATCATTAATTAAAAACTCCATTGTTAATAGCTGAATAACATTTTTTTTTGCACATGTGCCCCATAATTTATGCAACAATACCCTCATTTATGTGATTTTTGAGGTTCTCAATGTTTGTAAAATAAGTGTCCTTGCTGGAATCTGTTTCTCTTCATTGTGCTGACATATTTCACTGTGTTTATTGTGATAGAATTAACAAGGCTGATTATTACTTCTCAAGTTGAGCCTAGAATTTTACATATTTATTTTGGAAAATAACATGAAAGTATTTTCAGAAAAAAAGGTCGAATTTAAAGAATTTATGAATATTTTTAAGTAATGTAGAATGGTAGATGAATAGAGGTACAGAGTGTAGTTGTTTTTATTTGGGGGTGGGAAGGGAGAGAAGGGTGGAGAAGAGAAGTCTACAATAAACAATTATATTTGAAATGAATTATAGTGTACAGAATTTTAACTGGAATATTAATATGCTTTATGAACGTTGTACTACTATAATGGCATTTCTAAAGTATCATTTGACTCAGCTAAGGTAGGCAGGAGTCTGGAGAATTCTTCTTCATAAAAACTGACACAAAGAAAATGAAGTCCTATGCACACTAATATGTCGGAGTACTTGGCAGAACGCCTGGGACCTTGCCTCCTCATCACTCTACATCAGGGTTTATCAACAGTGACACTGTTGACATTTGGAGCTGGATAATTCTTTGTTGTGGGTTCTGTCCTGTGCACTGTAGGATGTATAGCAGCACCCCTGGCTTCTACACACAGATGTCAGCAGCACCCCCTACCCAGCCAAGACAATCAAAACTGTCTTCAGATATCGGTAGATGTTCACTTTGGGAAAAAAAAACAACCTTGAGCTGAGAAGCACTGCCCTACAGTAAAGTCCACCAAACCTCAGGCTCACAGAGCTGAAGAATAATGGACACAAAGATCAATAGACACTTATGGAAAATTCTGCATTAAAGACAAAGAGCAAAATGAGCAAAAAGTGGGAAAACAAATGCAATATAAGGAGCAGGAGAAGAGTTCAAACTATATTGTTATTAATATCTTCAGAGAGATGAGGTTATATATAGCATCTATGAAATAAATGCATGCTTTTATTTAAAAATACAAGAATAAGAAATAACTTTTGGTTATCAAAATTATGATGTTTGAAATAAAACAATAGAAGAACTGAAAGGTAATGTTAATCATTCTTTCAGAAAGTCAACAAAAGGGTAAATAAATAGAAAATAGAGTAAAAGGGTAAGATTTGGGGATCAATTTAGAAGATAAAACTTCAGAGAAAATAGGGTGGAGGAAATTATCAGAAAAAATAATAATAAAAGAGAAGTTTGCTGCATGCAATGCTTGACAGTCAAAACAGCATCAGACTTCTTGTGGCAAAGAAAAATAAAAAATAATGGAATCCTAGCCTTAAAAATTTGGCAAAAGATGATATTTATCCAGATATTTGTAATAAGCTTAGTTATCAGTCTAGTGTGATGGCAAAATAAAGACATTATCACAAATATGTGGTCTCAAAAATGTATCTTAAATGCACCCTATCTCAGAAAACTTCTGTTGAATAAACTTTACAAAAATGAGAGAAGATCCAAATAAAAGAGAGTGCCAAAGAGAATCTTTAAAATAATGTAGAAGGGAGTATTTATGACATAGGAGACCTAGAGAACAACTCATTCATATTGGAACAGGAGTATGAAAGGATATAAACGTGGTATCTCCAAGGGGAAAAAAACAGAACCAATAGATTATTTCATGTGCTTGATCTTATTGAAAAAGATTGTGCAATTCTGTGAGAAAGATGGGGAGGAATGTGTGATCACTGTCTATACAAAACTAAACAAATGAAAAAAAAAATTATGACCTGCAGAGAAAACAAGGCTGTGAGAGAAATGAAATAGTTTGTTACATGTCTAAGCTGTGAGCAGTATTTAAACAAGCATAATAGTGAAAACACTGACTCCTCATTTTTTAAAAATTGTGATAAAACAACATTAGAAGAATAACAGGGTATAAGAAAAAGTATGTCAGTTGTTTCTAAGTGAGCTGTAGCCTCCTTTTTTCATGAGGCAATGTCGATGAAAAAACCAAAACATAGTAGTGTAAATGTATTTAGAAATATGTGTAACTGCCAAATGAAATAGCTAAGAGTTAAAAGCAGTTGATCTGGGGATCAGAATCTAGGAGTCTGGAGAGTGGGTAAGAAACTTCTCTTTTGTACAATAAGTTTATATTTTTTGTTTGTTTAACTCATAAAGCACAATTTGATTTTAGAAAATTCTGAGCAAGCACACAGAAAAAGTCTTTGGGGTACAGTGAAACACGATGTGTGATTTTGGACCTTTATCTCAGACTTACTGAATCAGAATCTCTAGCAATTGAGCCCAAGAATCAGCATTTTTATAAAGCTCCCCAACTGATGCTTATGGAAATCATTATATATGATGTTCAGGTATTAAAGTTTCAAGATATGATTTATAAAAACAATATCAAAATACTTTTATGGTCCAATATGTGTGGAACATTTCAATACATAGACCCATATATATATTTAGAGAGAGAGAGAAAAAGAGAGGGAGAGAGAGAATGTCTATCATCACTGGCATATATATCTTTATATAGTTGTCCATCATCATTGGAATACTGCCAGCAGACCAAATGTTAAGGTCTATGCTGTCATAAAAAATCTACCTGCTGGGTACTCAGCTTTACTCTGTGCTTAGTATAGCACATAAATCTTCAATTGCAGACCTTGGATAGTTGTATCATAAATAAAAACATTCTGCCTAGGGGGAATTTGACTTATCTGTCTTTACAAACAAGGGATTTATTAAAAGTATATGATATTCCCTGAATATTCGCTTATTGTTGCCTCTCCATCAGTCAGTTCTTTGTTTCTTACAGTGAACAAAAGAACATAAGCATCTGTACAAAGCAGGTGATTTGGAGTCCAGCTGGTGTCATAGTAAATAAGGAAGGTCGTAGAAGGATGAGCAGTGTTACCCACCCTCTATGACTGATGACTTTGGGGAGCCGGGGCAATCCCTAGATACCTTGGGTTTTGATCTTCAAACATTTTTAGGTCATGGGAAGCTAACAAATTGCATTTTATTGTTCAGTGATGAACAATAAATTAGATAATAAATGAAACACTGTTAGAATGCTTTTTTAATTTAATCTTTATAAAAGCCTAGAATTAAAAAGAAAAGATTTTATTATAAAATGTAGGTTACAAAATAGCATAAAACCAAGATTTTGGAGGGAAAAAAGTGAAGAAAATTTTTTCATATCAAAATAAATAATAATTATGAGACCAGTATTAACCAGACAGCAAAACCAAAGACAGCATAAAATACAAAATAACAATAACAAAAACTACAGGACAATATCTCTCAAAGACTTTGATACAAAAATTCTCAACATAATACCAACAAACTAAATCCAACAATATGCAAAAAGAAGTATGTAACATGACCAAGTGAGATTTATTCCAGGTGTGCAAGGCTGGTTCAATACTCACAAAGAAATCAGAGTAATCCACCATATCAACAGGCTAAATAAGAAAAGGCATACAATCAAATCAATTGATGCAGAAAAAGCATTTGACAAAAACCAACAGTCATTCATGATAAAAACTCTCAGCAAGTTAGGAAAAGAGGGGAATGACCTTAACTTGTTACAGAACAAGTACAGAAAACCTACAGCTGACATCTTACTTGATGAAGGACTGAAGGTCTTCCCTCTAATATTGAAAACAAGGGAAGAATGGTCTACTCTCCTTATTATTATTCAATATACGGCTGGAAGTACTTGCCACTGTAATATGGCAAAGAAAAGAAAGAAGAGGTGCACAGATTAGAAAGGAAGACATAGAACTCTTATCACTGTAGAAAATTCCAAAAAGAAATCTACCCTCTCCCCTCAACCCACCCCCAAAAAGAGCCTTCCTAGAACTAATGAGTGAGTTCAGCAAGGCTACAGGAGAAAGTATCAATAGGTAAATATATATCACATTTCAATATGCTAACAAGGGACATACAGAACTAAAATTTAAAAGAATACCATTTACAATTGCTCCAAAGAAGTAAAATACTTAGGTGTACACTTTAGCAACACATGTACAGGATATGCTTGCTGACAATGACAAAATGCTGATGAAAGAAACCAAAGCGAACCTAACAAATGGGGGAAGATAATGGGTTCGTGGACTGGAAGACTCAAAATCATAGTAAATTGGTCAATTCTTCCTAAATTGATCTATAGGTTTAATGCAATTCTTATGAAAATTTCCGCAAGATTTTTATTTCTAGACATAGACAAGCTTGTTCTAAAATTTGTGTGGGAATGAACAAGCCCTAGAGTAGCTAAAACAATTTGACAGAGAAAAATAGGTTGGGGGGAATTACTGTAGTGTTTGGGAAAGACATGAAAGGTCTAGGATAAGGTTGGTGTGGTTATAAAAGGGCAGTAGGAAGGGTCCTTGTGGTGTTGGAACTGTTCAGTATCTTGACTGTCACAGTGGATACACAACCTACACAGGTGATAAAATTGTAAAAAAAAAATTAACACACACATACACACAAACACATGAAATTAAATACAAGCATAACTGAGGAAACCTGAATAAGATTGGTATAATGTATCGCTGTCAATATCCTGGTTGTGATATTATACTGTAGTTTTGTAAAATGTTACCATTGTAGAGAATTGCACAAAACATACAAGAGAACTCCATATTATTTTCTACAACTTAAGGTAAAACTATAGTGATCTCAATAAAATTTTCAATTAAAAATCAATGACAATAGTTCAAATTTATGAATAAAAGTTAAAGCAAAAATACAAATTTTCATACTAGTGTCTGAACTTGTAACTTATCAGATGGGAGTGAATGGCATTTTACACACTTCTCAACAATTTTAAGCACAACAGAACACATATATACACAAAATAAAATAATTACAAAAATATCTAATGCAATAACTTAACTAGTTCATAACATACATCTAGTGGTCATCTAGCCTGGCAGAAAATTTGTAAAACACCATATGATTCCAGATATCACTTCTCTGGCCCTCAGTTTTCTCATCTATAAAATATGGGCTTGAGTCTAGAACAGCATTTTTCAATATTGTAAGAACCACAAAGCAAGTCACATATGTAATTTTAGATTTTCTAGTAGCCGCCTTGAAAGGAGTAAAAACGAACAGGTGAAATAAATTTTATAATAAGTTTTATTAACCCATTATATCCAACATATTATCATTTTCAACATATAATTATGTTAAAAATCAACATTTTCCTATTCTTGTACTAAGTCTTCAAAATTCCTATCTTCCACTTACACTGCACTCAGTCTGGACTAGCTGCATTTCAACTGCTCAAGAGCCACGTGAGGCTAAGTGGCTACCACATTGAACAGTGCATGTCTGGATGATCTCTGAGACTCTCTCTCATTCTAAAATTTTAAAATTCTAAAATATATAAATATTTAAAGGTCTGAGGTGCAATACCTCTCCTCCTCCAGATCACACTCATGTTTCAGCTACAAGCTTTACATTAAAAGCAATCCAAAACATCAAATGTTTTGTCAAGGAGTAATTTGAATACCAAAAGTCACACGTATTACCTCGTGTTGGACACCGTATCTTTGATACATTTGTGGACATAATTTGTCCCTTGTGGTTTCAGTCATTCAAGAGGGGAGCTCAGGTGAAAGGGCAGGAGCAGGGCTGGTGAGAGGGGCATACGAATTTCTTATGAGCCAGACTCTTTGTCTCCTTGACTCTCTGTCCTCCCTGCAGGTGGGCATTCTCCATCTCTCTTGCCTTGAGCCAAAAGACAGCAAGAGACAGATCCAACTGTGCTGTTGCTTCCCCAGGTTGGCAGTGATGGCAGCAGCCTGTAATTGTGCCCAAGGCTCTCAAGCTGCATCTGGGAGGTTTCCAGCAGTCAAAGAACTTGAGTAAACAGCCTATTATTTTCTCTGGAGTCCCTGTGCTAACTGGAAAGATCACTTAGACACCAGTACATCTCACTTGTATTCAATTGGTCTTTTAACAAAGCTTCACCTGAAGCACATATTAGAAGTCCTTGATTCTTATTCTTTGATTCACAACATGTCTTCATGAGACATCAAGTGACTTTCCTTTATGTACCACACTTTCTCCCTTTGTGAATGAAGAAAAATATACGATAATCACTGCTATCTATTGAATATCCACGGTGCACCATTATGAACCATGGGAGCTTTCTAAATGGTGTCTCATTTACTTCTCACAACAACCCTATGGGTTAAGTGTACTTATCTTCACAGTACATAAAACAGAGTTGAGATATTCAGAAGTTACGATACCTGGCTGAGCTTTCCCCGTTAGAAAAGAGCAGAGGCAGAATTCAAACTCTGATCTGTATGGTGACAAATTTCAAAATATCATGGAAATTCCATAACTCTAAGGCATGATGAGATAATAGTGTAGTGTCATCAGAGAACTGGGGTCTCAGGTGATTCTCCCACAGTGCTGACAAATCGAAGCCATCCTTTTCAGTCTAAGGCCTTGTCTTTGACGTCAGCTAGCCAAGAGCACCACCATTGAACTTGAAAGAATCCTTCCATTCCACCTTCACGGTGTGAGGGGACAGAAGGGCCTTCTACATTCAAATACTTCCAAGGCAGTCACCTACGTTCTTTTTTATTGAAGTATAATTGATTTACAGTGTTGTGTTAGTTTCAGGTGTATAGCATAGTGATTCATTTTTTTCATATTATATATTCCATTGTAGATTATTACAAGATATTGGGTATAATGCCCCATGCTATACAGTAAATCCTTGTTGCCTATTTATTTTATGTATAATAGCTTGTATCTGTCAGTCCCATACTCCTAATTTGTCCCTCCCCACTCCCTGTCCCATTTGGTAACCACAAGTTTCTTTTTTATGTATGTCTGTGAGTCTGTTTCTGTTTTGTATTATTTTTTAGATTCCACATATAAGTGCTGTCATATAGTATTTGTCTTTGTCTGTCTGACTTATTTCACTAGGCATAATATTCTCTAGGTCCATCTATGTTGTTGCAATATTTCATTCTTTTTTATGGCCGAGTAATATTCCACTGTGTGTGTGTCTGTGTGTGTGTGTGTGTGTGTGTATACACATATCTATATTTACTATTATCCCTTGAGACTATAAGAGGACAGGAGGGTAGTGGGACTGCCAGTCATTTGAAATACGTTCCTCCAACTAATATGATTCTTGGACCCTTTTAGGGTTAACTTTGTATTACACTTTTGAGCAAGTTTTGGGTAGCCAAAGCTGTGGCGAGCACCTCTTGGTCCCAAGGGAAGTATTCGAAGAAGAAGTTGTGGGTTTGGCCCCTCGATTGCATGAGTTCTGATACTGCTAGGATGGAATAAAGGGCTTTTCCATAGCAGTAAATCTCCCTTAAGGAGAATAAGGTTTTGTACCAACCAAAGGCCAGACTCTGCCTCTGAGAGGAGCTACAGGTACGACTTGGCATGATGTGGCATCTCATGAAGCTGACTGCTTCTCTCCTGCAGCTCTATGAGTCCTTAAACAAGGTCCTCAAAAGACCTTCATGAAAACTGTTCTGAAGGGCAGTGCTGTGAACTGCACTGATAGTTTAGAACTAAACAGCCTGACTACCACCAGGAGACCTGGGTATTTTTCTAGCAGGGAGAGGAAATAAGAAATACCTGAGGCCCCATGGGAGCAACCTCTGGGAAGTCACTTTTTACAGGAACCAGAGCTGACAAGGACAATTGCTAAGTGCTACTATTAAAAGGCTCCAGGAGACACTGGGTGCCTCTGACATGGGAGATGCTGCTGTAAAAGACATGCTGCAGAGGAGGAACATGTGCAGAGTATCATGGCCAAGATGTGCCATTGTTGAAGAATGTTGCCTTTCCAGGTTGGAATGGGGTCATTCTCCATTATCTGCCTCTTAGGGGTTGCCGAAAGATGGTTATTCTGTTGCCTTTATTTTCTCTAAGAATTGAAAAATTAGTACTTTTACAGGACACAAACCATGATGTACATTTAACGATTTGGTTTTGTGGTTAGAGTCTTGATAAGATAACTCAAATCTTAAATCTTAGATACATAAGTGGCCAGGTTACATCCAAAGGAAAGAAATATGTTGCAGTATATAATTGTAGGATTATTATTTATTGGTCAATTTATAATTGAAATACCTTATTTATCATTTTACTATGAACATTAATTCTTTAAGTTTTCAATGTAAAATGTACCCTTTTATTAACAAAAATAATTTATTGTTGGATAGATGTCTTCTAGCAATGGAAGACTTTGTTAGGTTTCTTCTAGGAATCTAACAGAAAAAATTCATAAATGCCCACCTAAGTCTTTAAGTTGTTCCTACTTGTGTTTTAAGTCACCATTTCTATTGTTGTTTCCCAGATAGATCTGATGTAAGCTCCTTATACAAATGCCAAGCTTGTCACATTTATGTATTGTTGTAAGAAATTTCTTGGTGACTTGGCATGCATCTACAGAACTGACTACTGAATTATTGCCAAATTGTGATGGATCCCTGGGCTTAAAAGGCAGTGCGAAACAATGGAAAAGAACACAGTTTTGAAGTCAGGCCCACTGTGGGAGTCCCCACTCTGCCATTTACCACTTTCTTCATTTCTATCACCCATTTCAAGCCACCATCTTTTTTTGCCTGGACCACTACTGTAGCACTCTAATCCATCTTTCTGCTTCCACACTGCTGCTCACCCTTTATGATCCATTACCTACACCAGCACCCGTGGTTTCTGAAACTGAAACCAGATTGTGTACATATAATACCCAGGCTTAAACCCCTCTGATGACTTCCAGTTATACTTTGAATGATAAAATTCAAAGTCCTTCCCATGGTTCTGTACCGTCTTCCCCCCTCTGAGCTCTCTGACTTCATCTCATAATACTCTCTCCCTTGTCTCTCCATCGATCACTTTGGCGTGGCCAAAATTTTTTTAAAAAACTACAGTAGCCAAGGGGCATTGCATACCTCTGAGAGGCTATGTAGCTGTCATGTAGTCATATCAAATGTCACTTTTCCGTTCTTATTTCCCTTGACTCCTCATAGACTTTAACATAATTGGCTACTCCATTATCTTGAATTCTCTGATGCTATATGCTAATAATTTTCCTCTTAAATCACTACCTTCCCTTGTCAGTCCCTTTTGCTGGCTCGTCTTCCTCTGTGAAATCTTTGGATGTAGACCACGCATGGGCATAAGGACTTCTTCTTATCTCCAACAGTATAGTCTCTCTGGGTGACTTTCCCTGTCCCATGATATTAAATACCAGTCACTGCTGCTGACTTTTAGTCTGTAACTTAGACATGACCTCTCCCAAGAAAATCCAGACTTGTGTATCATGGCCAACTTGGCATCTCTATTTAATGTCTACACAAGAATCAGAAACTTAACATTTCCAAAATTGAACTCTTCCTTTTCTCCCCAAATGTGTTTCCTCATCTCCAGTCTTCCCCACTTCACTAAATGTATACTACATCATCTAGTTGCTCAAGCCAAAACTTTAGGAGCTGCTCTTGATTCTTTTCTGTTCTTTATCCCTCACGTCTAATTCATCAGAAAAGCCTACTGACTCTGTCTCCAAAAATTATCCCCAGTCAATCCACTTCTCATTACCTTCACTATCACCATTGTCTCTTACTGGTCTCAGTCTCTTTCCTATGCCTGTTCCCCCAAGTGAACCTTTAACCATGATCTTTTTAGAACACAAATTAGAACACTTAATTTCCCTTCTTAAAACCCTCCTTCAAGTACCCATTACAGAGAGAGAGAAAAAAAAAAAAAAAAAAACAAATACCTTATCATATACTACCAGGGCCTTCTGGCCTCTGCCTACTTTTCTGACTACATATCTCTACCGACTACATAATTTGCCATAATTTACTTGGCCTGAGGCACTGGCTTTTTTTTTTTTTTTTTTTTTTTCCTCATATCAAGCTTATTGTTACCTTTGGTCTAGTTATTTCCTCTGCTGGAAAGTTTTTTCTCCTGTTCCTTCTCTTCATTCAGATCTCAGCTTAAATATCATTTCTTGGTAGAAGCTTTTCTTAACTGCCCTTCTAAAGTTGTAGGCAGACGGGCTAGTATATCCCTGTATTTTAATTCTCTCAATAGTGCTTACCAGTAACTAATAGTATTCTCTTTTAACTTACCACTTTATTTTGTGTCTCTTTCGTTCTATAAAAAATAGCTTGGTGAAAGTCTGGACTTAACTTTCTCACCAATGCCTCTCCAGCCCTGAAGACAATGAGTGGCACATCATAGGATTTCAATTAATATTTATTAAGTTGATAATACAAGATGACTGTCTGTGACCTTAGATCCAGAGCTCAAGTTCAAGTCTTGAAAAGATCCAGGTACCTTAAGTACTGGGTTGGCCAGAAAGTTTGTTGAGGTTTTTCTGTAACATCTTAGTTCATTCCCTGGCCTGTTAAAATGACTTCAGTTCTCAAGCTAGTAATTTACTTTTTTAATTCAAAAATCAATTTAAAGAGTCAATTCTCCAAAAGGCTTTCCTCTAAGATGCAAATATCCCTAGGTGAAACATTATTAAACCATTAACACCTTCATATGCATTTTTACATCAGTTAAATAAGCAAATTTCTTAGCAAGATCTTTTTAAAGGGTTGACCCCCTAGACTGTTTAATTTGGATCAAGGGAGAGGGAAAGGAATGATCAGGAGTGTGGACACTTCTGGGGAAGGTTGACTAGATTGACATCTTTCCTGGGGTACTTGAACCATCCTGAACAGTATTCTCAATGCAATTGAAAATAATTATAAAACATTTTTCCACTATTTTATATATGATTTTCCATGACAGTTACTTTTCCACCCTTGACAGTGACCTCCAAGGTCTTATGTGATGGCCATGCATGCTCCCATTCTCCGGGAATACACCCCACTTCTCTCCCCATTCCTCAGACCACTCCAAGAACTCCAAATTTTCTGTTATCCCTCATTATTTCTGGCATGTTCTCTCTTCTGGGCCTCTGCAATTGTTCCCTCCACCTGGAAAGCCATTCTGCCAAGTGTCCTAAGGCTCATTCCCTTACCTCCTCCAGGTCTTTTGTTCAGAAGTCATCTTCGAGTGAGGCTGGCCCTGACCATCCTATTTAAAATTATAACCCCACCCTCACCCCCAGGTACTCACTGCTCCGGCAGCACTGCTTATTCCTTGACTCCTTTTATTGCTTCTTTAATTTTTGCTTTATTATCATCTCCCCCTGATATGCCATATATTTTATGTATTTGTTTATTGCCTTGCTTCGTCCACTAGAATGTGAGTTTCAGGGATTTTTGCCTGCTTTTATTACATTTGTTTCTGCAGTGCCTAGAAGAATGCATAGCACACAGTAGAGTTTCACTCAACGGACACTCACTGACTACTTATCCCTGGTACTCTAACAAATGAGAAGAATCAAACATTTCCATGAATTCTATATAGTTGACTAAGGAAAAAGCATAGTGAGGTTATTTTTTTTCTCTGAAAAAATGGAATGGACAGATTAATTAATAAAAACACAACAAGTAGAAGTACTAAATAATTCTACTACTGCAGTGCAGTGGTACTCAAGTAGGGGCAATTTTCCCCCAAGGAATATTTGGTGATGTCTAGAGACATTTGTGGTTTTCATAGTAGGGGTTCCTACTAAAATCTAGTAAGTAGCTGCTGCTAAACATTCTACAACGAACAGGAGAGCTCCCACAACAAAATATTATTCAGACTAAAATGTCATTTGTTCTGAGGTTGAGAAACTGTGTATTGCTGTATAAATGTTAAATGTTAAGTCTTTTCTTGTTTTAAGTATTGAGCTTTTACTTACTTGAAAGAAAGATTCATTATGGCACAAATTTCATAGTCACTTCCTTGGAATTGTTAGGGTTTTTAAAGGTAATGTAAAATATTTGCCAGTGGAGGGATGAGAAAAAGTAGTTTACTTAAACTGCTCAATAAGGCTAGAATTTCTTTGATATTAAAAAATATATATTTTTACTACTTTTAGAGTGCCACAGAATAGTACTTTAAGAGTGAGAAGATATGTTGATTTTATGCAAATCTTGAAGCTTTAAGATATATGATCAGCATGAATTGTGTTTCCAAAAGATTTTTATCTAGACACTCAAAATAGTTTATTTATAAATATGGTATATTTATCAGGGAGGCTATATAAATTAAGAAGCACTAAAATAAAAATATATTCCTACTGCAGTCTCAGATCTACAGTTGAAATACAGTAATTTGACACAAGTGCTAAAATTTAAAAAATATAGTTCTCAAGATGACAGAAGAAAATATTCTTCTATATCATAAGGTGACTCACACTTTACTTTGTATAAAGTATTCATCAGCTGAGAAATATTTGGCATATGTAAAATTCCCTAAATGACTTGCATAGTTATGTGGTTGTTCCTTCATTCACTTCAACTTCCAGACCATGTTTATTTAGAGCCTTCTCTGTGCCTACTATGAAGAAGATATGAACTGTGCTCTCAAATATCCTACAATCTAGTAAGACAGATAAGGTGTATGTACAGACAACTAAAGTGAACGTGATAAAGGGCAAAAGTGGTTGAGCAAGGGGAGGCAGGATGAGGGAAGTCTGCATAGAGCAGGTGGTTTTTAATCCACGCCTTGGGGAATGAGTAGAGTTTCCACAGGTAGAAGGCCTTCCTGGTAGAAGTAACAGGATGATCAAAGTCTTAACGGATGGAGGTGCCCAAGGTATGGGAACCGTTCAGAAACTATTTGCATTTTTTTTTAGTGCATCAGACATTTTGAAAGTGCTCTTAGGGAGAGAATTGGTTATTTAAGTTAAGTTGGGTCAGATTCCTGAAGACTTTGAATGTCAAGGTGTTGGCATGCAGAGCAAGATAGATGAGAGAAAAACACTGGCCTGGTAAGAGGTGTTGTTAAAGAAAATCTTTCAAAAGGAAATGTATAGATGAGATGATGTGAGCAAAAGCTGAAGTCAGTCAGAGCAGTTGGTAGTCCATCAAAAGAGCTCAGAAAAGAAGTAGCCTATCTGAACTGGGATGCTGACAATGGGAATGGACGGATGGGAATAGATCTAAGAAACTTTGTGGAAGGAGAAACAGTAGGACTTGACAACTCTTCCATGTAGGTAGGGAGTTAGGGAGAGGAGTCAAAGATGGCTCTGATAGCTAAGTAAGTAAGGGGGATGGCACTGCCTTTAAGGGAAACCAGGATATTAGGAAACAGTGCAAACTTAGGACAACAGAAAATATGTTTGATTTTTAACATGTTGAATTTGAACATGGGTCATTTTATCCAAATGAAGATATCAAAATTGATGCTGCAATGGGGGACCAAAGTTCAGGAGAGAGGCCAGCCAGTGCTAAAGATGCTGTTTTGGGAAATGTCCTAGTTGCTAAATTTGCTGAAGCCGCAGGATAGGTTAGTAAGCCTAACTCGGATTGGGTTCTGTACATATGGTTTCTTTAGTTAAGTTCAAAGCTCAGTAAGTTAGTCATCAGATACCTGTTTTGCAGAAGAGGAAATGTGTCCCAGGAACTTTAATTAATGGGCTTGGTCACAAATGCTTAATCACACAGCTGGTAAGAAGCAGAACTAGGACTCAAGCTAAGGTCAGTCCAACTCTGTGTTATTTGGTTAACGGAGGGAGCAAAAGCAAAGGACAGGTTGAAAGTAGAATCCTAGAGGATGCCAATTATGCAAAGAGGATGTTGTTCACATTTGTTCATTTGTTTACCTTTTGTCTCTTACTGTGTTTGTAACCAAGCTGCTTGGCACAAGGAATGTTACTCTCTTTTCTCAGAAAATCATTTGTAGTTGAGTCGTTATGATAGAGTCATCTTTTCATTGATATTAAAATAAGATAAGGTTTGTACAAACTGACAGTTATATAAAGTACGATTGTATTATTGCCATCTTCTAAATTAGCTTGTGTTGATATCATAAGTCGAAATTTGCTTTCAGGTATGCTGTATTAAAATAATAAATTTCATTTGGGGATACTCTCTGGCTTTTAGACAAACATTGTTACTTGTTAGTACCGTGTAATATGTATCACTTTTCCTCTTATACTGGTGATTTCCAACTTAGAATGAGCTGGTATATGCTATCATCAGGATGTGACTGATGAGTTTACACAAAATGAGAACAGTGGTTCCAGTTCTTAATGAAGAGAATTTATGTGCCCGGTACATGGTAAGATAGAAGGACTGTCAGAGTCTGGATGGAGAACAAAAATACAAGATGTTATAAGAACAAAATACTGACTCAAAAAATTACATTCATCAATAACCTCCTAGTGCCTGTGACCACATTATCCATTCCTAGGTTGAATTTGTTTGTGTGTTGTGGTTGTCATTGTTGTGTCTGTTAATGTTGCTTTGAACAGGAGTGGTCACAAAAGAGGATGTCAGAGATTGGGTCCAGGGTGTGTGTGTGATTAGAACATTAAACTAGTAGAACACCTTAAAATGAGTAGCACGCATTGCCACATATCTAAAAAATGGAGATTTAAAAACATACAACCTGCTTAATTTGTATCCCTGAAGAAAAATATTACATCCATTGTATTATGTTTATACCTGTAGGAATTAAGAAATCTTACTTAAGATCCACATGAATATTCATCCTTATGACAAGTAGGAGATTATTTTGATTATGAAAGAAAGATTATTTAAATATTTGAGAGAGTTTTTGAGCATTTCCTATTGGCTAAAGTTAATGAAGTGAGAAAAATATTGTGATCTTTCTGAAGGTCGGTGATTGAAAAAGAACCAAAAAGAGCAAACCTAAACTTCATGAGAATACACTCTTTTAGGATTAACACAGATATTTGCACACTAAAACACTGTTTCTGATGGGGCCCCTGTTTTCTCATTTCACCCAAGGTAAGAGCATCTCCAATAGTCGGACAACCTGTTTGGTTCAGTAGTTCTCCCTTCCAGGCACTAGAGGGCACTAGAAGGCATGGAGACCAGAGGCGCATGCCCCTCCGTACTCTCCACCTTTAGAATAGCTTCTACCATAATTAACACCTGCAGACAACTGGAGTAGCTTTCTCAACATGCACTTGAAATGCACAAGCTTTTAAAAACCCTCATTGGTACTCACCTTGAATTTAATGTGCATTCTCTCATTAGAGGTAGGTTGAGAAACTGAAATCAAGGAGGTAAGAAAGGAGAAGAGAGCAAAACCACACTGATGAGTGGTTTTTGGTCAAGAACATTGCCAAAAACAAACGGCCTATTTTTAATAACCTTTTCTCCTTCCTTCCATCACCGCATACCTGTCTTCTCCACATTGATACATAAGAACTGTGCTTGATGCTCTAAGGATGGGCGCAAGAGACACTATTTTAATATGACAGTGAGGCAACAATACGACTTTTAAAAAGAGGATTTCGTGTTTGGGAGCTTTTCCCATATCGATGGATGCTTGACTGATTTTATCTCATCATCAACCTTGGAAGCTATTAGCAAAGGAGACTGCCATTTACCATCTGTGATATCCTGGCAATAACTTAATATTGTTCTGAAGGTTTAATTCAAATCCATTTAATTCAGCAAACATTTATTAATCTCATGGATGCTTGGCATCATGCAAAGCACTCGGGGATACCAAGATGAACAATACAAAGTTTCTTACTTTAGAGGACCTAAAACCTTATAAAAATAATAAGGCAAGTATATTAGAAAGTATAATACAGAGCAGAACATGATAAGAAAATTTATGAACAAAGTGCTTAATCATTCAATCAACCATTTATTTAGGAAATGATGTGTCATTTATATATGTTGAACATACATTGGTTAACAAAACAGATTTGGGTTCTTTTCTGTCTTCATGGAGTTGTCAGTCAATTGGAGAACAGATGATAAAGTGATATGACAAAGAATCCTTTGGCTTGTGAAGAGGTTCTGAAAATTTTATTTAAAGAAGGTGGGAAAAGAACTCTCTTAGGAGCTGACACTTAAGAAGGAGCAACACATTCTAAGGAGAAGGGAAAGAGAATTCTAGGTGTACTAAAGAGCTAATGTGAACACCCTGAAAGAGGAAAGAGCTTGACATATTAAAGGAACCCAAAGAAGGCCAAGCAAGCTGGAGTATAATAAATGGTATGCAAAGGACCAGGTCATATAGAGCCTTGCAGATGATGGTAGGGGCTGAAAGAAAGAGCACATCTAGCCACAGGGAAACAAAGGATCCAGGAAGAAGGTTCCCATTTGAGAAAAAATGAAGGAGAGTTTGAAAAGCATGATAGTGGAAAGCAGGCCTTCTGGATAAAACAATGGTATGAGCTTAGACACAGAAATGACAGTTTGTGTCTGGTTTGTACCCTAACAAGCGGAGAATAGTGCTCTGGCAGTTAAGTGGTACATGTGGAGGCTGGAAGCACAGGTTGGAACACATTATGGAGAACGCAGAGAAATTAACGGTTCATTCCAGGAATGAGGGCAAGTCACAGGCAATATACTACTGCTGAGGAGTGATATCGTTGTAGTTCCGGTTCAAGAAGTCTAATTTGGCAGCAGCATGTGTTATACGTTGGAAGAGAAGGGAAGGGAATTTAGAGTGAGTCTCAAGAAATCTACAGTGATAGCCAGTAAACAGGGCATTAGTGTCTTAAGGTGGTGGCAGTGGAATGAGAAACAGGGGACAGATATGATGGTCATGGCCAAGGCAAAGTCTACAAATATTAGAATCTAATTGGTTGTGAGGATCAAGATAGAAGGAAAAGTCCAAGAAAACTTAAGTTTAACCCTGAGTAACTGTGAAAATGTTAATGTTACTACTAGTTAATTATGGCTAAGTAGGGTGATGGTGAATTCTGTGTCTGAGAGAGAGAGAGAGAGAGAGAGAGAGAAAGGAAGAAAGAATATTGAGAACTGAATAAACAAAAAAACAAGTAATTAGCCAGACCATAGAACCATGGCAATACTGTTAGGGAAGGTCATATATGCTCTTGAAACCATTATCTAATCTCTAGATGGAACTGCTGGAAAAATGAAAGTCCAGCTAAAGAGCAAATATAGAAGATAAGATGATAAGTTGTTTTTGAAGATGTTTGATTAAAAGCTAGAAAGACAACCAGCCATTGTAGTGCAGACATCGAGCTTCAGAGAGATCAAGCTAAGAAATATAAATTTGGGAGTATTCTGCATAGAAGCAGTAGCTGGAGTGCTGAGGGAGGGTGTAGAGAAGAAATAGGAGGTGACAGGAGAGAGGAAGACCCCAGAGAGAGAACTGATGTAAAGAATAATGAAAAGGACAATAATAGTGAAGAAGGGAGCAGGGGGCTGAGAATTATGCTCTTAGAAATCCCTAACGTTACGAAGAAGAGGAAAATGATTCACTAAAGGAGAGGGAAAGGGGAAAGACAAAGAGTCAGAAAAGCAGAAGGAAGAAGAGCCAGTAAAACCAAAAAGGAGGAGCGTTAAGAAGAGAGTAGGACTTAGATTAAACGAAATCACACTTTTATGCCACATTTTCATTCAAAAAATCAAAAAAATAGTAAACGCACACACACATACATACATACATATAAATGGAAACTGGATGGAGGAAACATGTCATTATGAAGGAAACAAGAAAATACAAGGAAATAATTTTAACTCCAATCTAGAAACTGGAAAGAATATTTGCCAAGCGCCATCAAATCTGAACTAAAATGAAGGAGGGTAACAAGAAGAAAAACGTATCTTCTTGATCTTTAAGCAGGACAAAGATTTGCCCCTAAAAAATACGTCACTGTCCTGAAAAGTCATGTTCTGATGTTTTGAGTAAAGCAGAAGTATACAAGATAAGTCACAGAAAAACAAAAAGGGAATATCCTCAGGGACTCTGGGTACAACTCTGCAGAACGAGAGAGGACAAATATGTGAGGAGGAGGTCTGTCTTCCATGTGGTATTTCAGCCAAGAGGGAAGAGGGGGCCCGGGGCAAAGGAGATTAAAGAAGGGAAAGGAAAGCAGAGATCATCAAAATTACAATCAAAGGGCCTGTGAATCAAGGGACTTTATTCTAGCCAATACATTTTGAAAGGCAAAACCAGAGATGTTCCCCTAAGACAAAGCACATAACAAGGTTAGAGAGAGGATGTTCAAAGTTTCAACCTGTGTTAAGACTGCAGTCTGCCCACTCACTTCCTATCTTGCTGCCCCTTCCCATACAGTTCTTCAACAAACTACTAACCCTTTGGAAAAAGAAAAAATAATCTGAAAGATCCAACATGGAACATAGGTGTACATAATGTGGAGAAACAAAAAGGGAAGAATGAAAATCAGCAAAAGGTGAATGAGTACAAATACTTCAAGAGGAAACTAAAACAGGTATTAGACAGCTCTTTGTTTTCTCAAATAAATTGTAGACAGGATGATCTCCTGAGGGAAGGGCAGGGAAGATGTAAAGAGGAGATAAAAACATGCAAATCAGAGATGGAAGGGAAGGCAGCTAACTTAACTAACAAAGGAATGAAAGAGTAAATAAAACAGGATTAACAAGAAGGAGAACCTTAGAAAAGTAGTGAATAGGATTGAGAAATCTCACAAAACAAAATGGAAAAGAACAGGGATTTTTTTTAAATGAATACAAAAATGGTGACAGACACAGAAGAGAGAAAAAGATACACCACATATCTTTTGCTTAATTGGTATTCCTGAAAAAGAAATCTTAACAAACAAAGGAGGGTAAACGTCCAAGAATATAAAGAAAAAATTTCCTGAAATAAAGCAAAAATCATTCTAGGCAGTCACCCCAATTCCCTGAAAAAAATTAGAAAAATCAATTTTAAAATATTCTAGTGATGTTACTTAATTTTAAAGATAAAAAAATATTTACATGAACATAAAGGAGGAATAACATGAGTGTCCTTTGATTTTTCCTTATTATCATTCTATGTAATAACATGAGTGTCCTTTGATTTTTCCTTATTATCACTCTATGTCTGAAGACAGTGTGCAGCCTTGAAAGTTTTGAAAGTAAGAGAAAGACTATTATTCACGTCTTTGTCCATCAAGTATCAGCAAGTATTCTGGAGCATGCAAGGATTCAGAACCTTCCAGAAAATTTAGAGTTACCATATGACCCAGGGATCCCATTCCTGGTCATATGTCTGGAGAAAACTCGAATTTGAAAAGATACATGCACCCCAATGTTCATTGCAGCACTATTTACAATAGCCAAGACATGGAAGCAACTTAAATGTCCATCTACAGAGGAATGGATAAAGAAGGCGTGGTTTATGTATAAAATGGAATATTACTCAGCCATAGAAAAGAATGAAATAATACCATTTGCAGCAACATGGATGGACCTAGAGATTATCATACTAAGTGAAGTAAGTCAGACAGAGAAAGACAAATATCATGTGATATCACATGTGGAATGTAAAAAATGATACAAATGAACTTATGTACAAAACAGAAATAGACCCACAGACCTAGAAAACAAACTTATGGTTACTGAAGAGGAAAGCGGGGGGCGGGGAGGGGAATAAATTGCAAATTTGGTATTAACATATGCACATTACTATATATAAAACAGATAACGAACAAGGACCTATTGTATAGCAAAGGGAACTATACTCGAGATTTTGTAATAACCTATAAGGGAAAAGAATCTGAAAAAGAATATATATATATATATAAAACTTAATCACTTTGCTGTACACCTGAAATTAACACAATACTGTAAATCAACTATACTTCAATAAAAAAAAAGAATATCCAGTTAAAGAATAGGTATATCAAAATAAAGACATAGGGAATAGAAAATCTGTAGTAACAAAACTGGTTATCAGCATTGAATCCTTTAAGAGTAGCAGAGATCTATCAACGTGTCAAAATAATTTGACAGAATGGTATGTAAATGTTATGAACTTCAGCAACATAAACATGATATAATTCACCAAAATGGAATGGTGGCAAAATACAGGAGGGAGGAGTGTGTGTAAATACACTTAATACTTCTTCTGGATAGCGACAAGTGATGTTGTTGTTAATGATACTTCTGTAAAGCAGTGAGAGATACTGTCTGAAGTTGAAATCTGTAGTTAAAAATCCACAATGATTCCAAACTTTCTGTTTTTCATTACATTCTTCTTAAATCTAGAGGGAGTTTTAGTAATTAACTTGTTTTGAAAAAGCATGTACCTAAAATAAACTAAAACTGTTCTTTTAGTTTCAATTCAGCATCTTTTTCCTTAAATGCATCTAAATTTAATTTAAATCTAAATCATTTATTAAAGTGAATGGCTACATCATGAGTCAAAAGTTGAGGCCTGAGGTATATCCTTACAACTCTATGCAGACCCCTGCTGAGGGTGTAATTTTGACCTTCAGGTTTTAGTGCTACTAGGTATTAGGTGATGTCAGATATTTGGTAGCATTGGCTAAATCGTCTGAGAACTGCAAGATTATATTACTTTCAGAGGTAAAACAAATTAAGGTTTGAGATCCTTCAAGTTTAAAAAAAATTCATATTTATAGGAAATAAAACAAAATTAAGCAAAAGGAAAAAATGGAATGACAGAGGTATCTATTAGAGCAAACATCAAATTAAGACCGATAAACCACTTAGTGTTTACTCCTGAGACATTATGCCTTTCAAAACAGCATAATGAGGGTGAGTCCAACTCCCACTGTCACTCTTCTGTCAGAAAATGACAGTTGCCTGTATCCTCTCTACTCCCAGTACACTATCACAGATTGAAAACTTGGCTGTGACAGAACCAACTTCCTGCCCTACAACTAGGAGTCTGTGGGGACTGAATCAGTCAAAAGGAAGAATCATCACTCTAGAAAGAGTGAGCCTATAAATTTAAATCAGCAGCAAAGCAGAGCTTCCTCTAAAGGAAGGGGACCTGGTTCCAAATTCTCTCCCTTAGTTAGTCACCCTTCCTAACCCCGACAAATGAATTAATTTGTAGGTCTATTCCTGCTAAATTAAAATCCATCTATCTTCTCTCTGGATTTTCTCCTCCTATAGACATGGAAGTTTCTCTTGCCCAGCTGTCCTCTAAACTTTCAGCAGGAACCAGAATTCTAAAATAAAAAATGCTTTAAAAAATAAAAATAAAAAATAAAATGCACATTGGCATTTTGAGGATCTTAAATGGCATGTGTTTATCAATCTCTAACATAAGCCATTCTATTAAATGTTCCAAGATAATAAAGAATAAGAAAATAAACATAAAAGGAAAGAAATCCTTTAAAAAGTCAGGGCCACATCTCTTACACATAAGAAAAATATCTAATGCTTTTCATATAAAAAAACCTTACTTTCAACAAATTTCAAAATATTGGCACAAATAGTTATGTAAGCATCAAACATCAGTAAAATATCTGTATGACATTTCATATTTTTCAAAGCATCCATTTGATCTTCACTATAAATAAGATTTAAGTTTTTATTTTCCAATTGTTACTAGTATGTAAAAACAATTGTTTTTTTTTATATATTCATTGTGTATCATGCATTCTCATTAAATTCAGCTGTTGGTTCTATTTAAAAAAACAACAACAACAACAAAAAAAACAAAAAACAAAAATAAGATACTATTGATCTACATTTTTGAGAAAATTGAATTTAAAACCAAAACAAAACCCAAATAATTAAGTCCTTCAAAGGTCAAGTTACAATGAGAGCAGAATTAGACTGGACTCAGGGGTCCCGATTCAGATTCTGAGTGTCTGCCACGATTTTGAGCTGTAACAGTCTTTACCTTGGGTCCCTCGAGAGCTTCAGTATCCCTTCCCATGAACCAATCCAACAAATCCTTTAAAAGTGAACCTTGACAGCGTGAGTGTACTCAGAAGAAACTGTTCAGTGATTTATTCTTATGTTCTGTGGATATTTATTGAGCCTAGCTACACATATGCCATCCATGAAGCTAGAGAGTTCAAGAAATAGGGATACAGATGAGAAAAGAGGGAAGTAAACAAGGAATTGGAATGTAGGTCAGAAATATATGAGACATTCTCTTAAATCTCCCTTGCTATACCTTATCCTTGTGCTATTTTTCTAAAATTAGCCATTAAATAAAATACATGGTCTCTAGCGAAAGGGTCATCCAAGAAGTCTATGTAGATCTTAAGTTGTGAGTGAAACTGGGAGACAGCTCTTCATAGAAAGTGAAAAATTATTAGCACCCTGGCTGTATTCAATGTCAAAATATTAAGATGCCTGCAAGGTTGTAAAGTACATTGCAAAGATAAAGTCTTTAATATAATAATGTTATAAAAAGTTGAGGTTGACTTGTCCATCAGATAATTTTCAGATATGACTGCCTAATCTTTGCCCTTTTCTTCTTGATTATAATGATGAGAAGGAATGAACTTTAATTTGGAATAGACTCTCCTATCATGATCACATATATATATATATATATATATATATATATGTATATATAAGTATATACATATATTTTAAAATCTAAGTCCTTCTCTGCTACACACTGAATACAAGATCTTTCTTCTGAAATTAACAGTCTTAAATTGACCCCCCAAAAATGTGGACAAAACTTTAAAAAATTTCTAGTAAGCTATCAGAATTTGAAGTATATTGACCCCTATGTAGCAAAGCAATCCTTTCTTTCTTTTCCTTTATTTCACCAGTTCTAACTTCACTCTACATTCCTAAGAAAAAGAAACATAAGTACCCTTTGCAGTAAATATTCTATTTTTCATTCTCAACACACTTTCAAATCACCCTGACAATAAACAGAAATAGGGAGGTAAACTATATTACATTTCTGGTTATGTCCTCTCTGGACCATCAACCGAAACCAAAAGATGTATAATCTCTTGAATAGTCACTTTGGGAAGCAAACAATGGCCTGGGTGATTCAAAACGATGGATGTGTCAGGGTTATTTGTAATTGGCTTTGTAATGCGCTACGTGTTTTTGGCAGATCAGACTGTTACGTTTGCTAAGGCAAAGCACATAGAAAATAAAGGGATCAACTAGAGGTTTAGAACATCCTATAATACTTAACCCAGAAATAAAAAAATGTTGAGCCTGAGGATGAGTCAAATGTGTTTATACAGAGTTGAGTGTTGGTCATCTGTAGCAGGAGTAAAGGTGGACATTTGGCATGAGGCAACAGATCCAAGAAACCATCGGCCTTTATTTCCAGGAAAAGTCTCCAAAAGAAAAAGCCCATAAAAGAAAGTAATTGTAGAAGATATAGGAAGTTTGTTGAAACTATAAGTATAAATCAGTGTAGACCTTGTAAATCTTCTTGTGATAATGGAAGCATGATCCTAGTATAGAGAGCCACATGGAGACGGACCTGCCTTGTCAGAGGTAAGAGATATCAAATCATAGCTTATCTTGGCTTTATTTATGAATAATTTCAAGCCGCTTGTGAGTCCTGGCCATATGTGGACCTGTTAACTCTGTTATGGCCATAGATGGAATCGTTGTTCTATTTCAAAGGAGATGGAGCAAAAGAGTGAATACGACAGCTCACATTTATTATCATTATTGGAAGAATAACTACTTCAGTCATTAGAAGGTGTCAGAAATGTTGTCCTCAAATCAGAAGCAGCTTGCCAGCCTCAGACAGAAATTAAAGTAATTATGAAGCGTTAAAAAAATCTCAGCCACAGAATCTAAATTTGCATCGTCTGTCACAGAAAGAGCAATGGACAAGCTTATATAATTTTGATGCACACTTTACAAATTTGGAAATATTCCATCAGCTAACATGTTCGTTTGGGTTTTTTTGCTGAATTCAATAAAGGCATTGATTTTCAATTGACAGTGGAAAGTTATTATTGCCATCATAGTCAAGTTAAATATAACTCACTGTCCAATTCATGGTAGTTATGTGTTTTACACAGTTTCATAAAAATTAAAATGCACGTGCCATAACTTTCTTATTTGCTTATGCAAGTAACTAAAAAAATAAGAGAAGCCAAATACTGTATGTTTTTGCTAGCTAGCTGAACTATGCCAAACCATCCAGATGTAAAGTTAAATTCAGCCAAACAGTATAATCAGCCACTTGTTAAGCCATATCCTTTTCCTATTTATTCACCAAGTCAAATCTCCCATTATGTTTTTTCCAGCTGGTGTTTGTATTTTATAACATTGTGGCTATCAGGGTGGTTGTATTTGAGATGTTTTCCATAATCCATTACTTTTGGATTCAGCCTTAAGCTTTCTTGTTCTACATTGAGAATCATCTTGATATTTCAGCAAGACGATACTAGAAAATGTCATTAAGACACAGTGTAAAACAAATTATTTTGAGCCAAAACAATCACTGAAGTTATTTCACATGAAATCATTGTCTCACCACTCTCAGCCCCTTGTCAAGCCTGATCCATCCTCTGAGTGACTGTTTTGAAATGATGGTTTCTACTGGTTAGGTAGTGATTCCTCAAATCAACTGTGGAGATCTCCCTAGAAAGTGAATTTCAGGAATTCCAGTTGGTTAAATAGCTGTGGTTATGCCTTATCATAGCTCTGTTTCAAAGATGTTCAAAGACGATGTAATATGAAAAAAGTCATACATGAAAGAATGGCTATTTATAGACATGAAACTCAAACAGTTCCTTCTGATGTCTTTCTGGAAGGTGAAATTGCAAGGGGTGGTTTCTTTTAGAAGGATCTGGCTGACAAAAGTATTAATATTTCTGAACACTTTGAGACTCAGTTCCTCTCTGCTAAAAGTGCTGTCTGCATTGCTGGTATGTCTTCTAATCTCTTTTTTTTTTTTTCTTTTCTTCCTTTAAGATGTGACTTAGAGTAAGAAATAGGACAGGAATGAAAATATGTTTCCTCAAATCATAGAATCATCTAATCTCAAAGCTGAAAAAGGACATTGATTCATGAAGTTCAACATTCCTGTCTTCAGTTCCCACTCTACAACATTTGGAAGGCTGCCTTTTACTTCCAAGAAAAGCAAACCCATCATTTAAGAACTTCTTGATAATCTCAGGAAACTTCTTTAAGTTTCCACCTTTTGTCTTAATTTAAGGCTTTGGGACTGTAAAGAAGAGTCTAACATCTCTTTCACATGAAAAGCTTTCACGTAAGTGAGGCCAAATATAACCTGCCCTGCCACCAGAGAGATGAATTTTCTACATGCCAGATATTCCCAGTTTCATCAACTGTTCCTTATAAATACGATGTTGAGGTCTATCCTTGTTGCCTGTCCTACAAATTTAAATTCTTCCTGAAATGCAAAACCCACAGAGTATTACCTTATTCCAGATATGGTCTGAGCAAATAAAGTTGCTGTGGGGCTGTCCTTTCCCACGTACTGGACTGTTTGTCTCCATAACATCTCACTGGTGATTCATACTAAATTTTCTGTCGACTCAGATCCCTAAGGCTTACAATGCTGCCAACAAATCTCATCTTTCCCCTTGTGTAGCTGTCTTCTTGCTTTTTAAATCCAAGAATAGGATCTCACAATTATCACTGAAATTACATTCAGATATAGATCATCTATATAGTCTACCAAAACTTGGGAGATTCAGATCCTTTCATCTCATGTTATCTGCAAGTTGTACAACTATTTTCAGTAACTTCACAGAGTCTTGAAAGAAACCACAACCAGAAAATTACCTAGAGTATGATATTGATCCACTAATTTGTAATCTTCAAGTACAGTGGTTTAACTTGTCTAATGATTTGCCTAAACACATCTTGTCCACATAATTGTGTCAGATTCCTTTATGCAATCTAAATACCATCAACTAAATTTCTATGATCTATGGGCCTCATATTTCTGACAGAAAAGATGAGTCTTATTTTCATGTTTTTTTCTCAGGCAAACCATGCTAGATATTTGTAATAATTATTTCATCTCAGGAGATCACAGGGCATTCCTTTAATAATCCATTTTAGAATATTTACTGTAAGCAGCATCAAACTCAATGCTTTGGTTTGTAAAATCCACATTTTGTTGAAAACCAGATAGCAATTTGCCCTTCACCAGCCTTCTAATACCTCTATTATTTGCTGTGATTTCTCTAAGATTCTAGCAGTTCTGCAATTTCTAATTTAACACAGTGAAGCTAGGAGCCAGAACTCCTTGAGAGCAGTGGAGGGGTGTCTAGGTGTCTCATGGGAGAGGGTCCACTTGTAATATCTGAACCCATATTGGATTTCAGTTCCCACTTACTAACAACTGTTCTACCTTTGATTTTATTTTTTAACACAAACCAAAGAGAAGCTAAATGACTATTGAAGAATCCATCTTTATTTCACCATCATCAAATTCTTCAGAGAGCATTGGCACTCCTCACACTTTGAAACACAAAACTATCCTTTTGGTTATCTGACTCAGTTTCCACTGCCTCCAGTGGTTAGATGTTCTCTTTGACTTTCTGGCATCCATCCTATGGGCTTATATAAATCTGTGTTCACCCTTGAATCATGCAGTTCCTCTTTTCCTAATATGCCCGGGATGAGCTCTTAACATCCTAGTTCTTTGAATGGGTCTTTTGCAAACATGCTTGTTACTTTAAGCAGTTTCCCCTTTCCTCCTTGACTGAGATCATTTAGGAGCATAGAGACAAAATTTCACTTTTTAACTTTTGAACCATCTTCCTTTCCAGAATCTAATAGTATATAATCAAACCTATTCCCTTTCTGAAGTGTTTAAATTCGCATTCCTAGTTAGAATACTGGAAGTTAAATGTTATTGGTCAGAAATATGATGTTCCTTGGGGTAAAGTATAGAATATTGGGGTTTTTCCATACTCAGGCCATTGGAGGCCGTGTTGTATAGGGCTATTGTATTTTTATTCCAGTTACCACTGGTGTAGAGCAGTTAACTTTTCTCTAAACCATAACTTTTGATATTCTAAATCTTATTGCCATAATGGGTCTGCTTTTAAGTTTGACTTAATTATAAGCAAGTTGATTTTCTTTTTGCTTATTCTTCATGGATTTTGAAATAGTTAGATTTAAATGTGAAATACATGTCCAGGAGTAAGGCTGACTCAGAAGAAAGTAACAGTACATAAGAGGGTTGTCTCTGTCTTCTCAGACCGCCTTATGCTGCAGCCTTCCCCATCTCAGTGGTAGCCTGGCTGCCCTTTTCTTCAGTTTCTCAGTCCTCCCTCCTGTGACTCTTAACTAAATACAGTCACAAATTTATTTCTTTATTCATAATGAGGTATAAATAGCCAGATGTTCCTTTTCCTTGGATATACCTATGTTAACAAGCATCAGATGTTGTTGAAAGCACTACTAACTAGCAGGAGGGAAGATGGATTGGAAGTTCTATGTCAATCACTCACTTATTCCTTCACTCCACAAACACTTACTGAGCCTTTTCAATGGGCCAGGCCTGGGCCGGGCACAGAAACACGAGGTAATTGCAGATCAAGGCCAGGAACTCCAGAAACTCTCCTTCTAGTAAGGGAGAAAGATATCAGAAAATATGAGATGTGCACATGAGGAATATTAAAATCAGAAGGTTAATTTTGAATAATAGTTCCAAGTCAGCTATTTTTAAAAATTGGAGAAAAAAACATTCCATGCATAAAAACATGTGGGAAGAGTATGAAATAAAATTTCAGATTTCGAAGATTACAGGTTGTGCTTAGAGCAAACGGTCTGCATTTGCTAGAATAGCTAGAGAAAACAGGTGCTGGATCATGAAGACCCTTGTGTCTCAGCTACGAGTTTGGACTTTATCTCTAAAACCATGGGCAGTTTTGAAAGTAAAATTTTCTGTACTCCTTGCAACAAAAATATATAAAGGTCATCTTCATTTCCATTCCCCCCATCTCTCACACACTCCCAGTGATCATTCGGCCCCAGGTGAGTCTTAGAAGAAGACAATTAAGCTTCATGTCTTCTGCATTACCAGTAAAATTTTTGGTTTTTTTAGCATAAGAAAAAAGTATGAACACACGACTAGGAGTTTAGCCTAACATTTGTCTGATTGCTCATAATATGAGATGTGTGAGTGCCTGCTAGTATCTGAGGAAAGATCTCTACATAGATATAGATATAGATACAGATATAGTTATAGATACAGATATAGATATAGATACAGATGCAGACACAGATACAGATAAAGATATAGATACATTTACAGATACAGATATAGATATAGATACAGATACAGATATAGATATAGGTATGTATGTATTATTTAGCTATTTACATATACTTATCAATTTTCATGTTTATAAACGTGTGATTCATGTGAAACCATGGCAAATCAGAGCAGATCTTATTTTTAATCTGAATCTAGCACAGACTTTATTGTTTAATATGTGTCTTACTACAGTTATCACAATAACTCTTCCACTGTACCTAGGGATTTTTCATAAAGCAGATTAAATTGGTTAGGAAAAAAGAAGCTGGACTGCATAAAAACAACCTAAAATTAACATCTGCAAATAAACCAGGGGACTCCATATGTCATCATCATTTCTAGAGATTGATAATCTGACTTAGTACTTTTACATAGCTATCCCTTTCCCGGTTGTCCCCAAAAGAATGTTATTTCTCATGATTGGTTCTTTCATTGTATTAAAAATGAAGAAATAATGCAATTCTCTCAAATTTTCCAGTGTTTCAGTTCAATTTTCTGCTGGTTGATATCCGCTTCCTACTGTTATTTCTAAGAAATTATACTCTCTACTCTGCAAAGAGCAATGTGTTGACTGCCTGAAATGAATGTGCATGATAATAGAACAGTGGGCAGCAGCCTACTGGGGTTGTGAAGGGTGCAACATGCTACTGCCTTCAAGGGGATCATCTTTTCCTATAGCATTCTTTGACCAAGTGCGCCTGCTGCCATGAAGTGGGTCAGGAACGAACATTCATGTGGTTTGGGGAAAACACATCTGCTGTTGAGGAACAGGTTATTTAGCCACAATTATAGAACCAAACAGGACTCAAATCATCAGGTAATCACTAGCTCTTGATTGAACTTTTTAGAAATGATGACAAAACAGCAAGTTAAGAAGTAAAAAGAAAGGAAATAATCATTCTTCTACTTCAAGCTATTTAGAAATATGGCTTATTAAGGGTTAATTTCTTATCCCTAGGGCTAAGGAATATTACCTGTGTTTAAGGGTCCAGGACCAAATGTATTTATGAAATAGAAAATGTAGTTTCAAAATTCCTAAGAGGCCCTGACTCCCAAAATTCCTCTCTGCCCTGGTTGTTTTTTTGTACGTCAAAATATCCTCATCAAATGATCAATTTTTTGGAGATGTGCATTATCCTCATCTAGTTTTCTGATTATGGGATTCTGAGGCTCTAGAGAACTCTTAAAAGATAATTGCATTCTCAACAAGGTTTTGATGAATTAGATGCTTGGATTTGATGGACAGTATCAGAACAGTAAGAAAGCATGTAGAAAACAAAGAGAAAAGACCAAAAACAAAGACAGAAGGCCTGGTAAGGCATGATTTTACCCACAGCCAGCATCTCCTAAAAGAAATCTAGTATTTCTCTCCTCTCTCACTTGTCCTGGATAGGGGACCCCAGCAATCAACAGGTGTGCATCCAGGTGCTGTAGGTTAGTAGTTTGGGCAAGTACCCACCCTATTTCAGAAAGGCTGCAAGGCAGCTTACAAAGATATACAAAATACAGCTACAGTAGCATAAGCTAAAAGCGAGACAAAGAAAGAAGGAATATTACATTGAGTTAAGTGAGGACCAAAGTAAGCCTAAGCAGAACATACCAGCATGCATGGCATGTTACCTGAAGCATTTGTGATCAAAAAGTGCATAGAAACACGATGGTCACAGGAAGACTGAAAATCAGAAAAGCTAAACCTATAATCAAGACAAGAGGAACTGAAATTAAGACAAGTGTAATAAAAAAAAAAAAAAAAAAAAAACCCTTACTACTATTTATTGAATTCTAACTGGTGCCAAAAACTCACTAGGTAGTGCAGTGTTGCGGGCTGTCTTTGCTGGATACAGGAGGATGGAAGTGCAGCAGGGCTCGACTCTGACCTCCACGCATGTGCCTTCTGCGGCTGTGCGGGCCAGGGGGACTCCGGTCTGGTGCATCTATGTGGGACAGTGTGTCTGGCGCTCTCTGCCGCTGCCCAGCCAGAGCCCGATACCCAAGCGTCCTCACCGGTGCATGAAGCCGGAGGAGAAGACTGAGCTTCTGTTTGGCTTTGGCTGGAAAAGAATTTAGCCTATTTGTACTGCTTTAACCACTGGAAGAATGACAGATGACAAAGATGTGCTTTGAGATGTGTGGTTTGGATGAATTCCAACTTGCTTCACCCTCTGTCAGGATGAGATAACTGAATGGGAGGCAGAACCATATTATGCATTATCCAACTGGTTTGCTCTTTGATCTTCTTGCATCAAGTTCAGCTCTTCCTTGGAACATCACAGTACATTTTAAGATTCCACATTAATGTTATAATAAACTATACTTAAAGACAAGATGCAGCCTCATCCACCAGGACACAGGCACTAGTACCCTCCACCAGGAAGCCTACACAACCCACTGAACGAACCTTAGCCACAGGGGACAGACACCAAAAACAACGGGAACTACGAACCTGCAGCTGGAGAAAAGGAGACCCCAAACACAGTAAGTTAAGCAAAATGAGAAGACAAAGAAATACACAGCGGGTGAAGGAGCAAGGCAAAAACCCACCAGACCTAACAAATGAAGAGGAAATAGGCAGTCTACCTGAAAAAGAATTCAGAATAATGATAGTAAAGATGATCCAAAATCTTGGAAATAGAGTGGAGAAAATAAAAAAAAAAACGTTTAACAAAGATGAAGAGGAACTAAAGAGCAAACAAACAATGATGAACAACACAATAAATGAAATTAAAAATTCTCTAGAAGGGATCAATAGCAGAATAACTGAGGCAGAAGAAAGGATAAGTGACCTGGAAGATAAAATAGTGGAAATAACTACTGCAGAACAGAATAAAGAAAAAAGAATGAAAAGAATTGAGGACAGTCTCAGAGATGATTGGGACAACATTAAATGCACCAACATTGGAATTATAGGGGTCCCAGAAGAAGAGAAAAAGAAAGAGACTGAGAAAATATTTGAAGAGATTATAGTGGAAAACTTCCCTAATATGGGAAAGGGAATAGTTAATCAAGTCCAGGAAGCACAGAGAATCCCATATAGGATAAATCCAAGGAGAAACACACCGTGACACATATTAATCAAACTATCAGAAATTAAATAAAAAGAAAAAATGTTAAAAGCATCAAGGGAAAACAGCAAATAAGACACAAGGGAATCCCCATAAGGTTAACAGCAGCAGAAACTCTGCAAGCCAGAAGGGAGTGGCAACATATTTAAAGCGTTGAAGGAGAAAAACCTACAACCAAGATTACTCCACCTAGCAAGGATCTCATTCAGATTTGACGGAGAAATTAAAACCTTTACAGACAAGCAGAAGCTAAGAGAATTCAGCCCCATCAAACCAGCTTTACAACAAATGCTAAAGGAACTTCTCTAGGTAGGAAACACAACAGAAGGAAAAGACCTACAATAACAAACCCAAAACATGGTAATAGGAACTTATATATCGATAAGTACCTTAAATGTAAATGGATTAAATGCTCCAAACGAAAGACATAGACTGGCTGAATGGATACAAAAACAAGAACCGTATATATGCTGCTACAAGAGACCCACTTCAGACTTAGGGACACATACAGACTGAAAGTGAGGGGATGGAAAAAGATATTCCATGCACATGGAAATCAAAAGAAAGCTGGAGGGCTTCCCTGGTGGTGCAGTGGTTGAGAATCTGCCTGCCAATGCAGGGGACACAGGTTCGAGCCCTGGTCTGGGAAGATCCCACATGCCGTGGAGCAACAAGGCCCATGAGCCACAACTACTGAGCCTGTGTGTCTGGAGCCTGTGCTCCACAACAAGAGAGGCCGCGATAGTGAGAGGCCCACACACCGCGATGAAGAGTGGCCCCCGCTTGCCACAACTAGAGAAAGCCCTCGCACAGAAACGAACACCCAACACAGCCAAAAATAAATTAATTAATTAATCAATTAAAAAAAAAAAAAGAAAGCTGGAGTAGCAATATTCATATCAGACAAAATAGACTTTAAAACAAAGACAATTACAAGAGAAAATGAAGGGTACTACATAATGATCAAGGGATCAATCCAAGAAGAAGATATAACAATTGTAAATATTTATGCACCCAACATAGGAGCACCTCAATACATAAGGCAAATACTAACAGCCATAAAAGGGGAAATCAACAGTAACACAATCATAGTAGGGGACTTTAACACCCCACTTTCACCAATGGACAAACCATCCAAACTAGAAATAAATAAGGAAACACAAGTTTAAATGATACATTAAACAAGATGGACTTAATTGATATTTATAGGAAATCCATCCAAAAAAAAACAGAATACACATTCTTCTCAAGTGCTCATGGAACATTCTCCACAATAGATCATAACTTGGGTCACAAATCAAGCCTTGGTAAATTTAAGAAAATTGAAATCATATCAAGTATCTTTTCAGACCACAACGCTATGAGACTAGATATCAATTACAGGAAAAAAAATCTGTAAAAAATGTAAACACATTGGGGCTAAACAATACACTACTTAATAACCAACAGATCACTGAAGAAATCAAAGAGGAAATCAAGAAATACCTAGAAACAAATGACAATGAAAACACGACAACTCAAAAACTATGGGATGCAACAAAAGCAGTTCTAAGAGGGAAGTTTATAGCAATACAATCCTACCTGAAGAAACAAGAAACATCTCAAATAAACAACCTAACCTCACACCTAAAGCAATTAGAGAAAGAAGAACAAATATACCCCAAAGTTAGCAGAAGGAAAGGAATCATAAAGATCAGATCAGAAATAAATGAAAAAGAAATGAAGGAAACCATAGCAAAGATCAATAAAACTAAAAGCTAGCTCTTTGAGAAGATAAACAAAATTGATAAACCATTAGCGAGACTCATCAAGAAAAAAAGGGAGAAGACTCAAATCAATAGAATTAGAAATGAATAAAGAGAAGTAACAACTGACACTGAAGAAATACAAAGGATCATGAGAGAATACTACAAGCAACTCTATGCCAATATAATGGACAACCTGGATGAAATGGACACATTCTTAGAAATACACAAACTTCTGAGACTGAACCAGGAAGAAATAGAAAATATAAGCAGACCAGTCACAAGAAATGAAATTGAAACTGTGATTAAAAATCTTCCAACAGGGCTTCCCTGGTGGCGCAGTGGTTGAGAATCTGCCTGCCAGTGCAGGGGACACGGGTTCGAGCCCTGGTCCGGGAAGATCCCACATGCTGCAGAGCAACTGGGCCCGTGAGTCATAACTACTGAGCCTGTGCGTCTGGAGCCTGTGCTCCGCAACAAGAGAGGCCGCGATAGTGAGAGGCCCGTGCACCGCGATGAGGAGTGGCCCCCGCTCGCCACAACTAGGGAAAGCCCTCGCACAGAAACGAAGACCCAACACAGCCATAAATAAATAAATAGATAAAATAATTTTTTAAAAAAATTTAAAAAAAAATCTTCCAACAAACAAAAGCTCAGGATCAGATGGCTTCACAGGCGAATTTTATCAAAAATTTAGAGAAGAGCTTACACCTATCCTTCTCAAACTCTTCCAAAATATGACAGAGGAAGGAACACTCCCAAACTCATTATACGAGGCCACCATCACTCTGATACCAAAACCAGACAAAGATGTCACAAAGAAAGAAAACTACAGGTTAATATCTCTGATGAATATAGATGCAAAAATCTTCAACAAAATGCTAGCAAACAGAATCCAACAGCACATTAAAAGTATCATACACCATGATCAAGTGGGGTTTATCCCAGGAATGCAAGGAATCTTGAATATACCCAAATCAATCAATGTGATAAACCATATTAACAAACTGAAGGAGAAAAACCATATGATCACCTCAATAGATCCAGAGAAGGCTTTCGGCAAAATTCAACACCTATTTATGATAAAAACCCTCCAGAAAGTAGGCATAGAGGGAACTTTCCTCAACATAATAAAGACCATATATGAGAAACCCACAGCCCAAATCGTCCTCAATGGTGAAAAACTGAAACTATTTCCTCTAAGATCAGGAAGAAGACAAGGTTGCCCACTCTCACCACTATTATTCAACATAGTTTTGGAAGTTTTAGCCACAGCAATCAGAGAAGAAGAAGAAATAAAAGTAATCCAAATCGGAAAAGAAGAGGTAAAGCTGTCACTATTTGCAGATGACATGATACTATACATAGAGAATCCTAAACATACTACCAGAAAACTACTAGAGCTAATCAATGAATTTGGTAAAGTAGCAGGATACAAAATTAATGCACAAAAACCTCTTGCATTCCTACACACTAATGATGAAAAATCTGAAAGTGAAATTAAGAAAACACTCCCCTTTACCACTGCAACAAAAAGAATAAAATATTTAGGAATAAACCTACCTAAGGAGACAAAAGACCTGTATGCAGAAAATTATTAGACACTGATGAAAGAAATTAGAATGATACAAATAGATGGAGAGATATACCATGTTCCTGGATTGAAAGAATCCACATTGTGAAAATGACTCTACTACCCAAAGCAATCTACAGATTCAATGCAATCCCTATCAAACTACCACTGGCATTTTTCACAGAATTAGAACAAAAAATTTCACAATTTGTATGGACACACAAAGGACCCCAAACAGCCAAAGCAATCTTGAGAAAGCAAAACGGAGCTGGAGGAATCAGGCTCCCTGATTCAGACTATACTACAAAGCTACAGTAATCAAGACAGTATGGTACTGGCACAAAAACAGAAATATAGCTCAAAGGAACAGGATAGAAAGTCCAGAGATAAACCCACTCACATATGGTCACCTTATCTTTGATAAAGCAGGCAAGAACATACAGTGGAGAAAAGACAGCCTCTTCAATAAGTGGTGCTGGGAAAACTGGACAGCTGCATGTAAAAGAATGAAATTAGAACACTTCCTGACACCATACACAAAAATAAACTCAAAATGGATTAAAGACATAAATGTAAGGCCAGACACTATAAAACTCTTAGAGGAAAACATAGGCAGGACACTCTATGACATAAATCACAGCAAGATCCTTTTTGACCGTGCTCCTGGAGAAATGGAAATAAAAACAAAAATAAACAAATGGGACCTAATGAAACTTAAAAGCTTTAGCACAGCAATGGAAACCATAAACAAGACGAAAAGACAACGCTCAGAATGGGAGAAAATATTCGCAAATGAAGCAACTGAGAAAGGATTAATCTCCAAAATTTACAAACAGCTCATGCAACTCAATATCAAAAAAACAAACAACCCAATCCAAAAATGGGCAGAAGAGGTAAATAGACATTTCTCCGAAGAAGATATACAGATTGCCAACAAACACATGAAAGAATGCTCAACATCATTAATCATTAGAGTAATGCAAATCAAAACTACAATGAGGTATCATCTCACACCGGTCAGAATGGCCATCATGAAAAAATCTACAAACAGTAAATGCTGAAGAGGGTGTGGAGGAAAGGGAACCCTCTCACACTGTTGGTGGGAATGTAAATTGACACAGCCACTATGGAGAACAGTATGGAGGTTCCTTAAAAACGAAAAATAGAACTACCATACGAGCCAGCAATCCCACTACTGGGCATATACCATGAGAAATCCATAATTCAAAAAGAATCATGTACCTAAATGTTCATTGCAGCTCTATTTACAATAGCCAGGACATGGAAGCAATCTAAATGTCCATCAGCAGATGAATGGATAAAGAAGATGTGGCACATATATACGATGGAATATTACTCAGCCATAAAAAGAAACAAAATTGAGTTATTTGTAGTTCGGTGGATGGACCTAGAATCTGTCATACAGAGTGAAGTAAGTCAGAAAAAGAAAAACAAATACCATATGCTAACACATATATATGGAATCTAAGGGAAAAAAAACCAAAAAGGTCATGAAGAACCTAGGGACAAGACGGGAATAAAGACACAGACCTACTAGAGAATGGACTTGAAGATATGGGGAGCGGGAAGGGTAAGCTGTGACAAAGTGAGAGAGTGGCATGGACATATATACACTACCAAATGTAAATCCGATAGCTAGTGGGAAGCAGCCGCATAGCACAGGGAGATCAGCTCGGTGCTTTGTGACCACCTAGAGGAGTGGGATAGGGAGGGTGGTAGGAAGGGAGATGCAAGAGGGAAGAGATATGGGGATATATGTATATATATAACTGATTCACACTGTTATAAAGCAGAAACTAACACACCATTGTAAAGCAATTATACTCCAATAAGGATGTTAAAAAAAAAAACTCCCTAGGCAATTTACATACATTACCTCATTAAACACAAGAACCTTGAAGCAGGATATTTATTCCTATTTTATATATTAGGATGCTGAGAGGGAGAGAAGTTATAGGGTAGACTATACTGGTAGAACCATCATTCAAACCCAGGTCTGTCGCAGTCCCAAGCTCACTATCTTAACCACTCTTATAAGGTCAAGTGGAAGGTGAAGGGCCAAGTAAACACATGAATTAACCAAGGGGTGAAGAACAAAATGAGGGTGAAAAAAGAAAGTCTATCACAATTCCTCCAATTGCTATTTTTATTGATTGTCAGTAGTGGTAACGGATTGTGCAGTAAATTTTTTTAGAATATTGTCACTTCTATTAAGTAATTTCCAAAAAATATAAATTTTCTTCTGAATACCTCATTAGACTTTGGTAGAAATTAATATAGTTGTGTAACCCAGGGTTACAAAAATTATCAAATCATTGTTCTAAAAAATATTAAAACTGCAAAATTATTTGGTCTTCAAAATATATGATAAGGCAATTCTATTTTCCTAATGCTTCTTCCTTCCCACTCATTTATTTATTCAATAGACATGTTTTAAGAACCTACTATGTGACAAAGCTGCAGTAAATCCTGTATAGTGGGAGAAGCCTATATTGTATGTAGATAAAATTATATATAAAACTTTACATAAAATTGTACATCAAATTAATTTTATACATAACATTGTATTTATATATATAAAATTAGGGCTGCCATAAATGCCATGGAGAAGTTCATGGTGCTTTGAGAGTATATGATGGAGATTCTCCATAATCAACACAGTTGAGGAATGGGTACCAGTGGAAATAGTGTGTGATATGAGATCTGAAGGGTGGTTGGGAGTTAGCTGGTTGAAGGAAAGTGGGAGGATAGAAGGAACATCTCTGCAAGATGACATAGCATTTGCAAGGGCCCTTTGGTGGGTGGGAGCATAAAGCATTCAGGGGACTGAAAGAAAGCCAATAGGGCTGAAGGGGTGAGATGGTGGGAGGTAAAGCTGGAGAAGCAGAGGAGCCAGAGCAGGTGGCACCAGGTGGCCAGTCAGCATTTCTGCTTTTATCTCCCTCCTCATTTACACAGCTTAGGCACAAAATATCTGCCTCTGGCAAATACTGTGTGTTTCCATGAAATCTATAACCACTTCGGTATCCAATATATTTATCTTTTGTGATAAATTGTGATACTAGAATATTACAGTACACACATTAAAGGAGCAGATTTTCATCATAAGCACATAATGAGTTTTTTTTTTTTTTTAATGCCCTTATAGACAGACCTGTGGGAGCTCCCTTTTCTGTTTGTGTTATAACACATCCCCTCCCAACCAAATGGATATGATTTTCTCTGTGATTTAGCTTCAAATTAATGTCATAAATATCTTTGCACCTCTGTTGCATTATTTATTGACCTTGAATTCTTACATTTGTATCCTTATTGAAATTTCTGTGATCATTGTGCGCATCACACAATAACATAAATAATCATCTTCCTATCAGCACTTACAAACTTATTAACATCTAAATTTTAAAAACTGAAGTTATTCCTACAGCTTTAAGTTTTCCGAGTTCTTCGGATTCATTCAATGTGTATTTGCTTTGCAATAATTATGTGAAGGATTGTAGCATTTTCTAGAACTCTATGAAAATAAATTGTAAGGAGATATATCAGGTTAACTGCAGTCTGTGACCAGGGAGGCACTAATCTTCATGGAGCAAGCGTTGTATCTATCTTGTTCACTCCTTTGTTCTGAGTACCTCAAGATGTTTACAGCACATATTAGTTTTTCAATAAATAGTTATTTATTCATATAAACAGAAAGGAAATTAAAATAAGAGGTAGAATGGGTCTACATTTTCTCATCTCTGGTTTGATTTGCTTTACTTTGTGTAAGTATGTACGTGTTTGTGTGTGCGTGTGTGTTTCTAATTCAACAGTCCTGGTTTATTTCCCATGGGAAAGACTAAACAAAACACACACACACAAATGCACACACACTGTAATTAATTCAGAACAGTGTTCTTAATTTATACATTTCCATGGTTGGAATGATTCTATGTGTAAATTTTCCAAGCTAGTGCTTTCCAATATTGCCAGCAAAATACCCTATTTTGGAACATGTAGTATAAGATTTCACAATTGATTCATGGTTCTTAAGCTTTTTGAAGATAGGTGTTTCTATTTTGCAATTACTTCTTGAGCAATGAATATTTTGACAAAAAGCAACACACTGTTTCTTTCTTCCACCACTTCTCTTGCTTAGATGGGAACTGGAAAACCAATTACCAGTGTGGTTACCCTAAGTGTATACTTATGTGTTTTTCTTTTCTGTGAAATGTTTCCAGTCTTTCTGATTATAAATGTTACAGGGTATGATGCGTGAATCAATCCTATCTGTGCAGACACAGCAGAATGAAAGGTATAATTATATAGGAGTAAAGAGCCAGTGAATAATTCATATCTGACAGCATGCAGTATTGAGTTCTATCAGGCAACATTCCATGGCAGAGAGGTCCTCAAAGCCTTCTTAAATTTATCTGCATTAGCTCATTGTGTTTCTGCTTGGGTGGCAGAATCAATCATTTAGAATGAGTGAAATGACATTCAGTGGCACTGCTTGCTAACATAGATAGAAAAATATGTAGGTATTTGTCACCACCAAATATTCATTCAACAAATGTTGATTGAGTTCCTTCTTGGCTCCTGCAGTATGTTCAATGTTGAAGGTTCAAAAAATAAAAGAAAAAATAAAAGAGTATAATGCAGTGAGTGTCTGACTCTGTTGGTCGAGATATATGAAATAAGATAATTACATCTCACTATGATCTATGTTATAAAGAGGCCACAAGTTGGCCGAAATACTTTGCCTACACTTCAAGAAGGATTTGAATAAGAGAGTGTATGGAGGATATACCACCACATAATGGTCCAGAAACAGGTTCTTTTTAAAATTAGTGATTAGAGCAGTCAGGCATACCTCTTACCAGAGTCTCAGTGAGTTCATTGCAACATGTGGTGAGATGTTTACCAACTTGTGCCTTTTTTTCACCTAGGAAACCACTTTCTATGAAACTTACACAGCTATGGAGTTTACTTTAGGTGTCTCTTCTTTATTACAATAAGCCACGTTGGAAATGGGTTCAATCTAGGCCTAGAAGAGAGACTCAATCTACCAACTTCATGGTGACAGACCCTGGAATTTTGGAAACCAGACTTCTTAGACTAAATTACAGCAAGGGGAACTGGTTTAAATGTTTGCTCTGGAGTAAGACTGGTTAAGTTTGAATACTGGCTCTGTTGTGTGACCTCAGACAAGTTTTTAACATTATTAAGCCCATTCCTCATCTTTAGAATGGGGCTGATAATAAAAATTTATCTTATGAGGTGGTCTAAGAATAAAGAAATTATATAAAGTACTTGGCACGATCCCTGCCTTTTATAAAGTGTCAAATAATGTCAGGGATTCTAGCAACATATCGACTTATTTATAATATTAAATTTAATTTAGCAATATTTAAATCTATCTAAAGCATAGGCTTGCCTATACCCAAATCACTTACTAAGGTTTTCAGCATAAAAGGCTTTGGGCTTGTGGCAGTCTGCTATGTTGGTGACCTCCGATGAACAAAACCTGCTGTTAATCATGCCCATGTATAGTGAATCTGGGCTGGCTCCTTGACTCACTTTAATCAGTAGAAGTTAGCAGAAAAGACAGTGTGCCAATTCCAAAGCTAAGGTTTAAGAAAGCTTGACAGTGTCTGCTTTTACTCTTTTAAAAGCCCCAAGCCACCAGGTAAGAAATCCTGTTATTTTGCTTGAGGCAAAGTGCAGATAGAAAGAGGTCCTGATACTATATTATATATAGCAAGAGACAGGTTCAATAATCTCAGTGTTCCAACTGATTCAAGCCCCCAACTTACCCACCAGCTAAACACAACCACACAAGTAACCACTGGCAAGACCAGCAGAAAAACCATCCAACTGAGCCCAGCCCAAATTAGGAATAGTGAGCAAATGAACCAGTTTTTGTTTTTAACACTAAGATTTGGGGTGTTTATTTGAACAGCAATAAGCTGAAACAGGGTTATTTCCCTTCCTTTCACTCCCAGTCCCATGACATGTACTGTTTAGGTTTCTTCCTGCATGTCCCCCTTTCTCTGATTGCCAGTTGGTCCATCCATAGAAGACCTTGTAAGCTGATCAAAAATACCACTCTTGAGTCATTTATAGCATTTATGACACGTTAATTAAAAGACAATAGGATTCAGGAAAACCTGAGAGTTCAACCTACTTGACTGTAGTGGCTGAACATTGCATTGAATACAGGTTTATGAGAGCTTTTCTGTTAAGTCCAGTTTCATGAACGTTCAATAACCCCAAACTTTTTATTCTTTTGCAACTTGCTATAACTCATTATTGATTCATCATGATTTAGGCATTGTAAACTATGATATATATTTGTATTCATAAAACCCCCATTCCCTATTAATCTCTATTTCTCTTGCTTTCTGATATTCTTTAAAGCTGCAAAAAATAACTTTCACCTAGAGCTTGGGTCCAAAGTAAAATCTGCTTTAAAATGTGTGGTGTTTTCAGAATTAGCAACTTCAAACCCTAAATGTAAGAATTTCAAATGTTGAATTTTAGTACATCACTTCAATCTGATTCTCACTGCATTTCTTTGTCAGGCTGTTCTGATTATACTTAACTAGTTAAGCAAACCTAAAGTATTGCCAAATTTTTTTCATTTAAATATTTTTAATTTTTATTTTTTTAATTTTTATTTTATATTGGAGTAGAGTTGATTAACAATATTGTGTTAGTTTCAGGTGTACAGGATGAGTTTGAACAATGCAAACGTTTATCAAAGGGATAATTTTTTAGCCCCATAATCTAGCTGAATCATTTTAGAACAATAAAATGGTTTGGGGTAAAGGCTACTTAATTTGCCCTTGAAATGAAGGCATGAGTTCCCATAAGAATAACTCTAATGTCAGATCTGTTGGTACCATGTAGAAGACTTCAGAAATTACTTAAGTTATAATATAAGCAATTAATTATCTCATTGATACTTTGAAAACAATATCTGTTGGGATATAAAGAGTTAAAATTATTCAAGTCCCTCTATTACACTATGTTAGTCAGGGTTCTCCAGAGAAAAAAAACCAATAGGAGATATTTATGTCTATAGCTATATTTATATCTATATCTATCTATCTATCTACACATACATCTACACATACATATATATATATAATGTTAAGGAATTGGCTCAGCAACTCTAGAGGCTAACAAATCCAAAATCTGCAGTGTGGACCAGCAGGTTGATGCTACAGTTCAAGTCCAAAGGCCATCAGGTTAGAGACCCAGGGAAGAGCCAGTGTTTCAGTTCAAGTATGAAAGACTTCTGCTACAGAATTCCCTCTTGCTTGGGAGAGGTCAGTCTTTTGTTCTATTCAGGCCTTCAACTGATTGGATGAAGCCCACCCACATTAAAGAGGGCAATCTGCTTTACTCAAAGTCCACCAATTTAAATGTTAATCACATCCAGAAACACTCTCACAGAAACATTAGCATCATGTTTGACCACAGAGCTGGACACCATGACCCAACCAACTTGACACATAATATTAACCACTACACTCACCTTGAGATCTGAGTCCATTGAGAGAAAATCGCAGGTATCGTGGCTTAGACAAATGGCCAGATGGGCCTCTGACTACTCAAACCTTTCCACATTTGTGACCAATGTACAGACCCATAAGGAAGAGAGAAGACGGTGGGCAGAGTGTGAGAAGGAGATTCAAGCCATGTGCATCACACTTTTCTCAGTCTATCTGAGGCCACTGCCTACCCTTGGAGAGGAATGATTGAGAAGGCAGAGAGGAGGCTGCAAGTCTCTTATTAAAATTATTCTGAAGGAGTGGAAGTTCCTTTTATATAAGATCATGCAGGTTTGAGTGGGGAAGGAGACGATTATTCCCCAAAATAGTGTTCAAATAAAATGTTTCAGAACAATTCTGGTTTCAGATTTAAAGAATCTTGATCCAGGATATGACTGTATGTGCATTCCAAACTTTAAAATGATGTAAAGGATGCTATTGGAAGTAATTTAGAAAACCCAAACACATTTCTTAAAGTTCTTTTTCTTTAGGCCAACATTTTTTTCTCCAAGAATAATGTGAGATTTTGATCATCTTACAACTTTTATATTTTTCTTTTATGTGATCTCTCAAAATGATTCATGGAAATTTAGAGTCCTACTAGCAAAATATCCCATCACAATTAAGCTTAGCTGCATTATCCTTTTTAGCCAGAAAGCCAGTAAACATCGTTTGTCATCATATTGCATATTATTAATATATCCATATAATATCCGAAGACATACTATATCATCTAAAAATTATGCAAATACCAGAATATTTTTTTCTCTCCAAAACCACAGATATCAGAGATTTTGTAAAATTTTTTTTATCATTTTTTTAAATTTAAGCTATGTTTTGGGTTGTATGAAGTAAAAAGATTTTTGCTTTCTTAACATCACTGACTTCCTAATCACCCTAGTGGTACTCTCAATATCATAATTTACTATTGTTTTAACATTTAGAAATATAGCATAAAGTCTTCTCTGGTTTCTAAAGCCTTTCTTTTTGCAACTGCAAACTTAGGAGTTTTACAGAAAATCTGGAACTTTTTAACAAGAACCCAAGAAACACAGAGCATTATTTTTGCTTTTTTTTGATGACTCTCCATTTAGGAACTGAAACTGAATTATCTCTTTATAATCATTTAAGTAATAAGACTCTCTAGCTTTAACCTTGAATCACTTACTTCAATGATTCCTTCTTCCCACAAATTCATATTAAATATTTGTTCTGTAATTGGAGATACTAATTTCCAGTTAACTTCAAAATATATCCAGTATCAAACCACTTCTCACCATTTCCACCATCCTCACCCCTCACCTGAGCTACTCCCTCAGGCTCTATGCTTCTGACCTTCTACCCACTTGATCTATTTTCCACAAAGAAGGCAGTGGGATCCCGTTAAGTAGATTGTCACTTGCCTTCTCACAACCCTAAACAGTCTTCCCATTAAACTAAAAATAAAGGTCAAACTCTTACCATGCCCTGTGAGAACCTTCATGATCTTTCCCCTTTTCTTCTGAATTGATGTGCAGTTACATCTCTCCACATTCACTTTGCTCCATCCCCACTGGCTTATGTGCAGTCTTTTTTTAGCATGACTAGTATGCTTCTGTCTCAGGGTCTTTGCTCACACGTAAAGCTCACCCTTTTCTTTATTGAGTTCTTTGTGCATGTGACAAGGGACATCCGGTAAGAGATGCCTTTTCTGAACATTCTACCTGAAAAGCACCTCCTTGCTCACTTCCTATCCACTAACCATGCTTTTCATCCTTATCACCATCTGACATTTTATATATTTAACTTTTGGGTTTTTTTTGTCTCCCCCAGTGAAATGTAAGTTTCATGAGGAAAGAGTGTTTGTCTATTTGTACATTACAGTAACCCTTGAATGTAAACAGTGCCTGATGCATGAGAAACACTCAAAAAATGTTTTCAGTGAATGAATGATAAATAGAAGAGGTCTTAAAGGTTTTATTCTACTTTGGAGCAAAAGCATATAAATAAATGGTTATGAAATGCTAGGACAAACATATTTATAGCATGTGAAAGAATTACAAGAAGAAATATATTCTGCTTGGGAGAGCTGCCAAAAACCTTAGAAAGGGAAAAAAGATATTTGAGTTTAAAGATGAGCAAAAGTTTATTAAGCAGGGAATGACATACGTGTTAGAAAAAACAACACAGGTCAATGTACAGAGAGATAAAAGATGTCTAGCACATTCAGGAAATGGTGAGTCATACAGCAAGGTTGGCATATATTCAGGTCAGCCTTGTTTGAAAGAATACTTCTTGGTCAAATTCCCTAAAACCTCCCTCCTTCTACTTCCTTTCTTCTACTTTGTAAATAATAATAATAATAATAATAATAATAAAGTTGCACAACTGATGGATTTTGCAGTTTGTTATATTCAGTTTCAACAAAGATGAACCCCATATTTGTCTGGTGTTATACTGGGCTATATTTATATATTATGTTTATTATATGTATATGCTATATATATCAATATATACATTATGTATATGTATTCTTTTTGCTTCCATTTATTATTTTAATTTCTAAATAAATATGCTTATTGTAATAAATACATAGACGTATAAAGATAAAGTTTAAAATTTCCCTCACAATAGCTTTAATCTCACTGCTAAAGTAACATGTTAATTATATTAGTGTTTGTCCTTGCTCTTCTTAGTATATTATTTCCATGGTAATACAAATTATACACATACACATTTATTATTTCTACAAATATTGGATAAATATTACCCTGTCACTTTCACACATTTTATTTCATTTTAGCCTCACAACACCCATGTGAATTAGGTGTAGCCAACTATTTCTACAAATATTGGATAAATATTACCCTGTCACTTTCACATAATTTATTTTGTGTTAGCCTCACAACACCCATGTGAATTAGGTGTAGCCAACTCTTATTTTACAAATGAGGAAGCTGGCAGTGATATTAAAGCATCTTGCCCAGAATCACACAGTAACTTGCAAAGCTAGGTTTTATGACTTCTGGTTCAGATCTCTTTTCTTATGTCACATCACATTCCCATCCTGTCATTTCCCTAGTATCGTGGAACAAGTTCATCTTCTTGATATATATAAGAAAGATACATGACCATTGCACCAGTAGGATTAGATTAGGCTGAATGTGACTGAAAACCCAAATAAGAAGTTAATTAATATAGAGGCTTATTTCTCTTTCATATAAAAGAAGTCTGGATATAGGATGCTTTGGTGTCCCATGGCTTAAAGAACTTGTTTCTTCTATCTTTCTGCTCCATCATGTACAGTTTCATTCCAAAGGTGACCTCCTGGTCCAAAATAGTTGCTGGAGCTCCAGATATTTCATCCAAACGCCCACAAGAAAGAGGAGAGTCTCTCCTTTTGCTAGTATTTCCTGGATGATGTCCATACCATGTTTGCGTATTTCCCATTGGCCAGAACTTGTCACATGGTCACAGCTTGTTTCAGGTAGTTGGGAATGGGGGTAACATCTATGCTGGACAGCCATATGTCCAGCTAAAAAAAATACAGATTCTATTTTCAAAAAAGAACATAAGAATGGGTATATTGGAATCAAGTAGCGCTCTCTGCCATGGTCATGAAAGAACTTTGGATTATTTTCATCAAACAGAATATTCAGAATTCAGGAAATTACATGGGCCAAATTCAGTTAACCACCATTTTTTTGTAAATAAAGTTTTATTGAAACACAGCCATGCCTAATTGTTTACATATTGTCTGTGGCTGCCTTAGCAGAGCTGTAGTCAGAATAGAGCCTGTATGGCCCACAAACCCTACAACATTTACCATTTGACCATTTATAGAAAAAGTTTCCTGATCCCTGCTCTAGATCAGTAGGCTCAAGTTTTTTAAATAGACTCAAATTTTTTTAAATTATCCAACTCTGTTAACATAATAAGAGAGCCGCATAATGTAAATTATGTACATGCACAGCAGTTATATAATAGGATATACCTGGGTTTACATCTAGCTCTACACTAGCTAGCTATAAGAACTAGAGCAAATTACTTATGTCTCAGTCTCCTCATTTGTAAAATGGGGAGTATAATAGTACATAAACCTTATATTGTTATTGTGTGGATTAGGTTAGCACATTTGAAGTGCTTAGAAAATATAGCACACTGTCTGGTACAGCAGAAGAACCATACTTTTTAACATCTTCCTGGGTCTCAGCTTTACAAGATGTTTATCAGTGTCCCAGGTAAATGGCCAAGTTGGATGTTCCAAATGCTATGAGCTTAAGAACTATAATTATCCTTCTCCCAATGTCCAAATCCTGGCATATTTACTCACTAAGTGGATGATCTTGGGTAAGATTTTTGAACTCTCTGTGCCTTGGTTTGTCATTTGTAAAATTGGGATGAGAATCCTGATTGCTTAGGAAAAAAATCAATTCATGCACGTTAATTACCTTAAAACAGTGTTTGGCACATAAAAACATTCAGTAATCTTACCTAGTCCCCCCTACTCAAAAATGTTTATAGCTTTAACTTAATCGCCATTAGAGAGAGAACTAAGGCCCACCGAGTCTATATAACTTTCCAACAAGTGAATGGGATACATGAATATTACAACAGTGCTCCTTGCTGTCTTGCAGTGATTGCCTGTAGCCCTCACTCAACCACATAACACCTCAAGCCCATTGGTTTCTGTACCTCCATTCTACCATCTATTTATGCCAGCATATCTTTTCCATTTTCTTCAGATAGGCAATTCTAAATAGAATTTCTCAGGAAACCTCTCTTCTCTGGCTTTCATTCCATTCTTCATCATCATTATGAAAAATAGTACGTCAAGTGCTGCTGACTGGTCAATAAAGATACATACTGAGAAATGACCATTGGAATTACTAAGACAGATGTCTCTGATGGACTTGATCAAAGGAATTAGAGTGAAATGATAGGGTTAAAAATCTTAGTGGATTAGAAGTGAGAACAAGAGGGAAACAATGGAAACAGTGAGTTTAGACAGCTTTTTCAAGAATTAACTGCATAATAAATATTGTGTCCCACAGTGCCCTGCACATGTGTGCCATTGGTTACTATGTAGCTACTGTTCTTCTCTATATCTGGGATGATGTGTTAAAGCACCACAAACAGCATCTATCATGTGGTAAGCGCTCTGCATGGCAGCTTGCAGTTGTTTTTAACTTTAAAGAAAGCTCCAGAAAAAAAAAAAAAAAAAGAAAAAACAACTTTCTTTTGTCTCATCATGTTTCAAAGTCTTGTATATCTAATGTTTAAAAAAAAAGATCGGACTCTGTTGCAGGCTTATCCGAACCTCAGTGTGTAAGCTACTATTTGAACCCAGATGAGCAGTTGACTACTTGATGGAGTGAAAGTGCAGTGGGGCAGGGGGATGCTGTTGGAGGGTGATCCGTCACTGGTGTCAGGGTCTCACGAGGAAACTTGAGCCCTTGACCTTGCTTACTCTATTAGAGAGTTTTAATTCTTCTCCGAGCTTTTATTTCAAGTACTATTGGCTGCTCCCTTCAAGCCTCTATCCTCAAAATTACTGTCAAATTTTCTCTGGGGGAGGAGGAATAATGTTGACCTTACAGACGTTAGTTTTATATCTTCCATTTAAACCTAGAGAACTGTGGCCCATAACCCATATCGTCCGTGCTGACAATCTATCCACTGTTCCAGGGTTGAATGCAATTTGATTGGAAATAACCTCAACAGCGAACTCCAAATATCATGCTATAAAATAAAAGCAGAAAGAAGAAGAAAAAAAAAAAAAACTCTCACACACACATATATATACAAACACACAAACCATGCTGGATGCCCTAGAATTTGTCCTTTCTGGTTTTTAATTTCACTCTATTTTTGAAGTAAGCAAGTATCTACCATGAATACTGTGAACTTTATGGGAGTATTTTTCTCCCCTGTGGCTCAAGCCACAAGTGCTTCTAAGCAGCCAATCTTCATGCATAAACTGCTCATTCGAAATGGAAGTGGTGTTTTGTTAGATGAGAAGAAGGGATGCATTTTAAACTAATAAATAATCATCATCCCTGCCTACTTGGAAAACAGCTTTCTTGTGGAATAATATTTCAATACATAATATCTTGAAATGAGACTGCCATTACTAATTTAAATGTAGCTTGCCATATAAATCCTGCAAGTATGTACATACATGAGGCCTAAATTATTCTCTGGGGCCACCTTTTCCTGCTTAAATTACCTTAAGGAGATACCCATTTAGGAGATATTAGGGCCAGTTAAGGGGAGGAATAATGACCATGGCAGAGCATGAAGCTTTTCCATGTGGTAACATCTCCCTTATGCCAGGCCAGTGAGCAAAATCTCCCAGTCATTGTCTACATTCATAGGTCAGTTTTCTGAGGACTGGTGAAGATCTAAAATTAAGATGAAGTCAGGACTTCCCTGGTGGCACAGTGGTTAAGAATCCGCCTGCCAATAGAAGGGACACAGCTTTGATCCCTGGTCTGGGAAGATCCCACATGCCGCAGAGCAACTAAGCCCATGTGCCACAACTACTGAGCCTGCATGCTGCAACTCCTGAAGCCCACATGCCTAGAGCCCGTGCTCCACAACAAGAGAAGCCACTGCGATGAGAAGCCCACACATCGCAATGCAGAGTAGCCCCCGCTCGCCGCAACTAGAGAAAGCCCGCACACAGCAATGAAGACCCAACACAGCCAAAAAATAAAAAAAATAAAAAAGATGAGGTCAGATTCATCCTAACTGTGACCCACACCACATAAGAGGCTCCTAGACTAATCTACTGTGCCACTGTATCTGAATTTCAAGCAGGAAGAACAAATCTCTCGGAATCCTTGTGTATGCCAGTGGTATTATGCTGACCTTTGAATTACAAATAGATACTGAGAAAGAAATCCCAGGAGCAAGCAATATCCATTAAATAACAATTATGAAAATCTGTTTGCCTTTTGGAGTGGCTTTTCCCATAATGAGGATATGACCAAGTTGGGAGGCTAAGAACATGTGGGGTTCATGTTGTAGACTTTCTAATTATGAATTATTCATTTCTCAAATGGAGAGAAATCCTTAAAGCTCAACTAGGGAGAGAAAGTCAAGGAGGCCCGGGGGCCTTTCTTAAGGCCAGGATTATATAGAAAGGGCCATGGAGACTATGCTAAGAATCTAGAAGAATTAGAATAAAAACCTAGCTTCTTTTCTCCAGGAGAATTTAAGTCATTTGAGTACAATCCAGTGCGGTTTGGGTTGTGTCGGAGTCACCTAAGTAAATCCAGCGTCATAAAAGTTTTGGTCCTAGAAAATTTTGGTTGTTTCTCAACATTTATTATTTACTTTTGAATCTGTTCAGAAAATACTGTGGGTATTGTTTCTCATTTTTTTTAAAAAAATGTATCAAGAATTCTTAGGTTGAACCCTATGGAAAGGCTGGGATTTGGACAAGTTTTGCTTTGAAAACCAACCATCTTATAGGGTTTTCCCTAATAGTTTCTGTCCTTAGAATACAGCATACCATGTTGCTTATAACTCCAGTCTCTGCAGTTAGACAGCCCTGAGCTGAATCTCACCTTGGTCCCTAGTAAACTACATAGAAAATTATTCAACATTTTTTGACTCTATTCTTCATCTGCTAAATAGGGATAATAATGCCCAGCTCATGGGAAAAGGGAGAGGATAAAATAAAGGAATATGTTTAATGCTTACCCAAGCATTGGGCACATAGCAAGTCCTCTATAAATGGTTCTACATTTATTATTCAGCTTTTGCTGCAGCAACGAACAACTCTCAAATCCCAGTGAGTTACAAAAACAAATATTTAATTTATTGTTCGTAGTTCACAATGGTTGCGATCTGCTGTGATTTTGCCAGGTTCTTCTGGGCTTAATTGGGCTGCATATGACTTCTTTGAATGAGCAGCCATTCTCTGGAGTCTGCTGCTGGCATAATGGAGGGCAGAAACTCAAGGGAGCAGCAAGAATCTGAGATGCCACTTAATGTGTCTGTTCAGACCAGTATATCATCACTTTCATCTACTTTTTTGATCCATTTTTGATCAAAAATGACCTATGCACTCTATGACATACATCACAGCAAGATCCTTTTTGACCCACCTCCTAGAGAAATGGAAATAAAAACACAAATAAACAAATGGGACCTAATGAAACTTAAAAGCTTTTGCACAGCAAAGGAAACCATAAACAAGACAAAAAGACAACCCTCAGAATGGGAGAAAATATTTGCAAATGAAGCAACTGACAAAGGATTAATCTCCAAGATTTACAAGCAGCTCATGCAGCTCAATAACAAAAAAACAAACAACCCAATCCAAAAATGGGCAGAAGACCTAAACAGACATTTCTCCAAAGAAGATATACAGATGGCCAACAGACACATGAAAGAATGCTCAACATCATTAACCATTAGAGAAATGCAAATCAAAACTACAATGAGGTATCATCTCACACCGGTCAGAATGGCCATCATCAAAAAATCTACAAACAATAAATGCTGGAGAGGGTGTGGAGAAAAGGGAAGCCTCTTGCACTGTTGGTGGGAATGTAAATTGATACAGCCACTATGGAGAACAGTATGGAGGTTCCTTAAAAAACTAAAAATAGAACTACCATACGACCCAGCAATCCCACTACTGGGCATATACCCTGAGAAAACCATAATTCAAAAAGAGTCATGTACCAAAATGTTCATTGCAGCTCTATTTACAATAGCCAGGACATGGAAGCAACCTAAGTGTCCATCATTGGATGAATGGATAAAGAAGATGTGGCACATATATACAATGGAATATTACTCAGCCTTAAAAAGAAATGAAATAGAGGTATTTGTAATGAGGTGGATGGAGTTAGAGTCTGTCATACAGAGCGAAGTAAGTCAGAAAGAGAAAAACAAATACAGTATGCTAACACATATATATGGAATCTAAGAAAAAAAAAAAAAAAGGCCATGAAGAACCTAGTGGCAAGATGGGAATAAAGACACAGACCTACTAGAGAATGGACTTGAGGATATGGGGAGGCGGAGGGGTGAGATGTGACAGGGTGAGAGAGTGTCATGGACATATATACACTACCAAATGTAAAATAGATAGCTAGTGGGAAGCAGCCGCGTAGCACAGGGAGATCAGCTCAGTGCTTTGTGACCACCTAGAGGGGTGGGATAGGGAGGGTGGGAGGGAGACGCAAGAGGGAGGAGATATGGGGATATATGTGTATGTATAGCTGATTCACTTTGTTATAAAGCAGAAACTAACACACCATTGTGAAGCAATTATACTTCAATAAAGATGTTTAAAAAAAAAAAATGACCTATGGCCAAACCCAAAATTATCAAGACAGGAAAGTGTGCTCTACCTCTTGGGAGGCAGTGAATAGCTGAGAACAATAGCACAGTATGCATACAATAATTTACTATTGTTACGTGATAACAGTGGAGTCATAAAATTTCAGTTTCTTTTCAATCTGGGTGGTAATTCAGACTTAAGAGGTATTTCCCTTTAGTACATTTTAATATCTGTAATTCTTATTCTGTAAATATTTGCCGGTGATGGTTGGGTATTTTTAATTGTGCTCACAGCAGTAAACATCACAATCATTCAACATTACCTCTGATCAAGAGATAAGGACATGCTTTTTATACATACACAATTCTTATGTGTAGTCTTTTCATGATAGCATTTAAGCATTGTTGGAGGAGGTAGTCAACAGAACACGACCCACAGTTGACCCTTGAGTTGGACATGGGCAATCAGAGGCTCCTCCCCCTCTCCCTGTCCTTGGAATGTATGTACTACCCACTCTTCCCACAGTGGGAGCCATTCCAAGGGCATAGACTTGAGAAGGCAGTGTGTCGTTGAGACCATCTGGACGGTATACGTGACTGAATCCAGTTAAATCCTCTATATAAACCTTTAAGATTCTGGCAGGTGGGTGCAGAGATCTACTGGCCTTGTGGCTGCCCAAGACAAGCCACCTGTGTAAGTTCCCTTGTTTAACTAAACTTGCTACCTACCAATCCGGAGTGACCTGCCTCTTTCTTCTGCCTCTCTCTGTCCTCCTGGTAAGGGGCCAGTTTCAGATTCTACCCAGGAAGCTCTGGAGGTTGTAAACCAACAAGAATGGAGAAGAGAAAATTTGTGGATTTAACTTCTTTAGTCAGTGGAAACTCTTATTCTGGTACTGCAAGAAGAACCCTGAATTGCTTTATACCACAGTGTTATGGCTGGTAGAACTATCCCACTCCACTCCTGGTGTCTTGTCACCTCACTGGTCATAGCTTCCTTAAATAATGACAGTTTATATCAATTGAGCATTTATAATCCAATGGGCACTGTTACTTTACAGGGGTTTTCCCATTTATTCTAAAAGTACTTTATCAAATATCCACTACAAGCACCTCAATTTTACAGATGAGAAAGTTGAGGCTTAGAGAGGTTAAGTGATTTGCTCAAAGTCACACAGCAAGCAAGAGATTGAACAAGAACTGAAATCCAAGCAGTTGACTTCACAGCCTTCATGTTACCCATATACTATATAGCCATCCCCACAAGGGTTTGGTTCCAGGATCCAGCATGGACAACAAAATCCCCGGATGCTCAGTCCCATAGCTGACCCTCCTAATGCACAGATTCCATACTGGCAGATTCAACAAACCATGGATCATGTATTAAGTTTGCCATCTGTGGTTGGTTGAATCGGAAATGCTGAAACCCCAACATTAAGGGGGCTGAATTTATTGAAAAAAATCCACGTATAAGTGAACCTGCACAGTTCAGATTGGTGTTGTTCAGCTCCACAACCACCTGTGAAAATTTGGAATAATTATGACAGTCACACATATTGATCATTTACTATGAGTAAGACATTGTTTTCGTGCTTAAGTCATTAATCCTCAAAACACACTTATAAGATGGATGTTATCATCATCCCCACTTTACAGATCCAGAGAGTTAAAGTAACTAAGACAAAGATTGCACAAGTGGTTACATAGTGAAGACTAGTTTTGAAACAAGGCATTCCAATCTCAGACTTTACTTTCTTAGGCTCTATGCACTACTGCCTTTAGAAAAAAAGGTGGAAAGCTTCATTAATCTAAACATGTCCACACACATTCTACATTCTACAGCCCAACTATACATCCTACAGGCTATCCAGTATTTTAAACCTATCTCACGGGCAAACATTTTAGAGATGAGTTCCTGGTTAAATTATTTTCTTTCTTTGCGTCCCAATTGAGAGAGGCAGAAGGGAGAAGCTTTTGATGTATCTCTTCAAGGATCCTCTCTGACATCTTTATCTCCTCTTGGTGAACTTTGGGCAACCTGTGATCTATGACACTGCCAAGTAGGTTGTAAATGGTCCAGCTGTCTCTGTGCACTCCTGGCTTGTGGGAGCCCAGTAAGACATCTCACATCCATATGTGTGTTCTCCCTCACCCAGCATGCCAAAATCAGAACAGGAGGGGCATCTAAGTTACCTAAAAAATTATACAGAGTAAGTAAGGAAAAAACAAAGATGGCATCTGCCTATCTCTCCTTTATCACAAAGGCACCACAAACTACCATAGCAAATGGGAGAAATGACCCTTCTCCTTACTTAAGAAAATGAAGAAACCAGAAATCAGTGCGCTGCCCAGAGTGAAAAACAAAGAAGAGAATAATAACACTTAGCAAAGGCAATCTGGCCCTAGGAATTGTTGCCCCTTAATCAGAGGACCAAAAGTAGCTTTTCCCCCATTTGTGTTGAGCACCTTCTTTCATGTTAACTTATGAATTTTCTCCATGACAAAGGGATATGCGTTAAACACTTTTTTTCCTGTTAATAGCTCTGTTTATCAAAAAAACACATCATAAGCACCAGGTGGAAACACACCAGCGTCATTTCCTGAGATGTCACCCATTTATATATCAGATGTTAGGTCTAACCTGTGGCCTCAATGCTCACTATGGGATGGATAGGCGGCCATTTCACTTCTCTGGGTCTCTGTTGATTCATCTGGAATCAGGATTGATCATGAATCTGGTTTGCATTACAGTATCATGTGAGGAGATCAAATCAAATAAGGAAAGCCTATATTAAATCATGAGCCTTGCACTCCGGGAAGGAATTATTGCCTTTCAATATATGGGATATATTAATCTACAGGTTACATTGCTTGTCCCATTCTTTAGACGTAGCTGTTTAAGACACATTCCATATTTGTTTAATGCCACATACCCTTGTTTATCTCAATGTCCATCATACTTAGCTCTACTGGATTCAGAAGTTTAATTTTGTATATTGATACAAAAAATATGTATGAAACCAGGTTCTTCAACAAAACACACAAGTGTATTGTCACTGTCTATCATAATAACTGGATTTTCTCAGAGATCCTGAACCTCCATAGTCTCTGATTCTCCTCAGCTAAGGGTCCCCACCTATTTAGGCAGTAATTTAACTTACATTCTAACGGTAAAAAGATAAGACTGAACCAACACATTGTTTGGATAAAGTGCAAAGTGCCCTCTTATGGCAAGAATTAATTTTGGGGGTCTGTACTTCAAACTGTTTATTCACACCACAGTCCAAATCATTCTTAGGTTAATACTTATCATGCTTCAAGTATGTGGTATCAGCAATTCCACGATGCTTATTGTCACCAAAGCTTGGCAACACATCATTAAATAACGCTAGCTTTTACATGGATGTGACAAGCATGTGAGAAGAGACATTACTCTCCTATGCTTCTGAAAGAGCTGACTAGAGAAACTGCAGACCAGGCGGCCCCAGATGATCAGAGCGCTGTATCAACTTTACTGACACAAAGGCACAGAAAAGACTCAGCTATCTCCTCCACCCAGAACACCTTCCTTTCCTAGGTATAATTTTTTTCTCTGAGAATTTAAAAACCCTCTCCGTTATGTCCATGTACTCAGTCACTAAGAATGAAATGCTTAAAGGAGATGTCAAATGCATCAACAAAACATACTGCTAATTTCTTGCCTTTGGAAATGTTAGCACACTGATCTGGGCAGAACCTTCAATGAGACACGAGGGACAGCATACTTTCCACGCTGACTTATCCTGGCCAAGCATGTTTCAAAATCAGCATATTCACTCATCTGTGTGTTTCCTAGTGGCTTCACAAATGAGCTGGTGGCGGATGCTAGATGTTGACTATTTTATTTGTGAGAATCCAAAAGTAAAGTGTTCACAGAAGAAGAGAATACAAGTTTGTCACTCTGATCTAGTTGCAATTGCATTCACAACATGGGGCTTTTAAGACAGACGTTAGAACATGCTGTTATCACTATTAGAAGAAAATCATTACCAGTGAAACTTAAAAAATAAAGGTTGAAATCAAGGTTGTCTTTAAAAAATTGCAGAGGAATCAAAGATATTCTTCTATTGCTATCACTTTAATTCACTTATGTTCTGCTTTGCTTTCTTGAGTGAAAGGATGAAAGACAGAGTTAGAGTTACTTGGCTGGGAATTTGATAAGCACCACTTTAAATTTCCAGCTGCTGTACCATGCCTCTCATTCTCTTATCCATTCCTTGAGCTGCTGAATAAATGAAGAACCCTACTATGCATCAGGTGCTATTGCAGAAGCTGGAGTTGTAGCACTTAGTAAGACAGGCAACATCTCATAGAACTTATCTTCCGTTGGGAGAAGTAGAAAATTAAAAAGTAATTGAATATTGGGATGCATGTATCTTTTCAAATTAGTTTTTGTCTTTTCCAGATATATGCCCAAGAGTGGGATTGTTGGATCGTATGGTAACTCTATTTTTAGTTTTTTTTTTTTTCTCAGTTTCCTCATCTGTAAAATGATTTAAATAAAAAGTAGCTACTTCATTAAGATGTAAAGGTTAAATGAGCTCATTGCTGTTAAGCACATAGAATATGACCTGGCATCTAGTAAGTGCTTGGTAGCTGTTAGTTCCTATCATCTTCATCATCATCATTATCAACATTTTAAAGATGAAAACAACAATGTCCAGGGAGGGAAAGTAATTTTTCCAAATCATACAACTAATATTAAGCACACAGAAGAAGCTGAGTCTCTTGGCAAGTAGCCTGTGTTCTTTCCACCCTGACATGCTGCCTGTGCTGTTCTGTGCTCCACCATTCCATGCGATACTTTCTTCTTAATGAAGTCCTTATCATGAACATAACAAGAAGAAAAGAAGGAGGAAGAGGAGAGGAGGAAGAGAGGAGGGAGCCTAGAAGTGCCAGTTCTAGAGGTCTCAAGGCAAAACCACAGAGGCCAAAGTAGCTGCTGAAACCAGTCAGGTCAGTGTCATTGTTAAAGGTCCCTTCACCCAAGTATCTATCTACTGCTATCCCTAAAATTCCTTTTTATTTTATTTTATTTTTTATTTTTTGCAGGTACATATATGTGCTTTAATTAATTTATTTTATAAAATGAAGTATAGGGTTTTTTTTACATCTTTATTGGAGTATAATTGCTTCACAATGGTGTGTTAGTTTCTGCTTTATAACAAAGTGAATCAGCTATACGTATACATATATCCCCATATCTCCTCCCTCTTGCATCTCCCGCCCACCCTCCCTATCCCAGCTCTCTAGGTAGTCACAAAGCACTAAGCTGATCTCCCTGGGCTATGCGGCTTCTTCCCACTAGCTATCTATTTTACATTTGGTAGTGAATATATGTCAATACTACTCTCTGACTTCGTCCCAGCTTACCCTTCCCCCTCCCCATGTTCTCAAATCCATTCTCTACATCTGCATCTTTATTCCTGTACTGATCTAGGTTCATCAGAACCATTTTTTTCTTTTTTTTTTAGATTCCATATATATGTGTTAGCATACAGTATTTGTTTTTCTCTTTCTGACTTACTTGACTCTGTATGATACACTTTAGGTCCATCCACCTCACTACAAATAATTCAATTTCATTTATTTTTATGGTTGAGTAATATTCCATTGTATACTTTTAGCTTTTTGAGGAACCTCCATAATGTTCTCCATAGTGGCTCCACCAGTTTACATTCCCACCAACAGTGTTGGAGGATTCCCTTTTCTCCACACCCTCTTTAGCATTTATTATTTGTAGACTTTTGTTTTTAATTTTGGATCTATTTTTTTTTTATACAGCAGGTTCTTATTAGTCATTCATTTTATACACATCAGTGTACACATGTCAATCCCATTCTCCCAATTCATCACACCACCAGCACCACCCCCTGCTGCTTTCCAGGTTGTCTATTTTATTGGCATATAGTTGTTTGTAGTAATCTCTTATAAACCTTTGTACTTCTGCAGTGTCAGTTGTGATTTCTCCTTTTGCATTTCTAATTTTATTGATTTGAGTCCTCTCCCTCTTTTTCTTGATGAGTCTGGCTAATGGTTTATCAATTTTGTTTAACTTCTCACAGAACCAGCTTTTAGTTTTATTGATCTTTGCTATTGTTTTCTTTGTTTCTATTTCATTTATTTCTGCTCTGATCTTTATGATTTCTTTCCTTCTGCTAACTTTGGGTTTTGTTTGTTCTCCTTTCTCTAATTCCTTTAGGTGTAATGTTAGATTGTTTATTTGAGATTTTTCTTGTTTCTTGAGGTAGGCTTGTATAGCTATAAACTTCCCTCTTAGAACTGCTTTTGCTGCATCCCATAGGTTTTGGATCATTGTGTTTGCATTGTCATTTGTCTCTAGGTATTTTTTGATTTCCTCTTTGATTTCTTCAGTGATCTCTTGGTTACTCAGTAAAATCTTTAGTCTCCATGTGTTTGTACTTTCTTTTTACGTTTTTTTCCCTGTAATTGATTTCTAATCTCATAGTGTTGTGGTCAGAAAAGATGCTTGATATGATTTCAATTTTCTTAAATTTACTGAGGCTTGATTTCTGACCCAAGATGTGAGCTATCCTGGAGAATGTTCCGTGTGCACTTGAGAAGAAAGTGTGATCTGTGGTTTTTGGATGGAATGTCCTACAAATATCAATTAAATCTATCTGGTCTATTGTGTCATTTAAAGTTTGTGTTTCCTTATTAATTTTCTGTTTGGTTGATCTGTCCATTGGTGTAAGTGAGGTGTTAAAGTTCCCCACTATTATTGTGTTGCTGTCAATTTCTTCTTTTAGAGCTGTTAGCAGTTGCCTTATGTATTGAGGTGCTCCTATGTTGGGTGCATATATATTTATAATTGTTATATCTTCTTCTTGGATTGATCCCTTGATCATTATGTAGTGTCCTTTCTTGTCTCTTGTAACATTCTTTATTTTAAAGTCTATTTTATCTGATATGAGTATTGCTACTCCAGCTTTCTTTTGATTTCCATTTGCATGGAATATCTTTTTCCATCCCCTCACTTTCAGTCTGAATGTGTCCCTAAGTCTGAAGTGGGTCTCTTGTAGACAGCATATATATGGGTCTTGTTTTTGTATTCATTCAGCAAGCCTGTGTCTTTTGGTTGGAGCATTTAATACATTCATGTTTAAGGTAATTATCGATATGTATGTTCCTATGACCATTTTCTTAATTGTTTTGGGTTTGTTTTTGTAGGTCCTTTTCTTCTCCTGTGTTTCCCACTTAGAGAAGTTCCTTTAGCATTTGTTGTAGAGCTGGTTTGGTGGTGCTGAATTCTCTTAGCTTTTGCTTGTTTGTAAAGCTTTTGATTTCTCCATTGAATCTGAATGAGATACTTGCCGGGTAGAGTAATCTTGGTTGTAGGTTCTTCCCTTTCATCACTTTAAGTATATCATGCCACTCCCTTCTGGCTTGTAGAGTTTCTGCTGAGAAATCAGCTGTTTACCTTATGGGAGTTCCCTTGTATGTTATTTGTCATTTTTCCCTTGCTGCTCTCAATAATTTTTCTTTGTCTTTAAGTTTTGCCAGTTTGATTACTATGTGTCTCGGCGTGTTTCTCCTTGGGTTTATCCTGTATGGGACTCTCTGCTTCCTGAACTTGGGTGGCTATTTCCTTTCCCATGTTAAGGAAGTTTTTGACTATAATCTCTAAAATATTTTCTCGGGTCCTTTCTCTCTCTCTTCTCCTTCTGGGACCCCTCTAATGCAAATGTTGTTGCATTTAATGTTGTCCCAGAGGTCTCTTAAGCTGTCTTCATTTCTTTTCATTCTTTTTTCTTTATTCTGTTCCTCAGCAGTGAATTCCACCATTCTGTCTTCCAGGTCATTTATCCATTCTTCTGCTTCAGTTATTCTGTTATTGATTCCTTCTAGTGTATTTTTCTTTTCAGTTATTGTGTTGTTCATCTCTGTTTGTTTGTTCTTTATTTCTTCTAGATCTTTGTTAAACATTTCTTGCACCTTCTTGATCTTTGCCTCCATTCTTTTTCTGAGGTCCTGGGTCATCTTCACTATCATTCTTCTGAATTCTTTTTCTGGAAGGTTGCCGATCTCCACTTCATTTAGTTGTTTTTCTGGGGTTTTATCTTGCTCCTTCGTCTGGTACATAGCCTGCTGCCTTTTCATCTTGTCTCTCTTTCTGTGAATGTAGTTTTTGTTCCACAGGCTGCAGGATTGTAGTTCTTCTTGCTTCTGCTGTCTGCCCGCTGGTGGATGAGTCTATCTAAGAGGTTTGTGAAAGTTTCCTGATGGGAGGGACTGTTATTTGTAGACTTTTTGATGATGGTCATTCTGACTGGTGTGAGGTGGTACCTCACTGTAGTTTTGATTTGTATTTGTCTAATAGTTAGCAATGTTGAACATCTTTTCATGTGCCTATTGGCCATCTGTATGTCTTCTTTGGAGAAACGTGTATTTAGGTCTTCCACTCATTTTTTGATTGGTTTGTTTGTTTGTTTTAATTGTTGAGCTGTATAAACTGTTTGCATATTTTGGAATAGCCAAGACATGGAAGCAACCTAAATGTCCATCAACAGAAGAATGGATAAAGAAGAAAGATGTGGCATATATATATAAATATATATATATATATATATATATATATATATATATAATGGAATATTACTCTGCCATAAAAAAGAATGAAATAATGACATTTACAGCAGCAGGGATGGGCCTAGAGATTATCATACTAAGTGAAGTAAGTCAGACAGAGAAAGACAAATATCATATGATATCACTTATATGTGGAATCTAAGAAAATGATACAATTGAACTTATTTACAAAACAGAAATAGACTCACAGACATAGAAGACAAACATGGTTACCAAAGGGGAAGGAGGGGAGGGATAAATTGGGAATTTGAGATTAACAGATACACACTATTGTATATAAAAGAGATAAACAACAAGGACCTATTATATAGTACAGGGAACTATATTCAATGTCTTGTAATAACCTATAATGGAAAAAATCTGAAAAAGAAGCGATAGATAGATAGATAGATATGTATATAACTGAATCACTTTGCTGTACTCCTGAAACACTGTAAATCAACTATACTTCAAAATAAAAAAAGTAATTGAAATTAAATATATTGTTGTTTCACAGGGAAATAGCTGACACATATAAAATAAATTAGGTGAGCATAAAAAATGACTTGAATCTGATGAACCATTTTAAATGGGACAGTTTGGGAAGGCATTTCTGCTGAGGTGACATTTCAACCGAGACCTGGTATAGGAAGAAAGCAGGCTATGGGAAAAGAGTTTTCCTGGTAGGAGGGATGCAAATAGAATGCAAATAGAAAAGTTTATGAAACCTCATTAAACATAATCAAAATAGAGAGGAGGATCTGGTAAATAGAAAGCAATGTTTTCTTTGGCCCCAGTTAGTATTTGCTAGGCTGTACTTAAAATCTGCTATATTAATTGGTACAGTCACTAAGGAGAACAGTATAGAGGTTCCTTAAAAAACTAAAAATAGAGCTACCATATGATCCAGCAATCGCACTCCTGGGCATAGATCTAGAGAAAACCATAGTTTGAAAAGATACATGCACCCCAATGTTCATTGCAGCACTATTTATAATAGCCAGGACATGCAAGCAACCTAAATGTCCATCAACAGAGGAATGGATAGAAGATGTGGTTCATCAACAGAGGAATGGATTGAGAAGATGGGGTACATCAACAGAGGAAGAGGAATGCATAAAGAAGATGTATATTCCAATATACAATGGAATATTACTCAGCCATAAAAAAAGAACATAATAATGCCATTTGCAGCAACATGGATAGAACTAGGGATTTTCATACTGAGTGAAGTAAATCAGACAGAGAAAGACAAATATATGATATCACTTATATGTGGAATATAAAAAAGGTTACAAATGAACTTATCTACAAAACAGAAATATAGTTACAGATATAGAAAACAAACTTATGGTTACCAGGGGTTAAGGCGGGCAGGGACAAATTGGGAGATTGGAATTGACATAGACACACTACTATATATGAAATAGATACCTAATAAGGACATACTGTATAGCACAGGGAACTCTACTCAATACTCTGCAATGGCCTATATGGGAAAATTATCGAAAAAAGAGTGGATATTTGTATATGTATAACTGATTCACATTGTTGTACACCTGAACCAAACACAACATTGTAAATCAACTGTACTCCAATAAAAATTTTAAAAATAAAATGAAATAAAATCTACTTATAGTTCAAGTAAAGAGAATAAAGCAATTCACCAACTAGCACTATATTTGTGTACCCACAATTGCACAATTTAATGAAAATGTGCTTTCTAAAAGTAAACAGACATGGTGTAAATATCAATATACTCATTAACTAGTTATTATGGACAGAGTGCACACATGAGTGAAAATAGAATTTAAACTTTGGTTTTCTGACCTTGTCTAATGCCTTGAAAGCTAAGGATAATTCAGCCAATTTCACATTACTCTTCTCTTGTCCAGCTTCCCCTCCTTGAAACTAAGGCTTGATTTAGTTTCCAAAGAATCTAATTTCACCAAGATTGCTCTGGAATGCCTCTAATGAAGCCCTTCACTTACACTTCCACTCGGTGCCAGCAAGCAGCATGCACCTCCAAATCATTGTGAAGCTGAATGAAACAGAGTCATTCATCGGAGCTAAGTAAAAATAAACAATCGAAATTGCCTGTCTCAAGGGGGAAATGAAGGGTCAGTTAAAGATATTTTCCCTTTTAATGAGAAATGTTATTACTTTGGGAGCATGTTGTGTTCCCATTCCCAGAATAAGCCAGCTGCCATATTACCTTTGCTATTGTCAAAGCCTATAACTCTGGCAATGGGGGTATCCTCATGTGCAGGAATGATAATGGATGCTTAATGAAGACTTCAGGCTGGTGGGGCTGAAACCAAGCATCACAGCAAAATTTTGACTCAGCTGTTGCCACTTCTCTACCTTTTTTCACTCGCTCTCTAAGCTTTCCTGCTATGACACCAATACAGTGTTGTTAAATTCCTGAGATTTCTAACTTCATGTGTTTCTCTCTCTTGGATTCAATAAAAGGAAGAAGAAAGTATGAATTAAGAAGGAATAGGGTACTTGTGTTTCCAAAGACTGACATGACTAGCAAAACAAGATCAACTGAATTTAAGAAGGAAAATGGGAACTATATAAGCTAATTATGTCTGATTACACTGTCTTACCTATAACAAAATTGTAACTTTTAAATATTAGATAAAATTACATTGCTTTTCATAGTGTTTCTTTCCACTTTCCATTATGTTGCTGTAAAGTGTATTGAAAGGGAAGTACGTAAGAAAAAAGTACATTTGATAAATTAGGATAACTAAGAAAAATTGGGGTTGAGGAAAAAGATGGTGTGAGAGAGAGGGGAAAAATGGGATCAGAATGGAGAGAGCAAACTTTAGCCAATCCTGTGAGATCCAAAGGGTGCATTAGGCTCATTGAACTGGAAGGAGCCTTGACTTTCTCGGTGTGTTTCAAGTATGTACATTGCTTGCCCACATTTTTGTATTTAACTCATACAGCACATTGCAGAGGAAGGAGAATGGAGGGTTGAGGAAAATTACAAACTGCACCTTGAACGGCAGAGACCGTTGGAGGTGCTGGCTAACTCTGAAAGCTGAAAATCAGAAAGACACATATTCAAAAGGAACTGTGGATAAACACCATGCATTTCAAGCATGTAATTCCCTTTAGTGCTTCTGGAAGGAGCCAAAGCATGAATGAGGAACACTGGCATTGAATGTTACTAGAACTTCATAAAGAAATTGGCCTTGCTTATGTGACTCCTATTCATCTGCCACTACAAAAACAACACATCTTCTGTTAACAGGTCCTTTCTTTGCATGTCCTGGTAATTGCTCTAATATATATATATAATATATAGCGTATCAGATTGGTGGAAGAATAATCTCCCTCAAAGGCTGGCCCACAGTGACAAGTTCCACTCTCAATGTTGCCAATCTGTATGTATTCAGAAACTGTATATTATGCATGTGAGCCAGAGGCATGCCCACTCACTTTTCAGCTCTTGCCAGCTTTTGATTCATTTCCAGCCATTCACTGTGGGAGGAGATCATTGGAACTCACCAATAGGTTCTGCTCTCACGTCTGAGAGCCAAAACCACAAGGGTTGGGGAGTGGAATCAATTCATCTCTGGCTTCCTCCAGGGCATCACGAATTCTTGTCAGTCACTTCAGCTCTGACTTGAAAACAAAAATTCCCTCCTTTATTCTGGAAATTTCTGTGACAGTGGGAATCCATGCTCTGCTGCCTTCTTTTTGTTTTTAATCTGTCATTCCCAGTAGAGCAGCAACAAATCCAGTGGGGAAGAGGCTAATTCTGAGTGCCCAGTGACCCTTTCTTCCCCTCATCCTAGGACTTTAACATATTCCCTTTGTAAAGTCACCCTGCCCCTCACCAAGCCCCCAGATGAAGAGACCTCAGGTGTACCCAGTGCTTATCACCATGGAAACTGGCTAAGCCTTCTGATGAGGAAGCCCACAGCCACAGACAAGGCCATCAGGAATCCATAACTCAACCTAGACACTCACTGCTGTGCCAATACTCCAGCCCTGGCTTGAGAAAGTAATAAAAATGACTGTTAGTGCTCTCACCAATTCTAAATGATGAGAGAAAAACAGTGGCTGGATCTGGTCCTAGGAAGGATCTGAAGATCTTATGTAATAACAAACTACTTGTTTTGTTGTATATAAATATGTAATGACACATTGGTTCTGGAATTCTCTGCTTCATTGCTATGTTTTGTTGTCATTATAGATTTTTGAAATCTATTTTTAAAAGATAATTTAAAAAGTAAACATCTCCACTTGAAAGTCAATCTATTGCTTCTACTTTTAATCTTTAGATTTTGATCATAATTATAGGTACTAACTCTACTGGTTAAGATTACATTAGCTGTTGTAACAAACAAATTCCAAAATGTTTAAAGACCAAATACAGTCTTTTCTTTCCCAGCTCCCAGAGGTTCAAAGCAGGTGATACTAACTGACATCTACCTCTCCTTCAAATGTGATTTCCAAATCCTGGTCCCTTCTACTGTGTGTCTCCAACCATTGCCATGCTTCATTAAGCTGGTGGATCATGAGTGGAAAGACTTCAATAAGCCAAGGATGGAAGTCGTGTATATCACTTCTGAACACACTACATTTTTCCAGAACTCAATCAAATGGTCACACCTAGCTAGAAAGGAAGCAGGGAAAGTAAGCATATAGCCTAAATGTCCTGAGATTGTTGATATGAGAAAGGAAATGAGATTGGTGAACAGCTAGCCAGAGTCTGACACAAACTATTAATAATAATTCCACTTTTATGTATATTATGCATTTTTCTCAATTCCTTAAATAAAAGTACAATCTCTATCAACCTTTTGAGTACAAAAAAGGTCTGTATGAATCTAAGTGTCACGGGCAGAAAGGTGAGAATAGCTAATTCATGAATTCAGTTGGAGGGAGGGAGGGAGAGAGAGAGAGAAAGAGAGAACAAAGGGAAGTAAGGAGGAATTAATTAATTAATTCTTGGATACTTTCCTCTTAGAATACTCAAATTTTGAGCTCAATTTATTCAAAAAAAAAAAAAAAACTGAGGTTAAGAAAATGTCACCATAGAATAGGTCCTCTACCTCAGAATAAGAACATCACCAAGATCAACTATGCAGCTCACTTGTCTAGCTATGTGAAGGAACTATTACTCTCCGAGCAAGAGAGAGGTACTAGCAGCTTGACTCAACAGAAACATCTGCAAGGAGAAGAACGTAGCCTCAGACGTCAGGGCTCCTTCTGGGATAACTTCCTCTCTTGACTCCACAGTTCCATCACAACAAAAGATGCCGCTGCTTAGAAGGATCTGAGAATCAGCTCAAAGTTGTACTGCCAGTGGAAAACTGTACACACAGTTACAAATCTTTCTCCCACCCCACGGCTGCCACTGGGAAGTGACACTCTGCTGGCAGTCTATCAGACTACTTCATACATCACTGGATCTCCATAAATACAGTTAATTGCCAGGTCATGAGCAAGAGTTTTTAAAAGAAGCTTGAATTCATTTCTTAAAGAACTGTTGAGACTGTGGGCATGTGTTGTTCCGCTGTGTTCAAACCCTGCTGCAATGTCCTCCAGAGCAGGAAGGCTGTGAGGATTGGGCTGTGTATCTTAATCTAGTGACATGGAAAAGGAGATGAGGAAGCTGCTCAACGAGAAAAGGCGAGAGCTGCTTAAACTATGTTTGGGATAGTAAAATACATCTCAATATATCCTTGGTCATGTCCAACACTAACAGCAAATATTTTTTTCTGAAATCTTCAAAAACTCCAAATGGAGTATGAATAGACATCAATTATGAATCTTTGTTGTTATTAACTTTTGTTCCATTGAACGAATATTAGGATAACTCCCATACGGGAAGGGAGTATGTGTGCTTTGTTTATTGTTACATGTCCCCAGTGCCTAAAATAGCACCCAGCCCAAGGTAGGTATGCACATATGAATTAATGCTGGACTGCTATACTGACTTAATGAAGGACTATGGTGTGGTTCCCCAGATAAATTGTTTAAAAGACCTTTAAACAGTGATTTGTGAACATATATGATATTCCTTAGGATTGGTATTTGAATTATGTGGAATAGCTACTTCTATAGTTGATGAGACTAGAGGGTCAAAAGAAATTATGTTTCAAAATTATTTTCATTGGAAAATATGTCATGACCTTTAGCATAAACCTACTAATCTAAGTATTGCTGTAATACCAGGGGAATGATTCTGGATTTGTTTACCTTCTATAGGGTCTTTTTATTGGAAGCTCTGAAATTTAATTGGATAATTAGTTTGTTATGGGCTGATTAGTTAGTTGTTGAATGGCCACCCAATCAAACCAAAAAGCCCTATCTAAATGAAAATATCAATGTCAATTAAAAATTCAATTAATATTTATATCATCTTACAGATTCATTTTGTGTAAAATTTATGATGCAACAGAATTATAATTTTATAATCTGAAAGTATTATTCATAGTATATTGAGATGCCTCATAAAATAAATGTATACAGTAAATGTAGGCCCTTTTTAAAGGCTTCAGAGCACAATTTTATTATTTATTTTAAATTATTATAAAGGTTTATAGTTGAGTTGCATTTTCATGTCACATTTCCCATTATTCTGATTTATAGCATGTTTGCTTCCCTAGATGACAATGCAACTCCCAATTATAGTAGTGTTCTTATGGAGTAACGCTGATCTACAGTGAAGTGCTTTCACAAAATTGCCAAGTTTATGTTGTAGTAAAAATCAGTGATTACCTAGATCAGTGACCATGAGTTTCCTTTACAAACTCTGATCTCCTGATTGTGGTTACCTGAAGCACAATACTGAGAGGAACACTGGCTCAATAGAAGCACTATGGTGGCTGGTCAGCAATGTCTGCTATGGGTGTCAGGAGGGGAAGGGTTGGCACTCTATGTATTTGCCATCTCAAACCTACATTAACAAACATTTAAAAAGCAAAAATGTATGTTACTGACCATGCTACTGACCTGGATTAATGTGGCTTTATAAAGTATCTCATTCTTACTCCACTCACTTCAGTGGAGTTGTTTGTCATCTAGAAGAACACTACTAATTTCTTCTTAATCCTCACAAGGAAAAAATCTAATTCACCTGAATTAGACTACATTTGTTCTGCTCAGACTAGCTTTAACTCTTCAAGGTGATTTAATTCCTCACACAAAACTAGAAGCTCTTGGGAGGTCAGACTTCACTGTCAGTTTGATCAGTGGCTCAATGATGTCATGAAGGACACGGTGACTTCTGTCACTTTTCTCTGCCTTCCACACCATCAGCTTCACGCTAGACCAGTTTCCTCATGATGGCAAAGTGGCTGCAGCAGTGCCGGGCTTCATACCACACCATGGCTTGTGACTGGGAGAGTGAGGGTCTGCTCTAGCATTCTGAAAACAAGGCTGGGATTTGCCCCTGTGTCTCTTTTAGGTCCCAAGACCACTCCAGGACTAATGGCTGTGGCTGGGAGGATGGTGTGTGCTAACTGGATTTCATCATCCAGTTTTCACTCCTGTAGCATGAAGTAAGCTGAGCTTCCCATAAAGTTCATGTACTGCATACCCTCAGAAAATCTAGGAACTTGTGAGAAAAACAAAGGGTCAGCGCGGGGGAGCAGAATGGAACTCTGGATAAGTAGCCAAAACTGTCTATTCCATGACCTAAGAGCTGCCTTTGAGAGGTAAAATCAGTTAGAAGCACAGGCTCTATAGACTCCCTGCATCTGAACACTGCCTCTTCCTCTGACTAGAAGCATACTCTTGGCCAACTTAAACTCCTTCTACCTCAGTTCCTTAGTTTTTTAATCTGTAAAATGGGGATAATAATAGTTTACAAGACAGTTATGAGAATAAAATGAAACTATATATGTGGAAAACTTAGAATACTACCTGGTATGTAGTAAATACTATAAAATTCTTAGCTATTATTATTTTTGATGGCCTCAATGTATAATTAACTTCCCTCAGATGCCTTTATTTTTACACATACAAAATGGAATTTGCATGCTAGGATGATAACATGGGGAAGTTCCCAAACTAGTAGCGATTCATATTCTTAGAACTTATTAGTAGAAATCAGTAATGTAGAATGTGTCATTTCTTTTGTAGAGAAAGACTAACAATTAAACTAAAAGTAATCTGCCTTACTATCATACAGTACTAAACACATTAACCCCATTATCCTGATATTATCATTTGGTGACTTTGTAATTAGATTCAGATTCTATATTCATTACATTCAAATAGTATTACACTTACTGAAGAAAGTTTTGTGTTCTGTTTTTATTATTTTTTTAATCAGAGTTGAAAATGGGCCATACTCTCTTGTCTAATTAAAGCTGTCTCCTTGAAGCCCAAAATTTTTTCTCATGAAGCACTTTGGGGCAAGCATTTTTAAGGTAGGTATGGAAACTCAACATGCTGATGGAAAAAGATAAGTAGCAAATCTTTGGAATCTCCTTTTCTCAGGTGAAAATTTAGCTTAAAAAATTTCCCACTGGCCTTGGCTAATGTTTTAGACAGTTTCTTTTTTTTATTATGAGTGAGATGTAACTTAGGGGGAAAATGGATGTTTGAGGGAGTTATTTTCAAGATAAAAGGGGGTAGATCCCACATTCAAAAGAAGAACTGAGTGGCCAGACTTTGGAAAGACTGAAAGTTTTGAGCATCAGGGGCCCTAATGCTATCATAACCTTCTGTCCATCTCTCAATCCTTTGCCTTCATGTACCAGCTTTGTTCTCCCAGACAAGCTTTATCCACATGATGCTGGACACATGATAGCAATCAGTTCTTTTCCTTCTCCTCACATTCCGTGATGGAAGCAGAAAGTATGTCTTTCTTGACAAGTCCAGATAGAAAAAAAATTCCATGAGAATGAGTCCCTAGGGCCAGCCTCAATCACGTGCACATCCTTGTGGCTGGGAGTGGGGGCTATTGCTTGGATAAAGGGGTGGGGAAGGATGCTGAGTTTAGGAAAATTATAGCCATTGTAGCTGGGAAGATAGAAGAGATTTTCCCTTAATTTACCAATTCTCTGAGACAGTGAGCCAATTTTGGATTTGGAAAGAGCTGAACAACATCTTCATAGAGGTAGGAAGGTAGCTAACACACCCTCCACAGCTCTGCAGAGTACTCATATAACCCAGTGCATCCAGATATGCACTGCCCCAAGGCCTGTCCCAAAGAAGAGCCACCAAGATCCCTCTGGCCAACTTACAACCAGCATTATTACCTTCAGGGCTCACAGAACAGCCCAGTCTCAGAAATATCTCCCAACTCAACACAGAGCATTGCCCTGCAGTTTGTTGATACTTTCCTGAATTGGGCCCTGAGGACGGGAACCTGGAAATGGAAAGACTGTAGTTGTGAGATGATCATTTGCTTATGAGGTGCACATAATTGCTAATTAGTTTGGCACTTAGATGTACTCCTTAACATTTACCTTGTGAAAGACGAATACGTTAGCCTTGCAGGAACCATAACTATGGCATTTTCTGACTTGTCAAAATACCGTATATGCATTTCATAAAATCATTTTTTAAACTCAATCAATAAATAAAGGTGGAGTTGTGGACCAACCTCACCTAGAAGACCATGGAACAGCTGGAGGATGGAATTGCGGTTACTTTACAAGAAGAGGCACTAGATTCCTGTGCTTGCCTTATCTTGCATCTGACCGCAACACTGTCGATTAAGGGGTGGTTTCCATGCATCTATTGGCCTCGTTCCCAAACATCCACATCTCATCCAGTCTTAGGGTCTGAATAAAACTACAGCATTATGTAATAAAATTGTACTGTTTGCCTGAGGTCTTTGATAATCAATTAATAAGCAACCTTATCTTTTAAACTATGCTAAACACTCTGAATGATTTAGTTCCTCCCTTAAGGAACATACAACTTATTAGGAGTCACATAAATAAATTAAAGAAAGATAAGGGACTGAATTCTAAGTTGTAACTGAGAAAATAAGTCAGTATGTACTTTATGTTGGCTAGATTGGTCAAGATCCATCTCTTGGAAGACCCAGAGCTTGAAATGGGTCTCAGATGATGGATAGGCCAACAGGGATGCTTTAGAGTCTCTATTTCCTTGGTTGGTATAGATATGGAGGGTTGAAATTGTATTTCAGACAGTGTGAGTAGCTGGAACCAAACCACAAAGATGATCTTAGAAGCCTAGGTGGAGTACAGAGATCGTGATGCACAGTAAGTCATGTTGGAGGGTGAGTGGACGATGACGAAATCCTGAGAAAATGGTTTTCACTTGATACAATAGTTTGCTGAGCAGGAAAGTAATGAAAGCAATATTTTTTGAAGAATAAGTCATTCCACTGTTTGTGTGTGTGTGTGTGTGTGAGAGAGAGAGAGAGAGACATGGGGTTGGGGAATCAAGTCAATTGTCAAGAGACAAAAGGAACCAGCCCGGTGCTTATTGAAGGCATGTAATAATAAAGCCTTAAGTTAAAGTGATGACAGAGACATAATCAGGAAGGAAGGTCATAACAATATTTTCTAAAAAGACAATGGCAAGGCTTAATGGCACTGAGAAATAAAAAGAGGGAGAGAGCTCTGCCTCCCAGTTTTTGGATTGGGAGACAACTGAAAATTCAGATTTTGCTGTTCATGTTAGGGTACCTTTTGGTTCCTTCTAAGTGTCTGACAGTTGAGAGGAGCTATTTCTGCTCATTATCAATGTGACTGGAAAAAAAAAATAAAATCTCAGTTTCTGAAATGGCTCCATCCATTGTTCCGTCAGAGAGAAAAAAATGCCAAGTTATATGTGAAGAATCCCTTGCACCTTTGAATTGCCATGTCCAGTTTCTAACATGGTTTATATTTTCTCACAAAGACTGATGAAGTGGGACTTGAGGGAATGTTACCTCTAGGGAAAAAAAGGACAAATGATAAAAATTCTTGGTGAAAAATAATGTCTGATAGAATCCTAGGTTGTAATTGTTGCTGGGTTATAATTAGTGGAAAAACAACATTTGTTTTCTTTAACTAATAATTTCTGAGTTCAGAATTGTTTCTGAAAAAAAATGTGCCTCTGTCTATACATGAATAGTTGTAAATATCTCTATGTATATAAGAAAATCAATTGAAAATAGATCCAAATATTTGCAGAACTTTATATCCCCATATCTTCATGCAGTCTTATAAAAAGTGGTTAATCTTAATTGTATTGAAATTACAGCCAATCAGTATACATCAGTAGTCAAGCAAAATGACAATCAGATCCAGGCACCACTAACTACGAGTTTGTTCCATTTCAGGCTTCAGCAAATTAGTGAAGTCTGAATTCAATTTGGGTACTTGACCAAACTCTTGATCAATAGACTAACTAAAAAGAATTGACTGTGACTTTTCCACTCTTTAGACCGGGTCAGCTAAGTTTATAAAAAGATAAGCACCACTTAGAAGAGAGTAAGTAAAAGAATAAGTGTTTGAATTGGGGTGCAGAGGGAAGGAAATGGTACACTTAAAAGCAAGAGTCACTCTTCATGGGTTTCTAAGTCCATTTCTGTCACTAATCAGCTATGTGATCTTGAATGGGGCACTTCATGCCAGCCTGCTTCAGTTCCCTCACTTGTTAAAGTGGGAGAATTCAAAGTGATGATCGTCACAGTTAACCCCCCCATAATATTCATTTTTATTGAGATCATGGGTCTCCTTTTGCAAACCAGCTGTTGGCCTGAGGGTTGTGGTGTGAGAAAACCAAAGCCATCACTGTCCTTTGCCCTGTCACATCAGTAGTTTGACTCTCCAGCATGCTCTCCGAGTAGCCCATTGTTCCTCTCTCCCTCCTTCCTGCATGGAATCCACTTTTCCAGAAGCTCCAGCCATTACTCAGAGCTCCTGCTCCAAACCCCACCAGCCTCTCTTCCCTCCTTTGTCTGCATATGGTGTGTTATATATATTTTGTTCACTACTTTTTGATAGCCTTTTATCTCCCAATGTATTATAAGATCTCCATGGTATAGACCTTGTCTTATATTTGCCATGTTCTCCACACTATCTGATGTAGCGTTAGGCATACGGCAGGTGTTTAGTAAAAGCCAGGTGGGCAGATTTGTTTGTTTAATTAACAGAAACTTTATTTTCACTCAAAGAACTTTTGGTCTGATGGGCTAACAGAAATTCCAACAAGAATCCATCAAGTACAATATATAAGCCATTATTGACTGGGAACATGGTCCCTTTTTTAAGTTGCAACACCTGAGTACATAGTTTCAAGACAGCTCATTCTGTCATATGTATGAGAATACAAGGGCACTGACTTGTAATGTTTACCTGATAAGGGTGCCTTCTTTTTAAAACCTTTTAAGCTGGAGCGGGGATAATGGATGGGTGGACAGGTCTGTATGCACACTCACACGTTGGAGAGAGGCTGTCTTCCTTTCTATTTGCACAATCCCTCCCTGCTCTTCTCAGAGATCAACTCTGACATATAGGAAAGGAAACAACTGCTAGTATTGAATTACTGCTTGTCTAGAGGGAGCAGCAAAAGAGTCAGTGCCTTTGGCTATGTAGGCTTTAAGGAAGCCAGGTCGTGTATTTCATTTTTGTGACCCCGATAACTTATAAGGGATTTGCTTTGATATATCCACATAAAAGGAATTGTCTAAATTCTCATGTCATGGCATTCAGAGAGTGATGTGCTCTTTTAGCTGGCAGGGAGCTATGAGACTGTCTAGTACAACGACCTCATCTGCAGAAGAAGTTCTGCAAGCCCTCTTGTGATTAAACTTATCATTTTCCACTTAACAAAGCTGTTTCATACTTCAATGTAGAGCAACCAATGGTTTAACTTTAAAATAACCAGCTTCTTATTCCCATAAAAGGGATTTCTATCCAAATATAAATATTCAGTATGTTTCCAATAAAAAAGGAACCCTAAATCTTGATCTCTGTAATCACATACATCTGGGTTCAAATCCCAAGTCACCTAATGTCTTTAAACACTTGTTCACTTTACCCATTAAATAAAAGACACTCTAGTCTCTACCTTAAATGAGATATTGCACGTACAGCATAAAATGTGCCTTACATGTGGTCAGTGCCCATTTCAGATTCAAGATCTTAAGACAGTTGCAGGGTTTATTTTTTCCTTATTTTTACTGATAATAAAAACAAGACAGAATCTAAAATCTAGTAGTTTGATAGCACATCGCTGTCCAAGACAGGATGGGGAAAAAATGTGACTATTTCTGTGTAATATAACTGATGTGGGGAAAGGGTTGATAACTTTTACTGTAGATTATGCAGTATACCCTATTGGTGGTGTTCTTAGAATACAGCAATGTCTGGCAATATTCATAACACTCAGGAATTCTCTGAGTCAGTATTTTCTAGAGATTACCTCCATTTGCTGATTGTCAGAAAGGGACAAATGACATTGACTGATCTTTCTCAACTTCTATCCAACTCTCATCTCATCTCATCTCCACTAAACACAGGATTGAACTAAACCAGTCAAATAAAGCAAACCAGTCTTATGATGGCTTCAGAATGGATGATGACATTTTTAGCTAATGAATGCTTAAAACAAATGACTACATAGTCTCTAGAACTTGTGAGGAGATCAATATTATTCCAAATGCCAAAAAGGCTTTGGGGGGCTTCCCTGGTGGCGCAGTGGTTAAGAATCTGCTTGCCAATGCAGGGGACACGGGTTCGAGCCCTGGTCCCGGAAGATCCCACATGCCGAGGAGCAGCTGGGCCCGTGAGCCACAATTACTGAGCCTGCGCGTCTGGAGCCTGTGCTCCGCAACGAGAGAGGCCGCGATGGTGAGAGGCCCGTGCACCGCGATGAAGAGTGGCCCCCACTTGCCACAACTGGAGAAAGCCCTCGCACAGAAACGAAGACCCAACACAGCCATAAATAAATAAATAAATAAAATTTAAAAGAAATAAGCAAAACATTCTTTAAAAAAAAAAAAAAAAGGCTTTGGAAATGCTGAGTTGTATTAGGGAATTGGAACTGAGAGGAACGTGGACTTTAGAAATTGTTTCTGTGGATTGTTCATTGAAATCACTCTAAAATTCTTCCAGAAGTTCAAGTAGTGAGTGAAGAATTTTTTTAAATTTATTATAGCTATTGTCCTGCTTTTCCTTCTTCAACTTAATGTATACAACAGTAAGACTGGGCCTCTTGCAGTTTTCATATTTATGTAAGTTACAGAACTTTAGGGAAGAAAATATCTGAATATCCAAATCATCTTATGGTGCTCATCTATAGAGTTGTAAGAAAAAAAAAAAAAACTAGCATAATTAAAATTACACTAAACTATTTAGTATCACTTACACTGAAGGAATGAAAGATAAACTTGGTAATTTAATAGGGTTAAATATTATCAATGCTATTATTAGCTTTTTCTATGCAGTTATCAGGAAAACCTGAATTGAGAATCTAGTTAAGTCATTTCTTTCTGTTTTTCTAAAAACTTTTAGCAGTAGTATCCTTGGATATTCTAAGGGGAAACTTAATAAAGCTTATTATGAGGTTGGATCAATACAGGACAAAGAGCCAAGTATATTATAAAAGACAGTAGATAGAAAGGACATTCAGTAATTGTAGTCAATTTCTTACAGTCTGTGTTCAAGGCTCGCCATGGTGTATAGATGCCATCTACCCTCTACAATTTGTTTAAAAAATAATTTGGAAACTCATGAGTACAGAAGCAAAAGAAAACAATGTTTTAGTCATTGGGACTAAAAAGCAACAAACTTAAAAACAGATTTTATTTGAATCACACTAAAGAAAGACCTGGATTTCATGAAGATTACAGGAGACTATATCTACTCAGAGGAGACAATATTTAAGGGATGGGTGAACATTGAAAGATGAAACTTCATCCAATGAGAGAAAACCTTGTACTTTTTTGCTAAAAGAGGTCTAGGCAAGACATAGTTAAAGAAAAAGAGAACAAGTTCAAGCAGAGTGTTACCTTTCATTTAGCATTCCACAGCTTTTAAATGGAACTGTCCTTCCAAACTGATCAAAAAAATCAATGATTAATTTAGCCCACTAGCCTTGAAAATTCAACCATCTACTTTATTAGAGTATTGACAAATGTAACTAATTGCACAGCTGTCATAGGTTAACTAAAAAGAGTTCTGAGACTACGTGAAGGAATTTGCCAATGCAGAAATTTATCAATGAGTGAAAAATGAAAGTGTGCATATATAATGCACAGCTTTTTCTGTATAGCGCTTCAATGTCACTCCACCTCTACACTCCAGAAATAGATTTGTAATATAATCAATGGAAGTCAGAAGCCAAGTAACACTGCTGGTGGCAGACTGTCAAATCAGAAATCCATTTATAAGTGTGACAAGTCCTCCATCTCAGAACTCCCGGAGGGAAAGGCATGATTGGCAGCAATTACTCTATGGCCATCAATGCCTTCTGTGTGGCTCCCTCGAGCCCTCCTCTCTTGGACAAAGACATAAAGTCTACTGGAAACACTTTTCACACAGACTTAAGAAAATGATTTCTGCTTTTCCCACACAACACAAAGGGTCAGTATATTTCTGGGCTCTATTCCACATTCCTTCTTCATAGGTAACAACACTCACTGTCTTGCTGGCAGCTTGATGATAGGCTACCTGACTTCCTGATATTAGGAAAATTTCCTCTTCTACCCTGGCTATTCGGCATGTTTACCTTTGCACTAGTACATTAAGAACTAACTAAATTGTGTTTTAATGCTAGTTCAGATGCAGTTTTGTTAACTATGTAATACACAAAAACAGATAAACTGAATTGATTACAATAAAAATCAGATCAATTGCTGAGTGCCTAATGTTATAAAATAGCTTACAATATATGATATGTATTAGAACATACATCTACAGTATATAATATTTAATTCTCTCATGGATGAAAATTACTGAGTTAAAGTATAAAAATAAAGCTGATCTGTACCCATTATCACCAAGTTGATTGGGGAGATTGAATCTTCCTCCAAATTTTACTTGGTTCTCTGTCAATAAAGTAGACATTAATTGGGACCTGCAATGATCTAACCACACTAGATCTTGGAAGTATAGTGAAGAGTAGGAGGTGGTGATTACCCTCAAAGTTAAATTCTTCTAGAGTCTTTAGAATAACTCTGATATTTATTTCCAAATTTCTGAAATTTCTAGATGTGTGGGTATGTGCTTGCATAAAATTCCTTAATAACTAAGACCACAATTACAAAATGCACATATTTATGCCACAATTTATGTCTGCTGAGCACTTAAAAATGCCCTGGTTGGGATGATAAATTAACTATGTTGTCACCCTTCCAGGAAAGTGAATGCAGAGGAAGTCTTCTTTCAGTAGTTTTCTCTGAGCAGGATACTAGAATGGCATAATTAGCAGTAAACAAGTTAATTAGTTGCATTAGACACAGATTTCTTTTTGTTCAAGCTCTTTACTTTCCATGAAAAACATTAAAGAAGAACCAAAAAGCCCAGTAAATCTACCATATTTCCATGTCTCTGGAAGAATCATGACATTAAAAAAAAAAAATGAGTTCCTGATGCATGATTATTTTATCCAACTTCCCAGTGGTTCCACTTTGTTTTTTTTTTTTAACATCTTTATTGGAGTATAATTGTTTACAATGCTGTGTTAGTTTCTGCTGTATAACAAAGTGAATCAGCTATATGTATACATATATCCCCACATCTTCTCCCTCCCACACTCCCTATCCCACCCCTCTAGGTGGTTACAAAGCACCGAGCTGATCTCCCTGTGCTATGTGGCTGCTTCCCACTAGCTATCTATTTTACATATGGTAGTGTATATATGTCCATGCTACTCTCTCACTTCATCCCAGCTTACCCTTCCTCCTCCCCATGTCCTCAAGTCCATTCTCTACGTCTGCATCTTTATCCTGTTCTGCTGCTAGATTTTTCAGAACCTCTTTTTTATTTTAGATTCCATATATATGTGTTAGCATACGGTATTTGTTTTTCTCTTTCTGACTTACTTCACTCTGTATTGCAGACTCTATGTCCATCCACCTCACTACAAATAACTCAATTTCCTTTCTTTTTATGTCTAAGTAATATTCCATTGTATATATGTGCCACATCTTCTTTATCCATTCATCTGTCAATGGACATTTAGGTTGCTTCCATGTCCTGGCTATTGTAAATAGAGCTGCAGTGAACATTGTGGTACATGAATCTTTTTGAATTATTATTTTCTCAGGGTATATGCCCAGTAGTGGGATTGCTGGCTCGTATGGTAGTTCTATTTTCAGTTTTTTAAGGAGCCTCCATACTTTTCTCCATAGTGGCTGTATCAATTTACATTCCCACCAACAGGGCAAGAGGGTACCCTTTTCTCCACACCCTCTCCTGCATTTATTGTTTGTAGATTTCTTGATGATGGCCATTCTGACTGGTGTGAGGTGATACCTCATTGCAGTTTTGATTTGCATTTCTCTAATGATTAGTGATGTTGAGCATCCTTTCATGTGCTTCTTGGCCATCTGTATATCTTCTATGGAGGAATGTCTATTTAGGTCTTCTGCCCATTTTTGGATTGGGTTGTTTGTTTTTTTGATATTGAGCTGCATGAGCTGCTTGTAAATTTTGGAGATTAATCCTTTGTCAGTTGCTTCATTTGCAAATATTTTCTACCATTCTCAGAATTGTCTTCTCATCTTGTTTATGGTATCCTTTGTTGTGCAAAAGCTTTTAAGTTTCATTCGGTCCCATTTGTTTATGTTTGTTTTTATTTCCATTTCTCTAGGAGGTGGGTCAAAAAGGATCTTGCTATGATTTATGTGTTGCTATGGTAGAGTGCTCTGCCTATGTTTTCCTCTAAGAGTTTTATAGAGTCTGGCCTTACATTTAAATCTTTAATCCATTTTGAGTTTATTTTTGTGTCTGGTGTTAGGGAGTGTTCTAATTTCATTCTTTTACATGTAGCTGTCCAGTTTTCCCAGCACCACATATTGAAGAGGCTGTCTTTTCTCCATTGTATATGTTTGCCTCCTTTATCAAAAATAAAGTGACCATATGTGCGTGTGTTTATCTCTGGACTTTCTATACTGTTCCATTGATGTATATTTCTGTTTTTGTGCCAGTACCATACTCTCTTCTTTACTGTCGCTTTGTAGTAGAGTCCGAAGTCTGGGAGCCTGATTCTTCCAGTTCTATTTTTCTTTCTCAAGATTGCTTTGGCTATTCGGGGTCTTTTTTGTTTCCATACAAATTGTGAAATTTTTTGTTCTAGTTCTGTGAAAAATGCCATGGGTTGTTTGATAGGGATTGCATTGAATCTGTAGATTGCTTTGGGTAGTATAGTCATTTTCACAATGTTGATTCTTCCAATCCAAGAACATGGTATATCTCTCCATCTGTTTGTATCGTCTTTAATTTCATCAGTGTCTTATAGTTTTCTGTATATAGGCCTGTTGTCTCCTTAGGTAGGTTTATTCCTAAGTATTTTATTCTTTTTGTTGCAATGGTAAATGGGAGTGTTTCCTTAATTTCTCTTTCAGATTTTTCATCATTAGTGTATAGGAATGCAAGAGATTTCTGTGCATTAATTTTTTATCCTGTTACTTGACCAAATTCATTGATTAGCTCTAGTAGTTTTCTGGTGGCATCTTTAGGATTCTCTATGTATAGTATCATGTCAGCTGCATACAGTGACAGCTTTACTTCTTCTTTTCCGATTTGGATTCCTTTTATTTCTTTTTCACTTCTGATTGCTGTGGCTAAAACTTCCAAAACTATGTTGAATAATAGTGGTGAGAGTGGACAACCTTGTCTTGCTCCTGATCTTAGTGGAAATGGTTTCAGTTTTCACCATTGAGAATGATGTTGGCTGTGGATTTTTCCTTTATGGCCTTTCTTATGTTGAGGTAAATTCCCTTTATGCCTACTTTCTGGAGGGTTTTTATGATAAATGGCTGTTGAATTTTGTCAAAAGTGTTTCTGCATGTATTGAGATGACCATATGGTTTTTCTCCTTCAATTTGTTAATATGGTTTATCACATTGACTGATTTGTGTATATTGAAGAATCCTTGCATTCCTGGGATAAACCCCACTTCATCGTGGTGTAGGCTCCTTTTAATGTGCTGTTGGATTCTGTTTGCTAGTATTTTGTTGAGGATTTTTGCATCTATGTTCATCAGTGATATTGGCTTGTAGTTTTCTTTCTTTGTGACATCTTGGTCTGGTTTTGGTATCAGGGTGATAGTGGCCTTATAGAATGAGTTTGGGAGTGTTCCTCCCTCTGCTATATTTTGGAAGAGTTTGAGAAGGATATGTGTTAGCCCTTCTCTAAATGTTTGATAGAATTCACCTGTGAAGCCATCTCGTCCTGGGCTTTTGTTTTTTGGAAGATTTTTAATCACAGTCTCAATTTCAGTGCTTGTGATTGGTGTGTTTATATTTTCTATTTCTTCCTGGTTCAGTCTCGGAAGGTTGTGCTTTTCTAAGAATTTGTCCATTTCTTCCAGGTTCTCCATTTTATTGACATATAGTTGCTTGTAGTAATCTCTCATGAGCCTTTGTATTTCTGCAGTGCCAGTTGTTACTTCTCCTTTTTCTTTTCTGGCTCTATTGATTTGAGTCTTCACCCTTTTTTTCTTGATGAGTCTGGGGAATGGTTTATCAATTTTGTTTATCTTCTCAAAGAACCAGCTTTTAGTTTTATTGATCTTTGCTATCATTTCCTTCATTTCTTTTTCATTTATTTCTCATCTGATCTTTACGATTTCTTTCCTTCTACTAACTTTGGGGTTCTTTTGTTCTTCTTTCTCTAGTTGCTTTAGGTGTAAGGTTAGGTTGTTTATTTGAGACTTTTCTTGTTTCTTGAGGTAGGATTGTATTGCTATTAACTTCCCTCTTAGAACTGCTTTTACTGCATCCCATAGGTTTTGGGTCATCGTGTTTTCATTGTCATTTCTTTCTAGGTATTTTTTGATTTCCTCTTTGATTTCTTCAGTGATCTCTTGGTTATTAAGTTGTATATTGTTTAGCCTCCATGTGTTTGTATTTTTTACAGACTTTTTCCTTTAATTGATATCTAATCTCATAGCATTGTGGTCTGAAAAGATACTTGATATGATTTCAATTTTCTTGGCTTGATTTGTGTCCCAAGATATGATCTATCCTTGAGAATGTTCCATAAGCACTTGAGAAGAAAGTGTATTCTTTTTTTTTTTTTTTTTTTTTTTAATTTTTATTTATTTATGGCTGTGTTGGGTCTTCGTTTCTGTGCGAGGGCTTTCTCTAGCTGCGGCAAGTGGGGGCCACTCCTCATCACGGTGTGTGGGCCTCTCACCATTGAGGCCTCTCTTGTTGCGGAGCACAGGCTCCAGACGCGCAGGCTCAGTAGTTGTGGCTCATGGGCCTAGTTGCTCCACGGCATGTGGGATCTTCCCAGACCAGGGCTCAAACCCGTGTCCCCTGCATTGGCAGGCAGACTCTCAACCACTGCGCCACCAAGGAAGCCCAGAAAGTGTATTCTGTTGTAAAACTTATTTTTTAATTCAGCCATTTCACTGGTGTTAGCTTAACCCTTTCTAGTTAGCCTGAATTATTTATCTATCCACCAAATGACTAAATTATTAGGATATCTCCCTTCCAGTAGAAGGCTTCTTTCCTTTCTCAAATTGTTTTACTCTGCCACTTTCTGTGCCTAATAGAGAGGGGAAAACAAACAAACAAGAAAAAGGAGGAGGAAGAGAACCAGGAGGAAACATTAGAAGAAATAGAAAGGAAAGAGAGAGGAGTCATCACCAGTGACAATATACTGTCACTGGTGCATTATCTATATCAGGGATATCATATACAGCTCCAGGAGATGCACTGTAGAACTTCAGAGGTAACCATTCACATGGATTACACTTTGAGTGGTTGCCCCCTGGGGTTGTCCAAGGCTGTGGCCCTAAACAGTAATATAATTGTAATTCACATTACACACATGCAAAGATGTGCCTATCAGGGATATCCATAATCAATAGTCTTGTGCTCATGTCATCTGGCTCAATTTCCTTGATCCCTTATGTTGTATTGCATGCTAGGTCCGAGTACAATGATGTGGGATGTGTATATATTAAGGATAGCTGCCCTCTAACATGCCTCTGTGTGTTGCTTTTCTGGGCCATTTACATAGACCAGTTTTCATTTACAACCTGAGTATAAGGGGGAGAACTGGATGTGCTAACAAGCAAAGGAGGTGCATTAATTGATGTAGAATAATAAGAAATAGTGACATTAAATAGGTTTGATTACATTAAGTGCTACTGAAACAAAAGTAGAAATTATCCCACCCATATCCTAAGGAAACATTAAAAGTTAAAAGGCACGTATTATTTTCTCCCCAGTAAAACAATTACTCTTTATGCTATAAATCTAAGTTTAGTAACTGCTGCTAATGCGGTTGTTTACACCTTTACTGTCACTTTCATACCAAGACACATCATGAATAGGAATAGATTTGCTTTGCAATATGCACTACAACCTTAGCAGTGAGTCTGCACAATGCCTTGGAAGTCTGTGCATTGTGTTGCATTGAGCCAAGTGAAGGGAACATTTCAGAGTAGGCATATTTAATTAAGCATAATGGACATTTTGGTTACAGTTAAATCATAATCATCAGCATCAGCTGCTCAAATTGTGGCCATTCAGCATACATTTCTGGAGTTCCTACTGTGTACCTAGGACAAAACTTGCTTTTGGTGATGCTCTAGGATTTCACATGTTGAGAGGGCTGTGCCTTTTAGGAAATTACTTCATAATGTTGGGGAATGACACACCAGTGCCCTTAAAGAATAAATGCACCTTCAGAAAGTATTTCTCTCACCTTTCCCCGTAAGAAATTTCAAATAATGGTGGTCATGAGCACTTACCTAACACTGACTTCATAATTCCACTATTTTTCATATAATCATGGCAACCACAAGGATCCTTTCATTCTCTTTCAGATGCAACAAAGGGAAAATGAATCTTATTCCAATATACTCAAAAGTTGTAGCTACCCAAGCCAAAACCATATACATGTATATATATATATATATAAATTTTAGAATTTAAAATAAATGTATAGTATATATATATATATAACTTACATTAAGTTGCTTTCCAATTTACAAATTAAGCAAATTCCAAAATGTATATTAAATTATTTTATTAAAACTTGAAACTTATTCTTCCCTATCAACAATGTTATAAATTAGCAGTTCTAATTTAGGAAGATTATATTCTTAAATCTAAATATAAAGCAAAAATTGTATATAATCAGTTGAAAAATATCCCATGAATGACCCAAAAAGTCCCAAATATATGGTTTTGCAATATATAATCCAGTCTATTAACATGTGTAAATATTATATTCATAGTATTGTGAGTATGTAGTTCTATGGAGAGAGCTCATAATCAGAAATTAATTTATTTAAGAGTTTTCTGATTAAAACATTTCAACAACACGGGGAGGGGGAAGGGTAGGCTGGGACAAAGTGAGAGAGTGGTATGGACATATATACACTACCAAATGTAAAATAGATAGCTCGTGGGAAGCAGCCACATAGCACAGGTAGATCAGCTCCCATGCTTTGTGTCCACCTAGAGAGGTAGGATAGGGAGGGTGGGAGGGAGATGCAAGAGGGAGGAGATATGGGGATGTATGTATATGTATAGCTGATTCACTTCGTTATACAACAGAAGCTAACACAACATTGTAAAGCAATTATACTCCAATAAAGATGTTAAAAAAAATGTTAGAAGACAAACATGAAAGAAATCTGATATAAAATAGAAAAAAAATATTTCAACAAATATATCAAAATTTCAACTTGTCAGTTCTTCCTATTTATGGTTATTTTCATCCTCTCCTGTATGGTGTTTTATCAAGCCTCCAACTCTTCATTAGTTAATCTTTCTCCAGGGCTTTCAACTGCTTTTACTACACTAATACAAAACTATCACTAATCAGTTACCTACTCACCTGAAGAATGAATTTCCCTTCTTTACCAAGGCTGAAAATTCATTAAAATCCTTGATGCTTCCTTTTCAAAGGGTCAACATCATTCATTTATCCTTTCAAGCTTATTGAATTACCTGAACCATGCTATTTAAATTGTTCCCTCTCCCTTCTCCTCTCATTTTCTCTCCCCCAACCTTTCCCTTTCCTTCTCCATCTCTCCCCCATATTTGTGTAGAACTGAATCTGATAGGTCTAGGCTGGAATTCAACAGGAGTTATAACACTCACTGAAGTAACTATTCCATTTGTGTAAAGCAATGCTCTTTTCCCAGTCGTTGGTACCAAGAAATACTCCCCCATCCCTTTTTTATCCTCTCTGCTCCTGGGAGCAGATAGAGTCAGGGAAAATTCTAGTAAGAAGAAGAGTCTCCAGCATCAGTGTCTCACAGATTTTTCTGGCTTTCCATCTCACTTAGAATAAAATTTCACCTCCTTACCATGTCTTACAAGGTCCCACAGGATCTGGACCCAGCTCCTCTCTTTGACCAGAGCTCACATCACACTTTCTTCCAGATCTCCACAATGACCTACATCTTATTCCTGGACTGTATTCAATTCTTGGCCTCTCAAGACTTTTGCACTAACTATTCCAGCTGCTTCTCAGCTCCAGGGTCACCTACACAGAGAGGTCTCCTCAGACCAACCAATTTAAATTTGGTCCCCATCCTCCTCAACTATTATTCTATAACTCTGTTTACTTCCTTCCTACCATGATCTGCACCTCTTTTAAACTGACTAGTTATTTAGAGTCCATATCCCCCGACTAGGATACATATCTCCCAGAAGTGTGGGTCTTTTTTGACTGCAGTTTCCTAGAACCTGGAATCTGTAAAAGAAGTATCTACTAAACATTTGTTGAGTAAAAAAATTGGTGAATAAGATGACTCTTCTAACTTGGACATTCATCATATTGTGCATCCTAACTTACATCATTCCCTGAGCCCTCCCATTGAAAACATCAATCTCAAATATGGCAAAAGGAGACTTATGTGAGCATGTCATTCAGCTTGCCTGCTCCACCCAGCAATCTTCATTTATCTATGAGCTTCACAAAAGTTTAATTTTTGAGGACCAAACATAGCCTGTAGGCAGGACCAATTCTTAGCAAACACTGGAGGTTTTATAATTAACCTCACAAAATTCCTTGGTGTGCAAATAAATAGTAATCTCCCCACTAGCTCCCTTGTGCCTCTATACATTTCTACATACTTTCCTCTACTCAGCATCCATGTTGAGCCTTTATTCATAAATCTCCACTGTCCATGTTCCTCTTCTGCTCAAAACCTCTATCAAATAAAAAACAAATCTGGACTTAAGAAGAAACAGTTTTCAAAAAAGACGATTGCACTAAAGGAAGGGGGATACTGCTATAGATGGAGGGGGATATTGCAACAGGGAGAAAGCCCAGACCATGAGGTCTGCAAACAAATCAAAGTCAAGCAGAAAAGGGCTTTTCTTTTATGAAGAGGAATAAATCAGGCAAGAAAGAGGCAGGCCTGAGAGAGTGGGATGAGCAGATAGTTTGATGGGACAGCTGAGCGGGAGATGTCTTTCCTTGCTAGCAATTTTCAGGAGAGGTCATTAAGAAGAGATTGTTCTGAATTCCTACGTTTGTTTCACCTTAGGGGTGAGTCCAGTTCAGGACCATGTGATGAAGAGAGAAACTTTAAAGTTTGGTCAACAGGCATTTTGTTCCAATTGGTCAGAGGGGACAAATAGTTCAGCAAATCATTTATGAGACAAGGAATGAGAATGGGGAGGGTCAGTATCTGGCCTTTCCCTAAGTAAACAAGGACATCATCCCCGAGTCTTATCTTAGTCATGAGGGGAAGTAAGCCATTCTTTGCAGTAAGCCATTTCCCAGGATACAAAAGAAGAGGGATTTCTTGAACCGTTGCTGATTTCCAGGAGCACAGGGCTCAGGTTAAGTTTGACATGGTCACTTCCAGTGGCTTTCTAATTCACCCAAAGTAAAACTTAGTATTTTTCAGTGGTCTACAAGGCCCTATGTGATCTGACCTGCACCAACTATCTGAGTTATCTCTATCCCATCCCACTTGTGCTCACTGGCCTCCTCAGGCTCCATGATAGGCATGTTCCTCCTCCAAGACTTCTGGGCTTGCTCACCCTCTGCCTGGACCGCTCTTCTCCAAGATATCTACACAGCTTGCTCCCTCATTGTTTTCGGATGTCTACTCAAATGCCACCATTTCACAAAGCCTATCTTGACCACCTTTACATAATAAAACAATTACTCTTCCTCATAACAACTCACCCCTCCAAGCTCCTCATCCTGCTACATTTCACTCCATGGCACTTATCACAATTATAGGTTTTGGCTTGATTTGGCTTCTACTCCCTTCACTAAAATGTAAGCTCAAGTAGGCAGGGGATTTGTCTCTTTTATTCCCTACTGTACTATTATTACCTTTAATTATTTGTTAGATGACTGAATGACCTAACAAAAGACTGAATGAATGAATGAATAAAACTATACAGTATTATCGCAGACTGGGAAACTTTGCTTAATAAAAGACCAGTAGTGTTTAAGAAGTGGTTTCTCTTAGGAGCCTATGGAAAATGAGAACCAAAGTGAGGAACCCTAAAGCGAAGAGAGTCATAAAACCCTGCACTCAATTCCTAGCACTAGAAATCACCAAAGACATCCAATTAAAATTTAAATGAAACCAGTAACAAAATTGATTCAAGTTTCTGATGTTCTACCAGTCTGTGGTATCTCATAGACAGGACCCATGGAATGGACCTGACCTACTGAAAAGGTATAATGCACATATAGGCTAAAGATAGAAATGTTAAATATATTGAAAACAAAAAGAGGGAATAGTAATTAATTATGTTGTTAGAATAAATACGTGGTTTGTCTTCCAAGTCTAAATAGACTAGATTAATCAAATGTCACACTGACATTTCTAATAATGGTGGCACTGGGCAAATTCCATTAGTGAGCTATACCTGTCAAGAGAAAAGTAACAGAGGATCCAGTAAATACACAGGAAATTATCTTCCCCCCAGATAGCCCAAGGATCTTCTCATTTGTGGTGGTGCTTGGATCCTTTGAAAATTAGCTAGGTGTTTGCATAAGATTAATAACTCCTGCTCTTCCTTGCACCCCTAAATAACTTTATGTTGCTTAACACCCTAGAGTTATCTAATATCTTTGAAAAAGAGAGGCTTTCAATGATAAGAGCAAATTAAAAATGGCTTAATATGTCAGAAAGGATCATGGCATTCTAACACAAAGTCCTCTTTATTAATAAACGCACCTGCAATGTTCCCAAGATTAATGAGAAATATCTTGGCAGAATTCACTTAAGCAGTGGATTTGCATGGTTATACTTATAGATCATCTTAAAATCGCCTGCTTGAATGCAGACAATGATATCATAAATATATATTTGAAACAAAATTTAAATTTTAGGGAATCAATATCCATCCATTAAAGAGGAGGAAACAAATGCATTACAATGAATCTCAGGTAAATGAAAAGGGCTGAATCTAGAGCTATGAAAGAGTCTCTTTATATTTGTGACTTTGAGGACATTATTATTCAAAGCAAGGCTATACCTCAATTGATTCCTTCGGAGGCACTCTTATACGACAGTTTAGTGGGAATGAGTTCAATTCCTATATACCAATTCTCCTAGAACTGAGAAATCTCAGGTTAAAATCCCTAGAGCAAATGTAGGATTTTGCTGTAAGATGTGCTAGATGGGAAGGCTGGGCTGGCAAGTGCTCTGCGTAAGTTGCCAGATTTTATCATCCATGGACAAACGGAGTCATCACTGCTCTGTTCAGGTCCTTCTGGTCTCACAGGGAACCAGATTAACTGTAGAGATGTTCCAGAAGCCTCTTCTGTGCAGATTTTTTTTAAAAAAAGAAAACAGTGAAACAAGCCAGACATAGAGATGGGTATAAGTATTATTCCATTTTTATAAAGTTCTAGAACAGGCAAACCTTAACTATAGTGATAGAAATCAAAATAGGAGTACAGTTGGGTTGAAGGTGCCCTCCCCCCAAAATATGTTCACATTCTAAGCCCCAGAATCATTAAATGTGACTTTTTAATTTTTTTTGGAAAAAGGGTCTTTACAGATATAATTAAAGGTCTTGAAATGAGATTTATCTTGGATTTTCCAAATGGGCTCTAAATCCAATGACAAATGTCCGTATAAGAGACACACAGGGGAGAGACAGAAAGAAGTAGGCCATGTGAAGATGGAGGCAGAGATGGGAGTGATGCAGCCACAAGCCAAGGGAGGCCTGGAGCCACTAGAGATGCCTGGAGCCACCAGAGACTAGATGAGGCCAGGGAGGATCCTCCCCTAGAGCCTTCAGAGGGAGTACAGTACTGTCAATGCCTTAATTTTGGACTTCACTCTTTGCAGGAGTATGATATGTCTGGAAACCAAAGTAAAGTAATACAAAATGAAGTAGTTTTCTAAAAGTGAAAATAAATCCTCAAAGTGAATTCTAATCTATTGAGCAGGCTAAGTATATTCTGATAGAAGTATTTAGGACAAGTCTCTAGAAAATGGTATGCTACCGATGTTTTGTTAGGTAGAATTTTTTAAAATATAATTACACATCTTAAAATGGACTAGAAAAATTTCACGTCAGAGGGAATCATTTCTGAACTGGTTGTGACTTGATCATTCATTCCATGATTTTCTTGTTGCAATTTGATAATAATTACTAAAACCATAAGCCAAATTATTATTTGTCTTGAGTAGGATTTATTTGAAGACTTGTTTGTTTACTTTTTTCCTACATGACACTTCCCATATTCTGCTCATGAGATAAAAGTACCTTTTGAGATAAAAATCAGACAACTTGGGAAGATCTTTGATTTATAACATTTTTTCTTCATTTTCTCTTTGGCATTACACTCAAATTTACTAAAACGTATCTAAATTTTAGAGTTGAAACTCACAAAATTTCAAACATTTAAGGCATTGTCAGAAATAATGTATTAGACGTGTGAGAAATAGATGTGTATTAGATAGTATTAATTAAGCAATGGACAGTCCATATTTAATCTTTATATCTGTAAATCATATTAGAAGTAGACAAGATAAACAACTACAGATACTAAAATGAGTGCATACTTAAATTAAAATGAAAATTCAAAAGATTTCCTATGTCTGGAATGTTTCATTAAATAGAAATGTCTCATAGCCCATAAACCTCTGAATTTTCAAAAAAAAAATCTGCTATTTAATTATGTAATGGTATTTAAAAGTAACCTAGGTAAAAATACAATGCTACCAAATAACAGACACAGCACGTGTATGAGAAGATGGAGGTAGACATTTTTATCCATTATTGATAGAATAAACAACTACAAAACAAAACTACTACTAAACAATTACTACAAAATATAGCAACTGCTACATAAAAGTTAGAGCAACCTCTATGGAGGGCCATTTGTCAATGTCTGCTAGAAATACAAATGCATTTACCCTTTGACCTAGTAATCACCCTTCTAGAAATATGCTTCACATATACTCACACACGCAAAAAGAATTTTGTTACAAGGTTATTGATTCCAGCATTTTTTGTAGCAGCAAAAGTGTGGAAAAAACCTAGCATCCATAAATAGGAGACTGAATATATTATGTTCCATTCATGCAATAAAACAATTGAAGAAGCTCCTTTGTACTGACATAGTAGGATTTATTGTTAAGTTTTAGAAAAGGTAAGATGCATAACAATCCCTATAATATACTATTTTTTCAAAAAGAATGGTCAGGGCCCCAGTTGTTTGCTTATAAGACTTGATTGGTAAGGTAATGGGTAACAGGATAGGAAAAACATTTTCCTGTATACCCTTTGGTTTCTTCTGAATTTTGAACCATATGACTGTGTTATGTATTCAAAGTAAAGAAAATCAAAATTATAAGAAAGATAGCCTAAGTAACAGATTAGTGGAAGTTATTATAGAATTCTTAAATAGATCCAGTATGCATAGGAAGTTAGTATAATATAATTGTGACCTTATATATAAAAGACAGACTAGTCAATAAAAGTGGTTGGAAAAATGTAAACCAAGACCCTATTTCACTAATGTCACCAAGTTCATTCTTCATGGATTGGAAAACTTAATGTTAAAAAATAAAACCACAAAAGTACTAGAATAAAATAGGTCTCAAATATGCTTATACTTTTGGGAATAAAGAGGACTAAAAATACATGACAGTGAAATATCATAGGGAAAAAGACTGACTGATTATGTCAAAATATATGTATTTAGAGATAGAGATATGTAGCAAAAATCAACAAAATAAAATTTAAAAGCAAACAGTAAAAACTGCAAAAATATATGACAAACATTAATGTTTATTCAATAAATTGTTATCAAGCAGCTTTAGCACTAAAAAATGAGAAACTGAAGTCAGTGATGTTAGCTCAGCCTTTGCCCACATGGAGATCTTTCAAATAATAATAATACAAGTACTGACATGTACACACTGCTATATTTAAAATAGATAACCAAAAAAGACCTACTGTAAAAAAATAAAATATATTAAAAAATTTACACCATGTAGCCTATAGTCGAAGTCAGATTGCCCCAAATATGTAATGCCATCTAAATTTGGTGAAGATCTATCTAGCTGTTTTTGTGTGATAGAATAATAGAAACTGCATTTTACTATATAAATTTAGATTGTGGCAGTTGATACATTTCTGTTTTTTAACTGTAGTTTAGCCTTAGTTCTGTATCTAAGTGGATTCAGTGGGAACTAAGAATTTCTCTCCTTAGATACCCCATTATTGAGTTCTTTATTTTGAATCTTGCCTTACTTGGTTGGATTTTGTCAAGTTGCTTTTTTGCCTACATTTTTAAGTGAGATTATGACATATGTACAGAAAAGTGCACAAATAAGGGTGGAATTTGAACTTTACAAACTGAACATATGCATTTAAATGTCACCCAAATCAAGATGCGGATCATTGTAAGAACCCCAGAAACCTCTCTCATGCTCCCCTCCCAGCCATCACCCTTTCATTAGGAGTAACAAATATTATGACTTCAAACCCCATAGATTAGTTTGTTATTAAAAAAAAAATAGTAGTAGCACCATACGTTTTGTACACTTTTGTGTCTGTCTTTCATTCATTTGTATTTCTTTTTTTTTTTTTTACTTTTTATTTTATTTTGGAGTATAGTTGATTAACAATGTGGTGATATTTTCAGGTGTACAGCAAAGTTACTCAGTTATATATATACATGTATCTATTCTTTTTCTTTTTTTTAATTTTTATTTTAGTGAAGTATAGTTAAATATATTAGTTTCAGGTGTACAACATAGTGATTTGATATTTTTCTAAATTATACTCCACATAAGGTGATTATACAATACTGACTGTTTTCTCTGTGCTGTACATTACATACTTATATCTTATTTGTTTTTTTGGGTTTTTTTGTTTTGTTTTTATTTTTTATTTTTTCAACATCTTTACTGGAGTATACTTGCTTGACAATGGTGTGTTAGTTTCTGCTTTATAACAAAGTGAATCAGCTATACATATACATATATCCCCATATCCCCTCCCTCTTGCGTCTGCCTCCCACCCTCCCTATCCCACCCCTTTAGGTGGTCACAAACCACCGAGCTGATCTCCTTGAGCCATGCGGCAGCTTCCCACTAGCTATCTATTTTACATTTGGTAGTGTATATATGTCAATGCCACTCTCTTACTTCGTCCCAGCTTATCCTTCCTCCTCCCCATGTCCTCAAGTCCATTCTCTATGTCTGCGTCTTTATTCCTGTCCTGCCGCTAGGTTCTTCAGAAACATTTTCTTTTTCTTAGATTCCATATATATGTGTTAGCATATGGTATTTGTTTTTCTCTTTCTGACTTACTTGACTTTGTATGACAGACTCTAGGTCCATACACCTCACTACAAATAACTCAATTTTGTTCCTTTTTATGGCTGAGTAATATTCCATTGTATATATGTGCCACATCTTCTTTATCCATTCATCTGTCAATGGACACTTCGGTTGCTTCCATGTCCTGGCTATTGTAAATAGACCTACAGTAAACATTGTGGTACATCACTGTTTTTGAAATATGGTTTTCTCAGTGAATACACCCAGTAGTGGGATTGCTAGGTCTTATGGTAGTTCTATTTTTAGTTTTTTAAGGAGCCTCCATAATGTTCTCCATAGAGGTTGTATCAATTTCAATATTCACCAACAGGGCAAGAGGGTACCCTTTTCTCCACACCCTCTCCTGCATTTATTGTTTGTAGATTTTTTGATGCTGGCCATTCTGACTGGTGTGAGGTGATACCTCATTGCAGTTTTGATTTGCATTTCTCTAATGATTAGTGATGCTGAGCATTCTTTCATGTGTTTGTTGGCTATCTGTATATCTTCTTTGGAGAAATGTCTATTTAGGTCTTCTGCCATTTTTGGATTGGGTTGTTTGTTTTTTTGATATTGAGCTGCATGGGCTGCTTGTAAATTTTGGAGACTAATCCTTTGTCAGTTGCTTCATTTGCAAATACTTTCTCCCATTCTGAGAGTTGTCGTTTCATCTTGTTTATGTTCTCTTTGCTGTGCAAAAGCTTTTAAGTTTCATTAGGTCCCATTTGTTTATTATTGTTTTTATTGCCATTTCTCTAGGAAGTAGGTCAAAAAGGATCTTGCTGTAATTTAGGTCATAGAGTGTTCTGCCTAAGTTTCCCTATAAGAGTTTTATAGTGTCTGGCCTTACATTTAAGTTTTAATCCATTTTGAGTTTATTATTGTGTATGATGTTAGGGAGTGTCCTAATTTCATTCTTTTACATGTAGCTGTCCAGTTTTTCCAGCACCACTTATTGAAGAGGCTGTCTTTTCTCCACTGTATATTCTTGCCTCCTTTGTCAAAGATAAGGTGACCATATGTGTGTGTGTTTATCTCTGGGCTTTCTATACTGTTCCATTGATCTATATTTCTGTTTTTGTGTCAGTACCATGCTCTCTTCACTACTGTAGCATTGTAGTAGAGTCCAAAGTCCGGGAGCCTGATTCTTCTAGTTCCATTTTTCTTTCTCAAGATTGCTTTGGCCATTCGGAGTCTTTTGTGTTTCCATGCAAATTGTGAAATTTTTTGTTCTAGTTCTGTGAAAAATGCCATGGGTAGTTTGATAGGGATTGCATTGAATCTGTAGATTGCTTTGGGTAGCATAGTCATTTTCACAATGTTGATTCTTCCAATCTAAGAACATGGTATATCTCTCTGTTTGTATCATCTTTAATTTCTTTCATCAGTGACATAGTTTTCTGCATACAGGTATTTTGTCTACTCAGGTAGGCTTATTCCTAGGTATTTTATTCTTTATGTTGCAATGGTAAATGGGAATGTTTCATTAATTTTTCTTTCAAATTTTTCCTCATTAGTGTATAAGAATACAGGAGATTTCTGTGCATTAATTTTGTATCCTGCTACTTTACGAAATTCATTGATTAGCTCTAGGAGTTTTCTGGTAGCATCTTTAGGATTCTCTATGTAAAGTATCATGTCATCTGCAAACAGTGACAGTTTTACTTCTTCTTTTCCGATTGGGATTCCTTTTATTTCTTTTTCACTTCTAATTGCTGTGGCTAAAACTTCCAAAACTATGTTGAATAATAGTGGTGAGAGTGGGCAATCTTGTCTTGCTACTGATCTTAGAGGAAATGGTTTCAGTTTTTCACCATTGAGAATGATGCTGGCTATGGGTTTGTCATATATGGCCTTTATTATGTTGGGGTAATGTCTCTCTGTGCCTACTTTCTGGAGAGTTTTTATCATAAACTGGTATTGAATTTCGTCAAAAGCTTCTTCTGCATCTATTAAGAGGATCATATGGTTTTTCTCCTTCAATTTGTGAATATGGTGTACCATATTGATTGATTTGCATATATTGAAGTCCTGGGATAAACTCCACTTGATCATGGTGTGTGTTCCTTTTAATGTGCTGTTGGATTCTGTTTGCTAGTATTTTGTTGAGGATTTTTGCATCTATGTTCATCAGTGATATTGGCTTGTAGTTTTCTTTCTTTGTGACATCTTGGTCTGGTTTTGCTATCAGGGTGATGGTGGCCTTGTAGAACGAGTTTGGGAATGTTCCTCCCTCTGCTATATTTTGGAAGAGTTTGAGAAGGATAGGTGTTAGCTCTTCTCTAAACGTTTGATAGAATTCGCCTGTGAAGCCATCTCGTCCTGGGCTTTTGTTTGTTGGAAAATTTTAAATCACAGTTTCAATTTCAGTGCTTGTGATTGGTCTGTTTATATTTTCTATTTCTTCCTGATTCAGTCTCAGAAGGTTGTGCTTTTCTAAGAATTTGTCCATTTCTTCCAGATTGTCCATTTTATTGGCATATAGTTGCTTGTAGTCATCTCTTATTATCCTTTGTATTTCTGCAGTGTCAGTTGTTACTTTTCCTTTTTCATTTCTAATTCTATTGATTTGAGTCTTCTCCCTTTTTCTCTTGCTGAATCTGGCTAATGGTTTATCAATTTTGTTTATCTTCTCAAAGAACCAGCTTTTAGTTTTATTGATCTTTGTTATCATTTCCTTCATTTCTTTTTCATTTATTTCTCATCTGATCTTTACGATTTCTTTCCTTCTACTAACTTTGGGGTTCTTTTGTTCTTCTTTCTCTTATTGCTTTAGGTGTAAGTTTAGGTTATTTATTTGAGATGTTTCTTGTTTCTTGAGGTAGGATTGTATTGCTATAAACTTCCCTCTTAGAACTGCTTTTTCTGTATTCCATTGGTTTTGGTTTGTGTTTTCACTGTCATTCGCTTCTAGGTGTTTTTTGATTTCCTCTTTGATTTCTTCAGGGATCTCTTGGTCATTTAGTAGTGTAATGTTTAGCCTCCATGTGTTTGTAGTTTTTACAGTGTTTTTCCTCAAATTGATACTAGTCTAACAGCATTGTGGTCAGAAAAGATACTTGATAACATTTCAGTTTTCCTCAATATACCAAGGCTTGATTTGTAATCCGAGATATGATCTATCCTGGGGAATGTTCCACGAGCACTTGAGAAGAAAGTGTATTCTGTTGTTTTTGGATGGAATGTCCTATAAATATCAATTAAGTCCATCTTCTTTAATGTGTTATTTAAAGCTTGGGTTTCTTATTTATTTTCATTTTGGATGATCTGTCCATTGGTGAAAGTGGCGTGTTAAAGTCCCTTTCTATTATTGTGTTACTGTCGATTTCCCCTTTTATGGCTGTTAGCATTTGCCTTTTGTGGGTGCTTCTATGTTGGGTGCATAAATATTTACAATTGTTATATCTTCTTCTTGGATTGATCCCTGGATCATTACAGAGTGTCCTTCCTTGTCTCTTGTAATAGTCTTTATTTTAAAGTCTATTTTGTCTGATATGAGAATTGCTACTCCAGCTTTCTTTTGATTTCCATTTCCTTGGAATATCTTTTTCCATCCCCTCACTTTCAGTCTGTATGTGTCCCTAGGTCTGAAGTGGGTCTCCTGTAGACAGCGTATATACGGGTCTTATTTTTGTCTCCATTCCTCCAGTCTATGTCTTTTGGGTGAGCATTTAATCCATTGACATTTAAGGTAATTATCGCTATGTATTTTCCTATTTTCATTTTCTTAACTGTTTTGGGTTTGATATTGTAGGTCTTTTCCTTCTCCTGTGTTTCCTGCCTAGAGAAATTCTTTAGCAGTTGTTGTAAAGCTGGTTTGGTGGTGCTGAATTCTCTTAGCTTTTGATTGTCTGTAAAGGTTTTAATTTCTCCGTTGAATCTGAATGAGATCCTTCCTGGGTAAAGTAATCTTTGCTGTAGATCTTCCCCTTTCATCACTTTAAATATGTCCTGCCACTCCCTTCTGGCTTGCAGAGTTTCTCCTGAAAGATCAGCTGTTAACCTTATGGGGATTCCCTTCTATGTTATTTGTTTCTTTACCCTTGTTGACTTTAATATTTTTTCACTGTATAATTTTTTGGTAGTTTGATTAATATGTGTCTTGGCGTGTTTCTCCTTGGATTTATGTTTTATGGGACTCTCTGTGCTTCCTGAACCTGACTGACTATTTCCTTTCCCATATTAAGGAAGTTTTCAACTATAATGTCTTCAAATATTTTCTCAGTCCCTTTCTTTTTCTCTTCCTCTTCTGGGACCCCTATAATTCGAATGTTGGTGTGTTTAATGTTGTCCCAATCGTCTCTGAGACTGTCCTCAATTCTTTTCATTATTTTTTCTTTATTTTGCTCTGTGGTAATTATTTCCACTGTTTTATCTTCCAGGTCACTTATCCGTTTTTCTGCCTCAGTTATTCTGCTATTGATTCCTTCTAGAGAATTTTTCATTTCATTTATCGTGTTGTTCATCAGTGTTTTTTTTTTTTTTTGCTCTTTAGTTATTCTAGGTCCTTGTTAAATGTGTCTTGTATTTTTTCCATTCTATTTCAAAGATTTTGGATCATCTTTACTATCATTACTCTGAATCCTTTTTCAGGTAGAGTGCCTATTTCCTCTTCATTTTTTTGGTCTGGTGGGTTTTTAAGTTGCTCCTTCATCTGCTGTGTATTTCTCTGTCTTCTCATTTTGCTTAACTTACTGTGTTTGGGGTCTCCTTTTTCAGGCTGCAGGTTCATAGTTCCCATTGTTTTTGGTGTCTGTCTCCTGTGGCTAAGGTTGGTTCAGTGGGTTGTGTAGGCTTCCTGATGGAGGGGACTGGTGCCTGTGTTCTGGTGGTTAAGGCTGGATCTTGTCTTTCTGGTTGGCAGGACCACGTCCAGTGGTGTGTTTTGGGGTGTGTGTGACCTTATTATGATTTTAGGCAGCCTCTCTGCTAACGGGTGGGGTGGTGTTCATGTCTTGCTAGTTGTTTGGCATGGGGTGTCCAACACTGGAGCTTGCTGGTCATTGAGTGGAGTTGGGTTTTAACACTGAGATAGATAAGTCTGGGAGAGCTCTCACCGATTGATATTATGTGGGGCCAGGACGTCTCTGGTGGACCAATGTTTTGAACTCTGCTCTCCCGCCTCAGAGATTCAGGCCTGACACCCAGCCAGAGCTCTAAGACCTTGTCAGCCACTCGGCCAGGTACATGGCGAGTTTCTTGCCTTTTGGGAAGTCTGAGGTCTTCTGCCAGTGTTCAGTAGGTGTTCTGTAGTTGTTCCAAATGTAGATGTATTTTTGATCTATTGGTGGAGAGGAAGGTCATCTCCACGTCTTTCTCCTGTGCCTTCTTGAAGGTCCTCTATTGTTTTTCAAATTCTTTTCCCATTTAGGTTGTTACATAATATTAAGCAGAGTTCTCTGTGCTATATAATAGATCCTTGTTGGTTATCCATTTTAAATGTAGCAATGTGTACTTGACAATCCCAAACTCCCTAACCATTTGTATTTCTGAATTTCCATGCTGTCCCAAGTAACAAAAGTTTTTGTGTTTTTTGTTCCTGTATATACTCTGTTATATGACTATACCATGGTTCATTTATCCCTTCTGCTGTTGGTGGATATTTGCATTATTTCCAGTTTTTGGCAATTGCAATAATGCTGTTAAGAACACTCTTACAGCGGCTTCCCTGGTGGCGCAGTGGTTGAGAATCTGCCTGCCAATGCAGGGGACACGGGTTCGAGCCCTGTTCTGGGAAGATCCCACATGCCGCAGAGCAGCTGGGCCCGTGAGCCACAATTACTGAGCCTGCGCGTCTGGAGCCTGTGCTCCGCAACAAGAGAGGCCACGATAGTGAGAGGCCCGCGCACCGCGATGAAGAGTGGCCTCCGCTTGCCACAACTAGAGAAAGCCCTCGTACAGAAACGAAGACCCAACACAGCCATAAATAAATAAATTAAAAAAGAAAAAAAAAAAAAAAAGAACACTCTTACAAATTCTTTTAGGAAATGTATATAACTATTTCAAGTTGGGTGTATACATAGTAGAATTACTGCGGTGTAAGGTTTATGTATGTTTAGCTTTAGTAGATACTGCCAAGCACTCTGCCTGGTCTACTCTCCCAAAAGCAGCTTATGAGAATTCCACTTGCTTACTGACACTAGTTATTGCGTTATGGTTCATTTTATCTATTTTGTTAGATGTTTACTGGTATTTCCTTATGGTTTTCATTTTATGTCCTTGAGAATATTGATTTTTTTTTATTGGGGTATATTTGCTTTACAATGTTGTGCTAGTTGCTGCTGTACAGTGAAGTGAATCAGCTATACATATACATATATCCCCTCTTTTTTGGATTTCCTTCCCATTTAGGTCACCACAGAGCATTGAGTAGAGTTCCCTGTGCTATACAGCAGGTTCTCCTTAGTTATCTATTTTATACATCACATTGTATATATGTTGATCCCAATCTCCCAATTCCTCCCGTCCCCGCCCCCATCCCCACTTGGTGTTCATACGTCTGTTCTTTACTTCTGTGTCTCCATTTCTGCTTTGAAAATAGGTTCATCTGTTTGGTGGGAATGTAAATTGATACATCCACTATGGAGAATATTTATTTTGAATAGATTTTCATATGCCCATCAGCCTTGATTATACTCTTTTTGTGAGGTGCATTCAAGTCTTTTTTCCATTAAAAAACAATTTGTGTTGTCTGCTTTCCTTTGATTTGCACAGTTAAGTACTTTGTATTTATACAATATATGTATTGCACATAAAAAATAAAATAATACAAATGGTCTAATAAAACATATTTGCAAAAGACAAAAATTTTTAGAAAGGTCAATAAATATATTTATAATATTCATCTTCACTAGAAGAATAACTGTAAAAATTAATATCGGATTACCAAGGATAGATAAATTCAGCATTGTCAAGAATGGAGGAAATTGATATTTCCATACATTGTGTGAGAGGCTGTAGAAAAATGTACAGCATTTTTATAGAGAAATTTGATAATGAAAATCAAAAAGTGAAATGTGTCTGACTTTTACTGGAGCAATTTCACATCTAGTATCTTTCACTAAGGAGAAAAATGATCAAGTGCATAAGAATTTATATGGGTGAGGATATTCACTGCAGTTTTGTTTATAAGAGTACAAAACTAAAACTAATCCTCACTGTGTATCACTAAAGAGTTGAGAAAATGAAGCAAAGTAAAAGTAAATGCAAAGTAATTGTCTGGAGCAATTAAAAAAGGAGACAGTTTAGTTATATTCATTAACTGAAAAGATATCCATTCACTTTTGAAGGAAAAATAGTTTCAAATCTATGACCTTACCCATGGGGAAGTCTCTGCCTATTTTGTGAGAAATAACTAATTCAAGTCTTCAAATGTGTTGAATGGATGACCCAGGCTCTGTCTTCTAGCCTAGAACACATATACACTGAACCAGTTAGAGTAACTTGCCCACAGTCCCAAGGGGATCACGGAGGGTTGGTGCTCATCTCAGGTGGCTGACCACCTCTTGTCCTTCTGAGAACTCTGGATTCCATGTAGCAAGGCCAGAGTCTCCATCAACATTAGAATCACTAGTGTTGACCAAGTGAAACTTGGCACATTTAGTCAAATTAAGCATAAACTCTCTCCATGACTCAGCAGTTCTGCTCCTTATATACACTCCAAAGAAATTTTCTCACAAACCCATAAGGGAGCATCTAAGAAAACATTTGAAATTGGTGTAGGCGCTATGAAGAACAGTTTGGAGGTGCCTCAAAAAACTAAAAATAGAGTTGCCATATGATCAAGCAATCCCACTCCTGAGCACATATCAGGACAAAACTATAATTCAAAAACATACATCCACCCCTATGTTCATAGCAGCACTATTTACAATAACCAGGACATGGAAGTAACCTAAATGTCCATCGACAGGTGAATGGATAAAGAAGATGTGGTATATATATACAATGGAATATTACTCAGCCATAAAAAATGAAATAATACCATTTGCAGCAACATGGATAGACCTAGGGATTATCATACTAAGCGAAGTAAGTCAGAAGGAGAAAGACAAATACCATATGATATCACTTCTATGTGGAATCTAATATATGACACAAACTTATCTACAAAACAGAAACAGACTCACAGACACAGAGAACAGACTTGTGGTTGCCAAAAGGAAGGGGAGATGGGGGAGGGATGGACTGGGAGTTTGGGTCTAGCAGATGCAAACTATTATATATAGAATGGATAAACAATGAGGTCCTATTGTATAGCACAGGAAACTATATTCAATATCCTGTAATAAACCATAATGGAAAAGAAAAAAAATAAGAAAACTTTTATTGCAGCATTGTGCAAGGGGTAGTGAGTTGGCAATAACCAAATGCCCATCATGGAGGAATGAATAGAGGATGCAATCCATGGCCCGACAGGCAGCTGTTAGAAACAATGGATTAGGCGCACAGATAATAGCAAGGATAGTTCTGAGTAAAAAAAGAAACAAGAATATCTGAAAAACAAAGTAATAACATTCATGTAAGTGAAAAATGCATGCAAACATATAACTATACACATCTTTCAGATAGGAACAAAAAGATGTGCATTAAACCTATAGAACATCAGCTTTGGATGAGGAAGACAGTAACGAGAGTGGGAAATAGCAATAACAGTGACATAATCAAATATACATACAACTTATGAAGAGGGATATAGCAGGGACTATAATGATAATTATTAATGATAATAATATGCCATGGATGGATGTGTATAATTAACTCAACTTTCTGTTCCTGAACAGAGAAATAAAAGATAGAAAGAGAGGGAGGGTAGGATGGAAGAGAGGACAGAATTTACAGAGGGTGAGAGGAAGGAAGGAAGGAAAGGAGGAAGGAAGGAAAAAAGAAAGGAGCACTTTGCAAAGAAGCATATATAATATGATCCCATTTATACATAAATTTGCGTATATATCAGTGTCCATGTATGTGTTTATAGATGCGTGTGTGCATATGTGTACAAAGAGATGTCTGAAACAATGGTCAATAGAAATGTTCATCAGTGTCATGCCTGGGAGTGAGATTGTAGTTTTATTTTTCTTTAATACTTCTTTCATGTTGCTTGACTGTTCCAGATGATGATGTGTTATATGTATAATTTGAGGTGAGGAAGTGGCATAATTTCAAGTGTGGGAAGGAATAATGCATCCAGGCATAGCAGATCCCCTGACATTACTTTCATATAAACATTGTCTCTAATCATTTCTCCCTCACCCTTCAGTGTGTCAAATATAAGGCAGATGTGACAGAAGCAATAGTGATTTAGTTATAAAATATTGAAATGCACTATTAAGATGGACAGGAAATCCATAAGATGCTTCTTCTGTAATTAAAAACAATATCAGAAACAAGTTTCCTGGCTTGAAACCAAGCAACAGAATGATGCTAAATCCACAAGGGATGCTTGCCCAAATACTTGCCCTGAAGCTGCTTGTTCTCCTGCCTGCTTCAATTGAGCAGCTTCTCTTCCTACTCTCTTCTTTAAATTTTTAAAAAATTTTATTTTATATTGGAGCATAGTTGATTAACAATGTTGTAATACTTTCAGGTGTACAGCAAAATGATTCAGTTATACATATCCTCTTGCAGGCCGGGCATCCTAGCAAAGGCTCCACTCTTTCAGGCAGGTGTACCCCTAGCAAAGTGAAATGAAGCCTTAGGCAACCTCTGGGGTATCTGATCACTGAACAATTGAAGTGAAAGCACCTACTTTCTTTTCTTGAAATGTCTAATGCCCTGAAATTGTCTATGCCACCATGTTTGTAAATATTCCAATAATGTTATTAGAAAATAATGGATAAACATGCACAAGATGGGTACATTTAGCTTAAATCCAAAATATATCTATCTTGGAGGTCCCTCCTAATCTCATGGACATGGTTGAAAAGAGTGGTGTTGTTAAAAAATGTTATTCCCCACAGCTAAGTTTCAGGAAATTCCAATAACATTTAGTAATTTCAAAGATACTAGCTAGCCCCTAATAAACGTTTTGCATATTCTATCTCATTGCTTCTTCCTAATTAAAGGTAATACCTACTTATGAGATAGGTATAATTAGACCAGTTTTACCACAGTAAATGAGGTCATAGAAGTTAGATAACTTAACCAAGACTGCAAAACTAATGAGTTCCAAAGCTGAACTTCAAATTCAATTATTTCTCAGCATTGAGCTCTCTAAGAAGAAAATCCAGGCATGGGCTTTTCTTTCTCTTTGCACTTGCCTTGTGCAGGTCACAACCATAGAAGTAATAAATCTTTACCAATTGTAGTACTTTTACTTTGTCAGCTGGATATCTGCAGCAAAAGTTATTCCTACACAGATGTAGCTTTTTATGAAGTCACATCCTTAAAAAGTTATCCAATGCATTGCAAACTAGTGGAACCTCTTCTAAACTTCAGGTTCATCTATTTTTATCAACAGGAAGTTAAAGGGTTAAAAATAGCCTCCTCTTTGTCACTATTTATAAAACATCATCCACTTGTTCCACACTAGGAAATATTATGGTTCCTATCTTTTCAGGTTTTTCTCTTGTTTTAATTGGGGTGATACATAGGTGTATAGTTTTAAATTTCAACCCCTTAATCAAATTTTGAGAAATATTCCCTCTCTTGGACACTTTTCCCTAGTAATTTCTTCACTGCATATCTTAACTTTATAGTAAGTCAACTTATATGCCAAGTACAAGTACATGAGCAGTGTTTTGATATAAACTATGTTAATACCCATCTTACACAACCCAAATATTTGATCACTCTGTGTTGAGATTTAAGGTAAAATTTCTTATTAAGTTATGTGATGGGGTAAAGAAAAAAAGTTAAATCATGTACAAATTAAGTGTAAAACTATTAAAAGGAAGCTTAGTTTCTTTAAATCTAAAAAGCAAGTCTGTTCATCCAGTGAAAGAAGTGAAGCTGGGTTGCCAAGAAGAGCAGTCTTCAAGGAAAAGTTATAAAATGCAAATTTCCTGTTGAAGAAAGGGAAGGTAAAAAATGACTTTGTAGAGAGCAACTCATCACCATGGTAACAGGAGTAAACATGGGACCTATCTGGGAGTAAAATACCACACAGCTGGACGGGGCTCCCTGCAGAGCAGAGAGCCAGGAGACCTGGCCTTCTCTCTTCTCCTTTTATGTGTGTATATGTTTTTGCCTCCATTCTGGTTTGAAAGAAGGAAAGTTCAAAAGATGAGGCGTGGCAGAGAAATATCACCAAAAGGTGAGAGTCTCCTTCGGTCTTGCCAGGAGCACCAGAAGGCAGCCCCCATAAGCAGACTGGCTGACGTTATTAACACCTCAGCTGATCGACTGAACTAGTTGATGGCTGGAAAGAAGAGGCAGGAAAAGGTGCCTCTCAGTGACGTTGCAAGTCCTCTGAAGTGTAGCACCAGGATTCCAAACTTCTCAGTTCCTCCATAGTTTAAGGCTGTCCATTGTCAGTGAAATTACAGGTTTCAATGGACTGTTTAGCAGCAAAGGCAAAGAAGATACTAACACCAGAACAATATATCAGGGGCGGGACTTGCTATGTAATTCACAGGCCCAGTGCCAAGTGAAAATGTGGGCACGTTGTCCAGAAATGATTAAGTTATTCAAGATGGCAACAGTAGAGCATGAATCCAAGTGCGGGGTCCTTCTAAGCATGGGACGTTGTGTGACTACACAATCTAACACCCATGAAAGCAGCCCTGATCAAGGGTTCCAGCTTTGAAAAACAAGGAGGTCAAGAAACAGCACATTTTTCTGTATGTTGACATTCAATAGATGTCTGGTTTCCTTAACTTCTGCTTCAATTGTGATATCTTATTAGAACAAATCTGTATCTAGAATTTATAAAGTTCTATTTTCCTAACAGGGTTTGAGTTGCTTAAGATGTTTGATAATATCTTAAAGTTGTACTCATACATTTCAGAAAAGAGAAGCAGCCTGCCTGTTCAGTAACCCAAGAGGACAAAAATGCTTTCTGTTGATAAACTAAGAACCAACTGGGTATAAGAATACTATAATTCACTGCAGAAGACAGAGAGTTGGAGGGGGAAGCAGGGGGAAAAAATGAATGTCCTGCTGGTAGAGTTTATATTCAGAAATATGTAAATCCACTAAGTAGAAGAAAATGTGACATTCTTATTTTTGCATGTGCCATCTAGCACAGAGGCATAGAGTCTGGCTATATATAGTTTACCAAGTTAGACTGAATAAACGAATGATTTTTCAGATGGAAAAAAAGGATGCACAAGGCTTGACAAGGTATGTTGCTCTGCTATTATTTCAAGCTGAAGGAAAGCAATACAAAGTGCCTTAGTTTATGACAGAATTCCCCACCAGGTGCATGCATGCCCCCAGAATATGTTACAAATGTGCTGGGATACTGAACGCATTCTGTCCTTCTTTTTTTGTCTTGGTGCACGCTGTACACATTTTTATTATTTTCTAGATGAGCTGTAGTGTGTAAGAGGTTGGAAAGCACTGGCTATGACTTGTAGAGATATATAGGAACCCAAGTGGGATTATCTAGTTTGATGAAGTAGTGTGTGCTCTTTGTAGGGTGCGATGAAGAGGTGGAAGGAAACATTTCATGACTCTACCTTGGCAAAAGACAGGTAGACATATATTGAAAAGAATAGCTTGCACAGCTTCAGCAGACAAGGAAGAAAACTTGGGAATACTAAAGGTGATGATAATTACCTAACACATGTGAAGAAAGACCAGCCCTGTCACATGAACTTTTTCCAGGGCTCATTTTGAAATATTTCCAGGATACACTGCCCCAAGCCAAAATGAGTTGAAACCTAGAAGAATCAGGACCTTCTGTGCCCTGTGCAATTTATCTTTTGCCCTTTCTTTTGCATGCAGAATGTTCAAAAGCAGAACTTATGCAGAGCAAGCAAGAGTCCTATTCCTTACTGCTTTGTCTTAATATAACTAATGCAAAAAGATATTTTTGTAACTGGTTATAAAGCATTGGCTTCCCAGGCTTCCTAATGAGGAGTTTAACTAAATGCTCCATCTATACTTTATATGTACTACACTATATCTATCTTTATCAGCCTCACTCCTAAATGAAGAAATATAGGTTTAAACAAAAGAGCAAGGAATACAATCTCTAGGAAAATTAAATATAAGACATAAACTTTGACCCAGAAAAATATATGAAATATATAGTGGCAAAACTCATATAAACTAAACAAAATTCTGGAATATAATATTTATGATACATGTATTTAACAGTGCCAACATAACTCTACACTGGCGAAGCAAGTGGGCCCACCTACTGTGCAAGCTTCTTCTGCTTAATTTGTTTGTGTCTCTTTGCACATTTTCAGTACTTGAACCTTTTAAGGATCTCTTCCTTGGGTTTCAAATATGAGAATTTACAACCTGGTTTTAACCAGTGCCCTTTTTTAATAAGGAAAATTTTTATGCTTGCAATTAGTTTTCACTCAAAAAAAAAAAAAAAAAAAGGAAGGAGAATGACAAGTAGTTAATTGTGTTCCTCTCCAAAAAGATAGGAAAGATAAAACTTTGCCCTTGGTTACATGGAAGACCACGTCCTTGTAGCCTGAAAATTTCACCATTGATTTTTTACTCCGTTGAAATAAAATGTAAAAAGTTATATACACAAGCTTATTGGAAAATTATAAATAAGCTCCAAGATAACTGCAAGAGAGATTCATTCCTAAGAGTGATAATGCTGTTACGGACTAAGTATATACTTTCAAAAACTAGTTTTAATCAAGAAATCTTTTTTTCATAATTTAAATATGAAAGGGCAGCAAGCACTTTTGAACTATGACTTAAGGTCTTTTTCAGTAATGAACAAAATTGTATTTGATTGATTTCCTTACCTTATGGACCAAGACATATATTTTGATTAAAAAAATCCAGGGTGTTTAAACATTCCCATTTAGAAAGATTCAATGGAGTAAAAGAAATATTCCTGTGAAAAGAAACAGGTCTTCCAAAACGATTTTTTTTTTAGACCACAAGACGCCCTCACCCTTTGAGAATAGGTGAGTCTCAACTAACAAACTAGCAGGCTGATATTATGACTCCAGGAGTAATATTCAAAATATTTGACAACTTGGAGGCTTGGCATCAACTAATAAGCATGCGTCTGTTTGTCCCAGAGCTGAAGCAGGAGGCTATCTTTTCAAGTGCTTAGAACTCAAGGAATGTAAGTGACCTCACAGGAGGGATATGGGGGGCTGAATTAGTGCTGGAGGATGAAGAGAGGGAGCTCCCAGAGGCTTAAATCAGCAGCTATTTATCAGCTAGTACAGAAGTATTTTGATATTTTAACTATTGGTAGAGCCAGAAGGTGCTTACTGGTTGATGTCACTTGGTGTGATTCTCATCAAGGGGATGTCATTTACTCCTCAATGCGGGTGTGACCTCAGGTATATGAACAACTTTTCCATGAATTCCATTTACTGGAGTTCATTTGTTATAGGAAAAAAAAAAAAATCAAGGCTCCATAATGACACTTCTCTAACCAGCATGACCTCTGCTTCAACCAAAACCATGGCTGGTCCTAAATACAAGAGTATCACCCTGCTGATCTTGCGGCAAGTCAACCACCATCAAATGAAAATAGGGGTAAATATAATTAGTCCCTTAATAGACTCATTTTTCCCTATAAATCTTGTATTTCATATCTTACACTCTGCTAGACATTGAGGTCCTTATATTTATGAATAATAAGAAAGAATCCCTATTCTACCAAATATTTGTATGAAATTCTCTGGGAGAAAAATGAATGAGTCACTCTTTTGGGAGGATAGCACAGTATGAGCTTTGGATTTTGTACATACTTTACAGAAGCTATACTAATTCAAATAAAAGAAAATGTTGGCATTTTTAAAATTTAAATACTTTACTAGAGTAAACCTCAAATGATTAAAAACTGTTGGCATGATTGTGTGCATATTTTGATGGTTGCACATGGAAATATGTTAATAAAATATCAGAACAAATTATAATATGAAAGCATATTTAATTAAATTCTTCTAATACATCCATATTCATTAAATCATCTTTAATGATTTGGTGTCAGTAATTCCCTCCTGACCCATCCTACTTCCTAATTTAGAAGGCTTATTAAAAAGGAAATAACTCTGTTTTCTGTTTCATGTTGGAATAAAGTGGTAGTAATTGTTCAATTTTGCATCAACCACTACCTAGGACTTAAGGCATGTAAGTATTTTGCCTTCATGAATTTCTCACGAAAGCATTTTAGGATGATTGTTCCAAAGACGATGTTTACTCAAACCATGAACAAATACTGAAATAAAATATTTCTATTAGTTGTTCTTAATGAGACAAGTTGGACAAAAGGCGGTAATGAAGATGCTCATCTGTTTGCACAACAGTAAAGAACTAGATATATTTGAATCACATGTCTTAAAAACGCCTGTTGTTAAGTTATGGGAGTGTGTGTGTATGTCTAAGAAATGAGCAGGTTTCTCTGCTGGCTGGCTGTGCCTGCGGTCAGCTGCCTGTCCAGACTCAGTGATGGCTTCATGCACATGTTTTACATAAGTATATATAAATATTAGTAGTCTTTTGTCCCAATAACACAAGTGCTGACGAGGGTTATTGTTAGAGCCATCGGCACTCCTGGAACCCTCTCATTCATCACACTGCTGTTGGAAATGTTACACAGGGAAGAGAGCAGAGTCTCATACCCAGACATGGACACTAGATGAGAAGCAGATTTGGGCATTTATTAACATTCAGGGCGTTTAGTAAGTACCTTAGATGAAGCTGTGGATGACCAGCATATTTCCAATTCAGGACAAAGACTTGCCTATACACTTGGAGAATAAATTTTAAAAGATGAGTTATCTAGCCATTCAAGAAAAGTCACAAAACAGTATTTGTATCAAGCATAATAAGAAGGACTATGTATTTGCTGATAAAAGAGTTTTCCCTTAATCTAAATGGTCAGGGAAGGACTATGGAACTCATGGGAATTTATCTGGATTGTAAAAGATATGTATCAATAGGATAAACCACTACAGAAACAAAATTTACTCAGGTCTTAGCCATTCACCTATCCATTCAAATTAATTCAAATATTCATTGAGTGCTGTATCAGTTTCCTAGGGCTGCTGTAACAAAGTACCACAACTGGGAGGTTAGAATAATAGAAATGCATTATCTCACAATCCTGGAGGCTAGAAGCCTAAATCAAGATGTAGGTAGGGTTGGTTCTTTCTAAGAATGTTGAGAGGGGATCTGCTCCATGTCTCTCTCCTAGCTTCTCAGTTGTTCCTCACCTTGATAATGGTACCCTCTCTGTGTCTTCATATCATCTTTCTTCTATATGTGTCTTTATCTGTGTCCAAAGTTCCTCTTTCTATAAGGACACCAGTTATATCAGATTAGGGCCCACCATAATGATCTTATTTTAACTTGATTACCTCTGTAAAGACCCTGCTTTCCAAATAGGGTCACATTTTCAGGTACTGGGGGTTAGGACTTCAACATGTCTTTTTGTTGGAGACACAATTCAACTTATAACAAACACCTACTAGCTACCAGGTACTATGTGAGGCATTTACAAATGGTTAAGACACATTTGTTGCCCTTATTGTGTTTAATAATCTAGCAGACATAATAATCATTGAGATAAAAATTTTAATAGAACAACAATAATTGATTGGTTGCTACCTCTATGCCTGAGACTATTCTAAATGCTTTAAAGTATTTTCTCATGATCCTGCAACAACACAGTGAGGTAAGCATGGTTTTCTCCTTCATTTAGGAACAGCTCCAAAGAGAGATTATATTTGACTTGAGCTTGAATAATTGATTAGAAATTCTTCAGTCAAAGGAGAAGGCACGTTGGGAAAATTGCCTGAGTGAAGTCACAGAGGTGAGGGCAGAAAGGGTGTGTATAGGGAATAGAGAATAAACTAATACGGTTTTAGGAGACAGAGATGGTCAACCAGATAATTCTTCAGTGTGCCATACACCTCTCACTTCCTGCCTGGGTTTCCCTGATCTGCAGCATGGAATTCAGGAGGCATCTGCCTTATACTCATGCCCATACATCCCAGGAGTAGAAGGATGTCAATACCCACTGATATTTTAAACTGATGGGGATAGAACCTATTAAATTATGCTTCCCCCTTTCTTCCCGTGGGTGGACAGTTCTGAAACACCATTCGCAGGGCTCTTAGAAGGTCCCAAAAGAGTCAAGCACCAGTTAACCATAGTGGTGGCCAACTCAATAATACATCCTATTGTCTTTCCCTTCTTCCTTACTTTACCCTCTCGTCCTATCCTACTGCTTCCCAAAAATCACAATCCCAAGTAAACTATCTGTGTGCAAGCCTTGACCTCAGGCCCTACTTTCAAGGGAATCCAGTCTAAGACATTTGATATCAGATTTTATTTTCCCAGTTCCAGAGATGGAAACAACTGATTTATAAATCACTTTTCCAAAGTCACATACTTTTAGGCAAGCCCAGAATTAGCATATAAGTCTCTTGGCTTCCTGAAGATCTTCCCTATAAAAGAGGTCATCCAATTTAAAAATTCTCATTTTCCGCTTTTCAGGTATAAGCACCTTAAAGTACTTTGCATGCAGGAAAGCAGTTCCGATCCTTTCTATACCCTCACCTCTGGCACAGAGGAGGGGTAGCTGAGCCCAGCTGCCAGCACCACAGAACAGTTTTCTCTAAGAGGAGCATAAGAATAATTTTATCTGAAGTGAAACTATAAAAGCAAGTTATGGAAGAAAATGCAAATGTTCTGTCTCTTAGGGTCTTCCCATTATATAAAAAAACAAGAATTTCAACTGAGGAGAAATTAACTAGAACCAAAAAGAAAGGGAAGAAGAGTAGAGACATCTGACTCAAAGGCAGGCCTGCTTGATTGCCTCTGCCACCACCCAATTAAAAGTTGAAGCACAGGAGCCTTTTGAGACCTCTACAATTGTTCTGTGATTATTGCTGAAGATGTTTCCACTTTAGAAAAATAAGTATATTAATGAGGTGCTTCCTCCCACAAAGTCCAAAACCCTGTATTTTATACGATTATAATTTATAGAAGATTTTTGTTTTGAAATTCTGTTTTTGCACCTTTCTGCTGAACAAATTCTTGTTCTGTGAAGGTCACCCCAAGGTCCATAATGCAGGGAGGCTGCATCCTCTTAATGATACTAAAAGCTATACATATAAGTGAATTGCCATCCAGATTAATTATAGAAGATGTTCAAAAGAATTCCATTATCATTGTGTATTCCATTAAGATACTGTAATGTATAGATAATAGTCCTGTTTTACCACAATTGACATCCATAGACATCTTGGAAATATCTAGAACAAAACCTAAAATTACAGAATGTTAAAAAAATAGTATCCTATCCTTTTATATATTTCTCCTGATTTAATGATTCATTAATACTCAACAGTTTTGTGACTCTAATACACTTTATAATTCTCTTATGTTCTCCTCTCTTTCCCATGGGCTAAATTCTCTCTCTCCTATGGATAAAGTGTATAAGAATCACTCAGCCCCATGGAGAAAGGTGCTGTCCAGCTACCTTGGAGATTTCTGTAATTACACAGAAATTGCCATGGAAAGTGCTATGAGAAGGCTGACCCTGCGAAATATACTCCTAATGTGATGTTAAGCCAATTAAGACCTGAGAATCCTTAGTCATTGGGAAACAACACAGTAATACAGCCTTTCACACATTTGGGGAGCTTGCTTCATAAAGAGAGACAAATGGAATTAACTTCGAAGAAAGTACTCTGTGCTGTAGCCTCAAGAAGATTTAGAAGTGGGGGGGGGGGAAGCTATTTTCAAAGATCCTATTTTCAAAGCACATGTTTCCCTTGGGGATAAAGTAAAATTCATTTTATTACTTTCTCTTATACAGACAGGTTTTCAGAGGAGTCCCTATGATGAGGCATATCCTACCATGCTCATGGACAGCTGCCTTGGTGTATGAGAAAGAGTATTTAGAAGCAGGTAGCTCTTTACTGTACCAATGCTAGTGTCTGCTCTCAAGTCCTTGATGAACTGCTACTTTTGTTTTGCCAGTAAAATAAAATCTAAAACATGATGTTTTCAAAAGCTTTGCATGCCTCTCAACAAAGTCTGATCTAATTTCTGGCTTCAAGAGATGAGAGTCAGACCTCTACGTTATGGTTTTTCAACCTCAGAACTATTGACATTGAGGGTCAGATTATCCCTTGAGGTAGTGAGGACTGTCCTTTGCATTGCAGGGTGTTGAGAAGCATCCCTATTCCCTACCCACTAGATGCCAGTAGCACCTACCCATTTGTGACAATCAAAAACATTTCCAGACTCTGCCAAATATCTCCTGGGGGCAAAATCACCCCTGATTAAGAACCCCTGCTTTATGTTAACAACATCTTTCTTGGAAGGATTTTGTTTGAAGGCCTGTGTCTGGACATAAGATATGCCATGAGAATACTGGTTCTCTAAAGAATAATTTACCTAGATGAAATTTAGAGCTAACCAGACCAGTAATAAAGGAATATTGATGGAAAATGGAGAAGCATTCTCCTGGCTCACACATATACGCAAATCTAATATTTTTTATTCATGACACTTCTGACACCAAATGTGTGGATTTTTTTTTTTTTTTTCCCCCACACCAACCTAGTCTCTAAGTCTCTGGATACCGCCTGAGTGTCCTACAATTCTATTCTGACACAAACTACCTGGAATGAATGCAGATCCCACACATTAAGGGCTCAGTCCCATTTTATTTTATTTTTTATTTTTTACTTTTGGCTGTGCCACTTGCAGGATCTTAGTTCCCCAACCAGGGATCAAACCCGCACACTTGGCAATGAAAGCACAGTTCCTAACCACTGGACCACCAGGGAATTCCCATTTTAGATGCTCAGTCCCATTTTAGATGCCCATCACAACTCTGGGCCTCCCATACTTCTAACCTAGTGGCTATAAATTGGGGGTCACCTCAACCCCCTCTCAGGTTCAGTAATTTGCCAGAATGGCTCACAAAACTAAGGAAAGTGTTTCACTTACTCTCACTGGCTGATTATGAAGACTAGGACTCAGGAACAGCAAGACGGAAGAGATACATAGGGCAAGGTATGTGGAAAGGTGCATGGAGCCCTCCCCAGGACAGCAATGCATTCCATTACGTAAGCATGATTGATTAAATCATTGGCCATTGGTGATTAACTCCATCTTCAGCATCTCTCCCTTCACAGGTTCTAGGGTGGGGCTGAAAGTTCCAACCGTCTAATCACACCTTTGGTCTCTCTGACCACCAGTCCTAAGCTATCTAGGGGCCCCCAGGCACTAATGATCTCATTAGCATACAAAAGACATGCTTATCATTCCAGAGATTCACTTAGAAACACTTGTGTTAGGAACTGGCACAGTGAACAAATACTAAGACAAAAGATAATCCTATCACCCCTGTCACTCAGGAAATTACAAAAGTTTTAGGAGCTCTGTGCTAGGAACTGTGAAGAAGACCAAATATAGAACTCTTATTATATTACTATATAACTCTAATCCCAGTTTTCTGTATTTGCCAACAGGATTCCCACCCTGCTGTCCCTCTCCCTCTTAGTTCCCATTCAAGTCACATTGTACCATCCCCAGGCACATGGTGGTCCAGGGAGCATCTTTTTCTCTGAAGGGCCTTTCAGTAACTCCTGGGGAAAGCAATCTTAAATTTGGGACCAGAATGAGAGGAATTTTACAGAATGTGAAGCTGAATGATAGGAGGAAGAAGGAATGTGATAGCTTAAAAAAATCTGTGGCTGTGTCTGTGGAGCACTGAGTAGTGTATTAGAGTATGAGATAGCCAGGGGACTGCTCAAGGTGGGAAAATAATAAAAGATTGGAAGGAAACTGCACAGTGGAGAAGCGAGATTTCCCTGTTACCTGAAAGTGTAATCTGTACTCCCTAAAGCAAGCCAAAAAAAGATACATATTAGATTTTATTACAAAATAAAGGGAAAGAGAAAAAATGCTACAGACTCTAGTGCAATACATGAAAGGTGCTCAAATAACTTAAAAATAAACAGAGGTCTTTGACTTCTCAGCACTACATCAGCATACTCCTATATTCTTCTAAGAGCTCTGCCTTTGCCAGAGGCAGGGGTCATTAGAAGGGAGACAGAAGTGCAAAGAGGTCATGGTCTTCTAAAAGGAACACATTCTAGTACTTCTTTCCCTATTTGAAAATGTTTCACTTCAACTTATTAGCTTTTCATTTTAAAGCCGGTAATAAAGTATAAAATTTCTAAGAGGGCTTGGAACACATTTTACAAATAGTCTGGGAACTGAAGATTGAAATCCTTAGATTTTTTTTTTTTTTGAATCTACAACTTTAATATCTCTGGATTCCATTATTTAGTCCAGTGAAGTTAGATAAAATGAAGTTTATTCAAGTTTACAATAAATTTAATTTTTGTGCCCAAACCATCAAAAAGTGAGTGCACAACGTTTTTAATTCTGATACTTTCCTGGAGGGCAAATATTTTCCTGAAATTAACTAAACACTGTGGAAATCTAGCAATCAATAACCTCAGGACCTTTACCATAAGATCACTATCTCCTGAAGATATAGATTATCAACTTTGTTTGAGGGGCTTCAATGTTGATCTTGCTTAGGGAATTTGGGCATCAAATTTTGGATCATTTCTCTGGAAGTTAATTAGCTCTTTTAGGTGGTGTTCCCTTTGAATGACATTCAGGGGAAATAGGAAAGCCTGAGCTGACACAAAATTTTAGATGACTTTGCGATAGAGAAATTACTTTTTTATGGATATGGAGATGCTTATGCTGTTAACTAATATTAATTAACTCTGCCTAGAAAGAGTCCCAGCAGCTGTATGAAGTTAGCACAGTGTTATCCTACAAAGCCCCTGCTCTCTTGCCACAGTGGTCAGGGAAAGGAGGCAGTAAACATTTCTGAACTTCAATCGAAAAACAGTGCCTTCTCTGGGCTATTAAACTAGAAAGTGGTACTTGATCCTAGACCATGTTTTCACCATCCATGTTTCTTTCTTCATTCTGCCAACCCATAAAAAGATAGGAAGCCCTGGTGCCATGTCTCATTTCCCAGACACCCAACATGGTCCTCTCAACCAATTCCCTGCATCATCTTCAGTTCCTAGTTGAGCCCCCAGCCGTTCCATATTTCCCTGCATCCTTTCTCCCTTCCAATTATGCTCCTGAAAGTGTACACATCTCTTTAAGAGAGCAGAAGAATCTAAAAGTAATTGGTTTAAAAATAATAATAATAAAAAAAAGGAAAGTAATTGGTGTCTTTCTTGGAAAATTAACCCATTTATTCATTTAACCAACATTTTATTTGGCATCTACCTCATGTTCAGGAAATACATAAATTCTTGAACATCTCATTTCACATTGGCAGCTTCCACAGTGAGGGATCATTCCAACTGGAAATCTATCAATAGCCAGAAATTAAATTTAAATCAAATTGTGCATACCTTAGTCATACAACTATAAATTCTATTTACTCAATTGTATTAGCAACATTCAAAGGTAATGATTTAATGTTATGGGAGGCTCAAGCCCAGCCCAGCCCAGCCTTGCTCTGGTCTCCTTATCATGCCTTGTTTTCCAGGCTTGGAATTCCAATCATGTAAAGGTCACACTTTACTGAAGCTGCAGTATATATTTGGTTCTTATTCCACCATCAGACTCAATTTACCCTCCTGGCTCTGACACTTCTAGGACAGGAGAAAAGGCAGGACAAGAGTACAAAGACAGGACTTTAATACTAACCCCAAGCTCACCTTGCACCCACCATAAATAATTTGACCATCACTGAACAGAGAGCCCCAATACTTTGAAGGCTTTATGTTGAAGGCTAGTCAAACCCCTTAGTATATAGGAACCTGACATTAAGTTAGAGGAGGAAAGGTGGTTTACCTTCAGAAGTGAAAGTTCAAGCTAGGAGTCTGGGGGAAGTGGGAGAAGAATCTGGCCTTATATTTTTCCTTATAAATCAGAATCTTCGAACTTCAGAAGATAATCTCAGCTATCCCTGTGACACATCACGAACTTACACACCAAGCACTACACCAAACATGTTGACGGGGATTGATTCATCTTGAAATGAAATCAAATGACACAGAAAGAAAATTGGGACTGGTTAGCTCTGTGAGAAAAACATTAATGTGCAGTCTAAAGGTGACTTCGTAGAGACTCTCAAAGTGAATGCAGGATGGCCCTGTCCTCCTGGTGCCACTGCAATCCAATTCTCACTGCACAGACAGACTCACGTGTCATCTTCCTGACTCTTAGATAATCAAAGAAATACAAATACGTGCCCCTGAAAAGTTATTCATCTCTTTTCCAATCATAGTTGTAGTTCTAGTGGAATTATAGTAGCAATTATTACTTAAATAGCTGTAGTAATTGAAGAGTAGAATGGCCAACTTGTAAGTGACCTGCTTACCTTCAAAAGTAATTCCCAGCAATTTGCCAAATGAGACAGTGGACCCATTGTTTCTTTTATGATAAATTAATAATTGAAAAATGAAAGAAAGGCTGTAATTTTAAAAATTAACTCTAGTACATGTCTGATTTTTCTTTTAAATTAGCCTTTCAGGAGATCTCAGGATATTATGCATAGTGGCACCTTGCAATGATGATGGTCTCTCTGAAAGATGTGAAGATTGGCATTTAAATTAGTACTTTCCAAAGACAAACTATCTGTTAACTGGAGAAACCATGTACCCTTAACTGGGATAGAGCATTACATGGAGGAAACTGTGAACAGATGAAAAAAGAAAAAAAATCTTCACATTTCAAAAATCTCCTTGTGGAAAAATGTTGAACTGCAGTTTTACTTTATTTCATGTAATAGAAACTTTTCTAAAAGTCTAACTGTACTTATAAAGGCATAAGTGCAATCCAGCTTAAAAGACTTACTTGAAGTGGTCATGCAGTGAATCCTCTTGAAAAATAAGAAATTTGGTGAAATAACTAAATATATATATATGTCTTGTTTTGTGTTCTTTTCCATTTCAGGGTTGGTTTTCTTGTTTAAAGTTATACAATAATAATTGATATGTTTTCTCAACACATGTATTAAATCTTTAATAAGACTAAATGGCAGACCTGGTTTTAGTGGCCCAAAGAAATAAACGGTATTTCACTGTATTCACCTTCTCTTTCTGGAACTCTGCACATTGGGACTATGTTCTTTCTAGCAAGCTGGTTGCAGTGGCAAAGAATGCTGAAGGTTCTTACACATCTAAGAATGTGGGCTCTGGTTTCAAGGTCCACATCAGAGCATGAATTAAATGCAAATGGAATGGGTAAGAAGCTAGTGAAAAAGGCCAAATGGGTGATGGAAATAGGGGTATGGCTCCAAGGGGTACACACCAGCCTGACAAAGTGCTCACGGGGAAATGGGGAGTTTTTGACAACTTAGACAAATCCTAGGGCTCACTGCCTAACCCATAGTACAGTAGATTCCCCAAGGCATGACATTGCTTTGCACTCACCAAGCATCATACAAGAGCTATACAGGAAGGCTGCTTGTTGCTAAACTAAATCAGTCCATGAAATTGTGGAGTTTCCTCCATTGCAATTTCCAAACACAATCACTTTGAATCTGGAATGTTTCTCCATCTGAATTACTAGAATCCCTTTCAATAGAAATTTGAATCTTAATGTTGTATGAAGTGTGAGTCACTGACAGATATAGTTTTCTGTCTGTGCTTATATCCACAGCTTTGAATACAGAGAATGATTCAATCTATAGCCACTAGGTTTTGAGAAACCTCCATAAGATGGTACATAAACAAGACCTACTGGAATTACTCCCGATGACTTTCAAATTCAGTAACTGTTTTATTGTTGGAAGCTGTTAGAGAGAATTAAAATCTATGAAGCACCTCAGTACACCATGGTGTCACCCCATGGAGTGCTGATTGCTCTTAAAGACTAATTGGATTATGTGCCACCATTAATGGTGAAATGGGAAAGTTTCTAAACACTGTCAGATGCAAAATAACTTCCCTCTCTATCGTTAAACTCACTTGTATTTAAGTTATAGAAAACACCCTGTATCTCTTATTTAACAGCCTGGCACTCTGTTGGCTTATACTATGCTTAAGTCGCAATTAAGCCACCCAGGGAATTGCCTCCTTTACTCACCTGCCACCTTGTCTCCATCAGTGAGAGTTTTCCAGGGCATGTCATCTGACAACCAGGCCACGAATGTGAGCGTGTTGGAGGTGAAAAGAAGATGCGCTGGAACAACATCAGGCCTTAACAACACTGCATATACCTGAGACAGGCAGGAACCATGTTAAAGAGAACAAGGCAGTCTTTTTTTATATATATAAATTTATTTATTTATTTATTTATTTATTTTTGGCTGCGTTGGGTCTTTGTTGCTGCACGTGGGCTTTCTCTAGTTGGGGGAGTGGGGACTACTCTTCGTTGCCGTGCGCCCTTTTCTCATTGCGGTGGTTTCTCTTGTTGCAGAGCCTGGGCTCTATGTGCACGGCCTTCAGTAGTTGCAGCATGTGGGCTCAGTAGTTGCAGCGTGTGGTCTCTAGGGTGTACAGGCTTCAGTAGTTGTGGCTCACGGGCTGTAGAGCGCAGGCTCAGTAGTTGTGGTGCATGGGCTTAGTTACTCCACAGCATGTGGGATCTTCCCAGACCAGGGCTCTAACCCGTGCCCCTTGCATTGGCAGGCGGATCCTTAACAACTGCACCACCAGGGAAGTCTTTAAGTCAGAAAATCTAGAATCAAAGACGAATCACTTAATGTCTTTAGGTTTCCTATTCTACACCCAAAAACAGGAAGGTAATAAATCCCTCTCATGCAGGGAGCTGTAAGAACTGGAATAGATACATAATAAAAATTATTATAGATACATAATGATTATTATAGGCACCCAATATATGGGTAGTACCTCCATTATAATTTGAAAAAGTTTGAACAACTGCTGAAAGTTTTGGTTTGGGGCTACACAGAATTTTAAAATTCTATAGAAAAAAAAGTGTGTTTTTTAAGATTGTGCAGGACAAACCAATCAGCATCTGTCCCTGCCTGTCTTCCAAGGGGAAATACGAATAAATGAAAGAGGGAATAGGAGCTGACCTCACATAGTGATCGCATAGTGAGCAAACCAGGTAAAGCTAATGACCTCTTTCTTTCTCAGGACTTAAGAATTCATCCTACTTAAAATTAAGCCCGATATTCCATCTCTACTAAACTCTCTACTAAAATTGAGTTGACTTCTCCATGTGCATTTCTACGCTCTCTTCCTTTGCTCTGGTTTCTGACTTCTAGCCTTTCTGTTTCTTCTTCTCTCTATTCTCCTTCTGATCATTCCTGCATGTCTGTCAGTCAGCCTGTAGGTAACATATCATCTATGGCTGCTGAAAAGCAAGAAGTAAATTTAAAAAATGAGTACTGGTGTGCCAGGCACTATATTCACTGGGTGTTTTATATACATTAATTCAACTAATCTTAACAACAATCTTGAAAGCATAGCATTTTCCATTTTACAAATCAGAAAACTGGAGCTCTTTTTAAGTTAAGAAGATTCTTGAAGGTCTCATAGAGAGTTGTTTCTGAAGCCAGAATCTGAATCAGGCTCATCTATCACCTTCCCAATGCTGGTGTGGAGTAACCATCTTAGCAGACCTCCCTAAATTAGAGCCACATGTTTACTATTTTGTTCTGTTTCCTGGTTGTTTTTCTGAGCTTCATGTGAATCCAGAGAAAGCAGATCAGAGGCACCACTTTTGATGTAACCCTCTTAGATCTGAGATGGCTTGAAAGATCCAAGGAGAATGTTGGATTAGAAAAGACTCTGGTATCCCACTAAATGCCCACGAATGACCTGAGCAGAGGCCCTGGCTTTGAGATCATCCATTCATATTTTTACTCTGTGGTTGAGAGCCATATAAGCAAATACTGGTTTCCTTGATTGGAAGTGAACCTTTCTGATGATGTTTTGTGAGAATCCCTTCCAAAGCCGTCACATTAATGTCTGTCTTATTTAAATCTGTTGGCCTCATTTTATTATAATCTGTATGACAGAAACTTCCTATTACTCACTAAACTTTTTCTTTGTCTGCCTTGGCATGCAACTGTTTCCCAGGCTTTGTTGCATTTAGGTGGGTCCACGTGATTAAATTCTGGCCAGTGACCCCAGCAACTGCAAGGTGGAAGGCTTTCTAACATGGAACATGTTCCCCCTTCCCAGCATAATGACCTTCACTGCACTCTAATTTGAGCAAAAAAAAATAATTTTTTTGTCTCAAGCCACTAAGATCTGGGAAGTGTTTGTCACAGATAGCCTACAATCCATTTCATGTCAAATACAATCTATTTCATGGGTTTATAGCAGTGTTTCTCACTTGGGAGTGATTTTGCCCACTTGGGATAATATGGCACTGTCTGAAGATATTTTTGGTGGTCACAACAGGGGGAGGGGTGATATTGATGTTAATGGGTAGAGGTCAGGAATGTTGCTAAGCATCCAAAATCCCAGGACCACCCTCACAGCAAAGAATTATCCAGCCCAAAACTGTCACCAGAGCCAAGGTTGAAAAACCAGGGTTAAAGTTAAGTCCTCTGAAAGCATGATTATCTAGTAGATATTCAATATGTTTTCATTGATTGACTGACTCTTTGAGCAAGAACTTAAGAAAAAATAATGATGTTATCCTCATGCCAACAATCTTTTAAAGAAGAATCTACTAGGGAAAAAATCAGTGTCATAGAGGTAGTCACTGTTTATGTTTCAAATTTTCTATATTTAACAAATTGTGCTAGTTAATCAATTGGCAAATTTAAAAAAACAAACATCTGTTATTCACAGAAATAGGGCAATCTGGTTAATTTAAGTCTTAGTATACACTTAAATGCTAAGTTTAGCCATCATAATATTAGCCTTGTGTAAATAGATACCAATATGGACAGGTAGATAGATAGATGACAGATAGATAGATGATAGATAGATAGATAGATAGATAGATAGATAGATAGATAGATAGATAGATAGATAGAAAGAAAGAGAGAAAATAGATAGATGATAATAGATTTAGGATGGAAACTGTCAGGCAGGAACTGTCACTGCAGTCCATAAGCAGAATTTCTCCTTTCTCAGAAAAACCTCTTTTTCTTTTAAATCTTCTCTACTAGTTGGATCAGACACACTCAGATTACAGAAGATAATACCCTTTACTTAAAACCATCTGATTGTAGATGCTAATGATGTCTACTGTCAAGAAGGAAGAAATTTTCCTCTATCCTTCTAGGTTCTTCTGGCTGGTCTAAGAATTAAATTGACATAAGACAGACTAAGGAGAAAATCAAACAAAGATTTAATAACATGTATACATGGGAGAAACCCAGGAAAACTGAGTAACTCAAAAAAATGGCTGAAGCCCTCACCTTAAATACTATCCTCAGCTAAAGACAAAAGAGGAAGTTGAGAGTCAGTTATGGAAGGTTACCAGGAAAAGCACAGTAAGCAAGGGTAAGGTTGTTTATGCAGATTTAAGTTTGCCTTCTCCATCGGTAAGAGTTCCTAGAGATTTGGTCATCCTCCTCTTCCTGGTACAGTCAGGGAGCTACCCTTACAAATGGAGATGTTCCATATAAATGTAAATGTGTCTTACAAAATGGTAATTCCTAGCTGATTTTCAGAGTGTTTCCCATGTTTCTTTAAAAAAATAACCAGCTTAAAATAATTAATATGTCAAAGAGACATATTTTGGGTTGGCAAATTCTGCTCCCCTACTTTATAAAATACCTTCACAGCAACACGGGTTAGTGCTTGATGGAATAACTGAGTACTATAACCTAGCCAAGTTGACATACAAAACTGACCGTCACACCGCCATGGGTTAGACAAGTGCTTTTGTGTTTATTCCTCATAGACATCTCACAGGGTAGGGATTTTCCCCATTTCACAGGTGAGAAAAATACATTCTGTAATCTGAGATATTGTGTAACTGAACTAAGTGGGAAGAACCAGGATTTGAACACTTGCCTGCTTAGCTCTGAAACCTACTTTACATATAATTTCTGTAGGAAGTTCAGCTTTTCCTTCCACATTCTTGATCTCCTACCTGGGCCTTGGGCTCTTTCAGTAGGTATGATGCATATGTATGATCATCTCTCTCTAGGTACATTCCAAAGCCACACATCAGTTATTTTGGACTTCTCCATTGTTTTGTACTATCCACGTCTCTGTTTAAATTCACTAGAGTGTAGTAATCCATGTGAACAATGTCCATTCATTCAAACTTAAATCCGTCTGAGTTTCCAGTTGATATTTTACTATGCAGGAGAGATGATTAATTGAGACTATTATACTATGCAGACAAATTTATACCTTGGAGATGTCCCCATATCAGGGTCCAGTTCTGAACACCTAAGACTTATCTGCATAGTACAGTTGTGGTAATGAGTCAGTTTACCCAGCAAAGTATACTTGACTTTGAAGGATTTTCCCCTTCAAAAAAAGAAAGGATCTTAACATCTATTTCTGGTTCATCTAGATTTTTGTATATCCAGATCCAAGTGGATTTTATTCAATGTACATATGATACTATATGCACCCAGACATAAGTGCACAGATTATCCTATTATCCAATCATGCACACCATTACCCCTTCTGAGATACATGGAATATTCCTCCAGACCCTCATACTATTCACCTGAAAAATTCCATACACCTGTACACAAAATCAAAAATTCTGTTTAGTAAAGCAAAGGAGTTATTTTTAAAGGTACTTGTTTAAAAAACAGCCTGACAACATGTTTTTATACTCTAGAACAGCGTGAGTTATTTGTTTTCTATATTTTATTCCCACTTCTTTTTTTGCCCTGAAGCTATATGGGGCTTGGTGAAATACTCTGGTTTTGTAGGGACAATTTATGGTTATTGACAGTAATAAGAAGCCCATCTACATCAGAGGACTTCACTAAGCTGGCCCACTGTCTGTGGAGGGTCCAATGTTGATGCCTGTGTGATCTTCATGTCATGCACATACCGTTTGCCTCTAAGACATTTCAGCACATGGAGAGTTAAGATGTTTTCTTGACAGGAAGCTGAGGAAACCAAGTATACAACTGATTTTTCTCGAAGGGATAAAAAATCTTCCCCTTAATTACCTTTTACCTTTTTGTGTAAGGCAGATGAAGGATTTGGGTTATTTTGTTTTTTTAAAATCAAAGTATATTTTATTATTAATGAAGAAAAGGGTATCTATTTCTCACACTGAACTAGATAATTTATATCATGAAATTGTTATTAGCTCATATACTGAGCCAATATTTTTTTCCACTAAGAATGGATGAAAGAAGATAGTATGAAAATTCATAAACACACACACACATACACACATACATGCACTCACCAGAGAAAGAGCTCTTGCCTCTGGCATGCTGTCCTCTAACAAGAACATCGTTCAAGTAGGAACTAGAGCAGCCTGTCATCTCAAATATGAACTTCTCCAGCCATCCTGTGCAGAGTCCTCTGTCCAATCATTTAAGTGACCATCTTCCCTATTATTGCTCAGCAACAGATGCATTATACACATACACTTTTTCTTTAATTTTGCTTTGTAGAATATTTTTAAGTCCCCTTTCTTTTCTGGGTATTTGATCTCCTCCAAGAAAGGATAAGCTTCTCAAAGACAAGGAACAGATTTTCTCTTTTACAAATGTTCACATGTCCTTTGTGCTCACAGCCTACAGCCAAAGAATAAGTACAATTTCCTGATTATCCACCTCAATACAGTAAAGTTCTTTGTTCTTCTAAAGAGTTAAATTAGGGGAAAATGACTAAATGGGAAAAGCTATTGGAAAGGATAAGATTCCAAGGTTAAATGTTTAGACACATGCTAATGAAAGCAAAGTAACAGTCCTCTGTAGCCCTGACCTCATCTCAGGGAAGTCACTAGATCACTATTTACTGAAAAGTTAAAAGTCCAAGGAGATCACAAGGATAATAAAACCAAATTTCCCTGAAAGAAAGTTCTAGTACAATGAGGTTATCCAATTTATTAGGGAAGAACTGAGCACTTGGGGGCCAGGATCCTTGGTAATTGAAATCCAATTGCAACATAAATCCATAGGAAGAAAAGTTTAAAAATTCTTTCTAGAAATAAATCCAGAAAAGTGTTTTAAAAAGCAACAAGGGGCTTCCCTGGTGGCGCAGTGGTTGAGAATCTGCCTGCCAATGCAGGGGACACGGGTTCGAGCCCTGGTCTGGGAAGATACCACATGCCGCGGAGCAACTAGGCCCGTGAGCCACAACTACTGAGCCTGCGCGTCTGGAGCCTGTGCTCCGCAACAAGAGAGGCCGCGATAGTGAGAGGCCCGCGCACTGCGATGAAGAGTGGCACCCGCTCGCCGCAACTAGAGAAAGCCCTCACACAGAAACGAAGACCCAACACAGCCAAAAATTTAAAAAAATTAATTAAAATAATAGGAAAAAAAAGAAACTAACACAAGATTGTAAATCAACTATACTCCAATAAAATTAAAAAAAAGAAAGCAACAAGAATCCATGTTTGAATAGAAAGAATTATCATACTAATAGAAATTAATTTGGGTTGGGGCAAATGAGAGCCACAGAACAAGATGCTGTGATGGAGAAAAACTGAAATATTCTTGAACTCTAAAGAGACCTTGGAGGCATTATGGGTTCAGAAGAGCCCTAGCTGTGGTGGCTATTATCTATTGCCAGTACTATAAAAGCTTACCATTTTAATTCAGATTTTCTGCAACTGAGACAAACTATGCCAGTCAGTTTGGAAGCAAATAAAATGATGACACCCACTACCACGTGCACATGAGCTCACTAACTTTGTGAACGTGATACCCATAGGTAGGGAGGGCAGTGAAAAACTGGGTTTTCCTCCAGTGAAAACCCCCTTAGATGGCATTGGAATGTGAAGTAATAAGAATAGTCATATGACAAATGTTCATTAGAAGGTCATTAAATAAACTGGCTCAATTGCGTGTAACCTATGTAAAAATCAGGATGTAGCAGTACCCACCAAGTTACGTGCAAAGATTCCTTCCCACTGCAGTAAAAACCCTCTCGCATCTAACATTTACTGGGTATGTTAAGTCGGCAGGCATTAGCAGAGCTGCTGTGTGCCTGGAAGCAACAAAGAAGGGCTTCTGGAGTGCACAGCTGAGTTTCCCTGGACCCTGGACCATCACATATGCTCATTCCCTACTCCAGGGGACAGAGATGAAGTCATGATGAACCTTTAGCCTCAAGGGGAAAGGTGGCACCTTGAAGGGGAAAGGTGGCACCAAGAGGCGGCTTAAGGGGGAAGAGCTGGAGGAAAGGCCCAACCCCCGGATGAGAGGGAGGTGGCATAAGTACTGGTGACGTGCAAAAGGCTGAGGTTAGGGTCAGGTGGTGGGAGGAAGCTTTCTTGCCAACTGGTCTTATTTGAAATCTGAGTCACCATCCAAAGGTTTTCCTTTTCCACTTTCCATCATCTCTAATTTGTGCTTCTCTCCTTCTACTCTCTCCCTGTTCTCTCACTACTGACTCTGGTCAGAATAGGAAGAGTTTCGACCATACCGCCTGGGGTCCTACATTTAGAAGAAAATTTGTCTCCGCAAGCAGTTGCTCAGAACAGGCTTGTCACCATATGTTGTCTATACACCCCTGGTAGGTCCCCAAATGTCAGCTCTGGTTCTGAGCCTCAAGTCTTCAAAATTCCAGATAAAATAGCTACTTCCTTCATCTCTACCAGATGCTTCCTGCAGTCACTCTTGACACAGAGTTGTGGTCCAGGGCAGTGTTTTTACCCTGCAGTCGGCTTACCTTTCCCTTAGAGTGCATCAGGGGTTGGAGTTGGTCAATGCAGAGTGGGTGCGTGAGAAAGGAAGGGAGGGAGGAAGGAAGGAAGGAAGGAAGGAAGGAAGGAAGGAATGAAGGAAAGAAGGAAGGAGGAGAAGGAGGGAAGAAACAAAAAATATGCTCCAGGTATCTAGTTTATACATTATACTAGAAACAGATATACATATTTTAATTATATTAGAAAGGCCCTATCTTCCCCCCAGTTAATTCTTTTAACCTGGTTCCTCACTGTGTATGACATGTCATCATTAAAAAATAATTTGGAACTGAATCACTTTGCTGTACAGCAGAAACTGACACACACTGTAAATCAACTATACCTCACCAAAAATTTTTTTAAAATAAAATATAATTTTGTAACTCTTATCACTACAACCATTCCTACTAATACTCCTCTACTACTACTACTACCAAAATTCATGAAATCTGTAAATAAATAGTAAAAAATAATAAAATCACAATTTGGATTATGTACTTATGTAATAAATGTAAATTTACACTTTACATAAATGCTTCACCTTTTTAACGTTATCGCAACATTATGGATTAGGTTTTATTATATAGATAAAGAATTGAGACTCAGAAAAGTTAAATGATTTAATTTAATTCACACAAATAATAAACTGCACAGTTGAAATACACAGCATTTTTTCTGACTTTAAAATGTGCTTCCCTCTCCACATATATCAGGTTTCTTTTTCTTTCTTTCTTTCTTTCTTTCTTTTTTTCTTTCCCTCTTTTTCTTTCTCTTGCTGCCTTTTTAACAAATACAAATCTTTCTTGTCCAGGTACTACATACTAATTCACATTGAGATATCTGCTCCTTTCCTGTTGACAGAGACACCAAACATAGCAGAAAGGGCACAAAAAGAGAAGAAAAGAAAACCAAGGAGAAAGCTCAGTACCCGGCAATCTTGCCAAGGTCAACCATGGCTATAAATCTGGGTGTAAGGAATCAATCAAATAGGAGCCTCATTAACAAGGACACTTCAAAGGCGCTGCAGAGAACATGGAGCTCCAGCTTCTAACTCCACTTTACAGATGGGGATACTGAGGCCAAGGTTGTTTGACATGTCCACTAGTCAATGACAAAGCTGAGTGCCCTGACTTGCAGTTTAGAGAGCCTTCCATCACTGAATCCTATCTGTCTCTACATGGTCAGCTGCATAAATTCTGAGTAGAACAACTGAACATACTGTCAATATCCTCCATGACATGCAACTTACTAATTGGAGAGTTAAAGCTAACTTTTTCCCAGGTGTACAACAGGAAGGGCAGAAACAAATCATTTTTTAGTAATGATGAAATTCTCTCAGAAGTACCACTCACCTTCAAAATGTGCTTAGAAATTATTAATACTCTCTCAGCATTCTGATTTTCCTGGCTTTCTGAAACTAAGATGTTGCAGGAGTGCCTTCACGGCTTTGATCATGGGCAGTCAAAGGGGACTTTGTGTAGCTTCCAGGGAAACGCTGTTGCTGGAAAAGTCAGAACTTTCTGTCATGCAGAAGAAACCATTACAGAACTTCCCAGCATTCCTAACTCCAGATCAAATTAGGATCAGAAGGCTGTTGTCATTGGCCCCCAGGAGCCTGTGGTTTTCTTATTTTCTTATCTGCATTTTTCTTCCCTGCCTATTCCAGGTAGCTGTCACAAGAAATATGAAAAGGGTATTCATTTGTTGATGATTCTTTGCTTCTTCTCACTTTCACATTCACAGCAAGGAAAAGAACAATTGCCTCCACAGGTCGCTTCAGCATTTTGCACTCTTATGCACGCAAGTATCTTGATAGGCTCCAAACATGCAGTCTTACCCAATTTTTGAAATTTGTATTTTATATAAGGTGGATTCTTTTTGTATTGATTACAAGTGCTTATACCACCCTGCCTAGCAGAGTTTGGGTCATAAAAGTCACTAAATGTAAAACATTGTACACAGTTGCCCAAGTTGTCGTGTATCTGGACAAATTTATGAAAATAAAAGGAGTCATCCATTTGGGTTATTTCTACATTTTGGAAACTTAGCATCTTATGTTTTCTTAAGCTGCTCGGGAAAGTTCTAAACTTGAACATCTAAAAGGATTTGTGCAGACTGACAAAGTTGGCCAAGAAATGAGACTTTCCTGATAACAAGAGATGGCAGAACCCTGTGGTGCCGACCCTACCCTGTGATTCTCCCTTCTCTGAGGTTTCACTAATGGCATGGCCTCCTCCTTAATGAACTCTTTGGGAGCTGGTCCTCCTTAAACTGACTTGGACAAGCTTGGATAAAACACTTCTCTTGCATCTGTGTAACACAACTGAAATGCCATCAGGAAATTCAAATAACACTTTTCTCAGTGCTATGGAGAAAGAATAAGTAAATAAATCCAAGTTAAGTGAATAGAGTTCATAAACATATAGCTTGCTTTCACAGTATTACCTGGGACTGGGATGTTGTACAAATGGATGTTTTGTGTTTATTTTATTGTTTAAAACGAGAGAGGATTAAATATGTTTAAGCTTTGATGGTGAAAAGAGTGATCCAAAGTGCAGAGTTAGAAACACTGGCAATAAGTCAAAAAATATTTCCTTTGAGAGCTACTGAAATTGTTGTCTACAATCAATGTTCACACTTTTATATCTTTCCCCAATTAACTGACAATGCGTCTCTTCCTTCCCCTATTCTCAGGGTCTGCTTCATTAACCTTGACCCACATAGGAAGTCAGATAGAAATTGGAAATTTCCTTACTGAACGTGAAAAGAGAACACAATAAGAAGTTGGGTGGTTAATCCAATGCAATAAGAGCTGAATACATCCAACTCAAAAGGATGGCCTTGTTCACTACCTAGGATAGCGCTTATATAGCATGGCCCATATTGCTTCTGGGATTCTGTTCCTTTACTTTCCCATGGTTGCAGAACCACCTGTTGAGCATATGTTCTTCTTTAGTGCATTAATACATTCAGGGAGGTCACAATCAAGTATTGCAGCACTGGGAACTCTTGACTAAGGTAACTGCGATTCTCTACTTTTATTCATCATTTGTTTGATTCATAGTTTAATTCTCAGAGGGCAATTTTATTTCCATTGTTTCTAAGATCTTGAGAGATACCTTATGGTATCCCACATAGGCTGACAAGAAGGAACACTGTAAAATAGTTTATTGAGATGCAGGATGCAAATTCACTATAAGTAAACCTATGAGAAATTAATTTTTACCCTGAATGGGACGTAGAAGATGGCTAACTGCAAATGATAATTTTTCCTTTTGATTGTTTTGTATGGCAGTATCTTGACATAGGAAAATAAAAAAGAGAGATTTGTGAGTGTGTAAAAACCATTAGAAGTTACTTTGAACTTCAAAAGAACAACACACTTTAAATTGTTTCTCCAGTTGTTCTCCCTAGTTGGCAATTCCCTGGTTTTTATTGGTGTGTCACCTCCTCTAATGTCAAGTCTCTAAACTGTGTTGCTCAGTGATTCACTAAAATCAATAATGCCCTACTTCAGATCAACCAAGTAGTTTCACTTGAACTTTTTCTCATAATCACTTTAAAATTAAAATCATTGAGTAAAATTCTAACTCTCCTGAATGACTATTTATGGTTTTCTGAATCAGCATGTATGTGTATGTGTATATGTATGTGTGTGTAGACAGAGAGAGAGAAATAGACAGAAACACCAATGGAAGGTCACCCTACTAAATTATTGGTTTGTCCTTTATTCCCGCAGTTCTTTGTTCAAACCTCAAATAAGTCACTTATCATGTCACACCATAGTGCCACTATTTGCATTTAGTCTTGCCCTTTACATTGTTCTATCCAATTTTGTATTCCGAGAGCTTGGCACAGAGGCAGAAATTCAGAAGGTATTTTAAAAATATTTGATAAAGGAATTAACAACAAATTAGGGCCCATGTGTGCTCCCTGATCCATATTCTACGGTAGAAAGATGTTAAAACTGAGTTTGCTGTTGTTACAGTGAGCATGCGGAGTGCGTAAACAAATTCCAAACCAGCATGTTATGTTATGTATATCTCTTCTCCTTACCCAGTTTTAAGAAACACAAAGTTGAAAAAATTTTGCTTTGACTGGCTGGTTCATCAAACAAGATTTTGTTTTCTATAGACCCACTTTTCATTCCATAATTATTGAAGACACACAAAATACAAGGCTAAATGCTAGGAATGAAAATTGGAATATGTTTAAATGAAGAAGAAGAAACAGTTGGGAAATAACCAAACAGCATGACAAAGATTCATTAGAGAGTTAGAATTGCCAGATTTTAACCCTGTACTCTATATTTCTACCTGTGGGACTTAAATCAAGGGTATTAGTTATCTATTGATAGCAATCTATAGTCATCTATCTTTACCCCAAAACTTAGCAGCTTAATAGAACACAAATTTATCACCTCACAGTTTATGTGAGTCAGGAATCCCTCTGTGTCAGAGTCTTTCACACCCAAGACTGTGGTCTCATCTGCAGTCTCATCTGCAGTTTCAACTGTGGAGGGGGCAGCAGTTGTTGACAGGATTCAATCCCTTGAGGATTGTTGGACTGAGAACCTCAACTGCAGTTAGCTGGAGGCCACCCTCAACTCCTTGCCATGTGGGTCTTTTCAACAAGCTATCTTACTTCATCAAAGTGTGCAAGCCAAGAAGGCAATAAAGAGAATCTATTATCAAGGTTAGACATCACAGTCATTTATAATCAAGTCACAGAAGTGACATACCATCACTTTTTCTATACTCTAATTTTTAGAAACAACTTACTATGTCCAGCCCATATTCAAAGGGAGGGGATTACACAAGACTGTGAATACCAGGAGGTGGGGATTACTGAGGGTGATCTTAAAGGCTGTCTGTTTCAGCAAATAACTAAATTTCTCTAAGCCTACTTCCTTTTCCTCTAAAATAGAAGACAAAATGTCTCCTACCTCATGGGATTGATGCGAAAATCAAATAGTACATTTAAGCCCTGAGCATGTAGTGAGAACTCAGTAAATGTTAGTTCTCATTAGGTAATCACAACACACCATGACATGTCCTGTGGTCAGGTTATTCAAAGAACTATGGGACCACATGAGAGGAACACTTAACACCACCTTGAAAATTATAGACAAACTTTTCAGAACAGTTGAAGTCTACACGGAGGCTTGGATATAGGACAGAAGTAGCCAGCTAAGGCATAAGAAGAAAGAGGATGGGATTCCAGGGAGAGAGAAAGCCCTAGAAACCAGAGAGAGTGACATTGCCAGCTAGACTGAGAACTGTGCAGGACGGATTACCCCTCTCCTCTTTGGCATTCCTGCCTGAAAGGTGGGACACAGAGAGAAGGTAAAATTAATGTCAGAAGCATGCAAATGTATGTGCACATACACCATCAAGCTCCAACACAATGAAACTTCATGCACATGACCTTTAATTAATGCAGAAATTTCTAGAGAGAGAAGGAGAATAGGAAGAGAAATTAGAATTGTCATCTCTAGGTTAAAAGGACCTGAGTTTTTGGCAATGCCTCTTCTGTAAGTGAGATGCCATCCTGCTCCTGGTCCTTATAAAGCAGTGGTCTCCTGGACCTGGGTGAGCCAGACCACTAGGACAAGCTTCCTTGGCTGGTGCATTCTCAGGAACTTTGATACTGTTTAAATTTCCCAATGCTAAACACTCATAACGTTTGAAATCCATTTCACAGCTCCTATATTTATAGGGCATTGTTTTAAATTAGACTTTATTGATGTTTTACTTTGAATTGCTAATATATTTATATTTTTCAAGATAAAACAAAATATTATCTCAAAACACACACTGAGGTTTCTTGTTCCCATCCCCATGTCTTTCTACCCTCCCCCCAAAAGTAAATGGGAAATTACTGATTTTCCCCAAAGTTATTTCTTTGATTTTCTCCCAACATTTTATTTTGAAAGTTTTCAGACCACAAGGAAAGTTACAATAATCCTATTAAAAACACCCAAATGCCCTTCATCAATATTCACCAGGTGATAACATTTTGCTGCATTAGCTTTATCTCTTTCTCTCTGTATGTGTACATATACATATGTTCTTTTTAGAGTTGGTTACAGAAATTAAAATACTTTACCCCTAAGTCTTTCTAAATAAACATGCAGAAACAGCTAGAAACACATTGGAAAAGGAGAGCAGGGAGGAGATTGGGAGAAGTATAGCCTTACCCAGGATTAAACCATACAATAAACCCTCTATAAGTAATGCAGTATAGTACTAGAACATGACTAGGCAGACATACCAATGATACAGAACAGAATACCTAGAAATAAACTCAAGTACATATGAAAATTTAGAAGCAAGAAGGGTGACATCTCAAAACAGTGAGGAAAAGATGTACTACTTTTTAGTAGTGTGGGGCAAACTAAAGAGCTATTTGGAAAATATAAACTTGGGTTCACTACATACATAAAAAGACGCTCCAAATGCATCAGATCTCAGTATGCAAACAGTGAAAAAGTATAATACTAAAAAATAATAATAATAAGTGAATTTCTTTATAACCTAAGTGTAAAAAAAAAAAATCCAGGCACAATTTCAAAAACTGATAAATGTGCCTGCAACAAAAATATTAAAACATCACTTGGCAAAAGCTGAAATTTGTTTAGGAAATTCATCCATAAACCCACTTGTGTTCCACACTTCTATTGAACCAAGCAGTGAGGTTTATTATTCAGTGGTGACTAAATTTCCATGTGTTCGGGCAGAGGTAAGCTCTTTCCTCTGAGATTTCCATTATACATCTGTTGGGTGACTCACTGACATGTAACATTGTCCTGGTCCCAGGGAACCGACGTACTTGGAAAATCTGCTCATTGCATCTCCAATTCAAGTGTTTGACATCCTTCTAAGTATGTCTGTCAAGTTCTTGCTCTTCCTCTGTCTTCATACTTAATTTTTCATTTAATACATTTCTAATAAAAACACAAGACTCTGTACTGAAGATATTTAGCATGAATTTGGAAATGTGAGAAGAGAGAAACCTCTTTTATTTCTAATTTCTTTTTAACAATAGAAATAAATTAAACTCAATCATGTTTGCATGAATGATTCTATTTTCATTTAAGGGACTCTTGCATCCAAAGATTTTGCAGAATTAGGTAAACTCTTTGTCAGAGTTTTCCTAACTCATTTATTTTTATTTGAGGGCATATGGTAAGATTCTTTCCTTGACAGAATACCATGAAATTAATTTTGACATATCACTGTAAATGATGCCATTGTACCACCTCCATGATTAAATATTCACAAACATTGCCCAGAGCTTTCAAAAGGACTCTGTTTCCTTCCCATAGCAAAGGCCTGGAAAGTGATGAGCCCATTTCCTGGTGATGGGCAAAAGCAAGAAAATATATGAGGATTCAAGAATTTGTCAAATGATACAACAGCAATAAATTTTCTACCAGTCTACCTGTAGAAACATGTAAAATCCCTAATGAGATTTTGCACTAAAAAAGTTAATGGTTGGATAAGTTAAAATATGACAGTTTAATAAAAATGATCATGTTCTAACAGGTCATTCAACTGGCAAGCTTTGAAAACTTCTGGTGTAAAATTAATATATCAAAATGGCTTCTGTATCCTTCAAGAAATGTGTCTTTTAGGAGAACCATAGCTTGCCTAAGTTTTAAATTTTATTTTTTTTTCATCAACCTGACTTTAAAATGATTCCAAGGATAGAAATAGGAAAGGCTTTTTCCCCTCTAGCAATTTTTTAAAAATTTCTCTCTTGGGTGAAATGGTACTTAGCAGCAGCTGCAGCCACAGTCTTTCAGTTGTGCCCCCCACCATCACTCACTTTTACGCACAGTCTGCACCATTTTTAAAATGTTACTTTGCTGTTTAACAGGAAGAAAAAATGGATCAATACTCCAATAAAACATAAATTAACCTGTCAAGGACTGAACATCGTTAAGAGATCTGATCAGCATAATAAAAATCTGGTCTCTAGTCTCAAATCATGGCCAGAGACAGCCACTGAATACCACGGGGACTCATTTTCCTAAATTGTGAAAAGCACATTTTGAAAAGGAACAGAAGTTTCTTATGGACAAGAAAGGCAACAAAAAGAATAGTTTAGAGAAGCGTTGAGCATCCCTTCAAGAGGGCCTTGCCAAAGTGGCAAGGAGAGGGAACAGGATTGACTAGGAGGAGTTGGTTTCTAGAGCTTCAGCTTCCATAATAACGTTTCCTAAAACCGATCTGCCTGCGAATGCAGCACAGTCAAGGTGTCCCCTTGGTGAATTGAACTTCTCTGCCTTAAGAAAAGAAAGGTCAACCTCTGGCCTACCCACTGTCTAGTCTTTCTGCAGTGCTTTAGGGTGTAATAACTGCCGCCACTGGTAACTGTGGTCCTGCGAGTTGGCAACAAATCCCTTCCTAGGTGGGGTGCTTTCAAATATTTTGCTACTAAAAAATTAGAGGACATACTTGAATTAACTAATAGATAGCACTCTTTAATAATGGCTCAGCATTTAATCTTGGTATGTAATATTGAAGGTGTTCAAAGGATTGAATAATGTTGCTGTTAATGAAAGTCCCTCCATTTCCAGTCTCTGTTTATCTGAATAAGATGTCTGAGCTACCTTATAGGGTGGTTGTGAAGATCAAATTAATTAAGATAAAATGTGAAGGACACCAGGAACAGTGGCAGGTACATAACAAGTACTGCATGAGGGACTGCTATTATTACTGTTGTATTAACTAAATATATTACTTATGTATAATTATAAATATTCTAAATAAATTATGATTATATAAATTATAAAATATATTAGTTATAATGAACTATATATACTAAAATTAATACACTATAAATGTTATACTATATACATGTGTGTATATGTGTACATGTTCATTGCAGAAAATACAGAAAGATTATGCATAAAACATTTCCAAATCATAAATATAAGTTATTTTAGAGTAAAATTCTATGGAACAAGTTGAGGAGAAAGTTAAAGGTGCTAATGTAAAACTGTTAAAACTAACTTATTATGATGTTACATGAACGATGGTGGGAAGCAAATCACCTCCAAGTTTATATTCTATTGGATACTTTAAATGGAGTGAAATAATTATTTTTAAATGTCAATATTTTTAGTATGCTGACAATTATACTTTTACAAGTATTTAAATGCATTATAAACATATTTTTTTAATCCCCTATCTCTATATTGTCCCTCCCCTTCCCTCTCCCCACTGGAAACCACTAGTTTGTTCTCTATATACGTGTCTGCTTCTTTTTTGTTTTATTCACTAGTTTGTTGTAATTTTTAGATTCCACATATAAGTGATAACATGCAATATTTGTCTTTCTCTGTTTGACTTATTCTGTCTGACTTAGCATAATGCCCTCCAAGTCTATCCATGTTGTTGCGAATGGCAAAATTTCATTCTTTTTTAAAGCTGAGTAGTATTCCATTGTATATGTATATTATTAATATAGATATATTATATATATATATATATACATATATATATATATACACACCACATCTTCTTTATCCATTCATCTGTTGATGGACACTTAGGTTGCGTCCATATCTTGGCAACTGTAAATTATGCTGCTATAAAGATTGGGGTGCATTTATCTTTTCTAATTAGTGTTGTTGTTTTTTTCTGATATATACCCAGGAGTTGAATTGCTGGGTCATGTGGTAGTTCTATTTTTGGTTTTTTGAGAAACCTCCATACTGTTTTCCACAGGGGCTGCACCAGTTTACATTTCCACCAACAGTGTAGGAGGGTTCCCTTTACTCCACATCCTCACCAAAATTTGTTATTTGTGTTCTTTTGGATGATGGCCATTCTGACAGGGTGAGGTGGTACCTCACTGTGGTTTTGATTTGCATTTCCCTGATGATTAACAATATTGAGCTACAGTAATCAAAACAGTATGGTACTGGCACAAAAACAGATACATAGATCAATGGAACAGAATAAAGACCACAGAGATAAACCCGCACACTTTTGGTTAATTAATCTATGACAAAGGAAGCAAGAATATACAATGGAGAAAACACAGTCTCTTCAATAAGTGGTGCTAGGAAAACTGGACAGCTACATGTAAAAGAATGAAATTAGAACAGTCTCTACCATCATATAGAAAAATAAACTCAAAACTGATTAAAGACCTAAGTGTAAGGCCATAAAACTCCCAGAGGAAAATAGGCAGAATACTCTTTGACATAAGTCACAAATATTTTTTGGATCTGTCTCCTAAACAAAGGAAACAAAAGCAAAAATAAACAAATAGGACCTAATTAAACTTAAAAGCTTTTGCACATCAAAGGAAACCATCAACAAAACAAAAAGACAGCCTACTGAATGAGAGAAGATATTTGCAAATGATATGATTAATAAGGGGTTAATATCCAACATATATAAACAGTTCATACAACTCCACGTCAACAACACAAACAACCCAGTTAAAAAATGGGCAGAAGAACTGAATAGACATTTTTCCAAAGAGGAAATGCAGATGGCCAACAGGCATGTTATGAACACTTTAAAATATTTTTCAAAATTACTTTTTGGGGAGGGAGGTTGTATTAGTCAGGATTCTCCAGAGAAATAAAACTAATAGAATATATAAAGAGAGGAAAAGATTTGTTATAAGGAATTGACTCACATAATTACAGAGGCTGAGAAGTCCCACAGTCTGTCATTTACAAGCTGGAGACCCAGGAAATCCTGTGGTGTAACTCAGTCCAAGCGCAAAGGCCTAAGAATCACATGAGCCCATGGTATATGTTCCAATTCAGGCCTGAAGGGCCTGAGAACCAGGAGCATCCAGGACAGGAGAAGACCTATGTCTGAGCTTAAGAAATCAGGCAAGAATTTTAAAAGGTGAATTTCTCCATCCTACCCCTCTTGTTCTATTCAGGGCCTCAATGGATTGGATGATGTGCACCCACATTAAGGACGATGATCTACTTTTCTGAATCCACAGATTCAAATGCTAATCTCATCTGGAAACACCCTCACATACTTGCTCAGAAATAATGGTTAATCTGGGCGCACCATGGCCCAGTCTTATTGACTCACAAAGTTAACCCTCCTGGAGTGAACAGATATATTCAGAGGCCTCTGGTTTACATTGTATAGAATGAACGCATCATCTGCCTCCACGCTTCCCAGTCTCCATACCACTGCCAGAATAACTGGTGAAAACACAGCTCTGACTTCTTCTTGTCTCTTCTAAAACTTCTTCAAGTCCCTTCTACCTTAAGAAAAATCCAAATCCTTCAGCCCAGTCTACAGTCTCTTCAACTACGGTCCCATCCCTTTCCTGCCTCCTCTTCTGCAATTTCTCCATGTTCCGTCCACACAGAGCACTGGCCAAAGGAATTATTCTCAGCATATCCTCTTCTCTTACTGTGGTACCTTTGGCATCAGGATTCCTCTTCCTAGAATGCCATCCTTCTCATTCTCTTCCCATTAGGGGCCCCATTTAAAATGGGACATTGCCAGAGGGGTCTACCTGGACCATCCTATCTAAAATAGCACTCTTGTCTCTGTCACCCTTGATCCCTCATCTTACTTGATGTGTAAGCACAGCACTTTACATTGCCTGTCATTATATTAAATATCTTTTTTTAATGTCTTTTTTTCTTCTACTAGGCTATAGTTTCCATGAAAGCAGAAACTTGGTCTTACTTATTTTAACACTTGTGTATCATTACCTGCAAGCAGTGCTGGCACACTCTAGACAACCAATAAAAGCTGTAAATGGATGCATACATGAACCAGAAAGTGTCATATTCGATTCTGTATCCCTGGCACAGCTTAGTTTTGCAATGCATATGTATTGACTTGAATATAGTACAAAAGTCTGTGTTATTATTTACAAGAACAATGTCTAGTCTCTTTATCTGAAGATATTTTAGCAATATCTAAATAGATTTGTTTCTAAAAGAACCAAAGTTACAAGCATGAATTTTACTAGATGACCAAGTTCCCTTTAAATCCTTGGACTTTATGATAATTTAAGACAGAGACATACATTAAAGATAATCACCTTGTACAATCTATATATTCCTATTCTCTCAAATATAACTTTTCTGCAAAAAACACTTGGAGACATAAAATCTAAAAGAAAAAGAAAAAGAAAAAGCCAGTGAAATTTGAAATTTTTTTTCAAATTTAGCATTAATTGTTCCCATTTTTAGAAATGTCTTCAGCACAAAGTATCATTTTTTGCTTTTTAGCAATTCCAGTTTCATTTCTGTGCGTCGTTTAGTAATGCAAGAGACTTGAAAAAGAAATTAACTGTCTCCAAGTGGTTGTAGGAAGATTTGACTGCTGTCCTCTTAGGTATGATGGAGTATCCATGTTTATGTATTCTGAATGTAAATTTGCAATCTCCTCAAAGGTGGAAAGATGGTACCTGTTTTAATTAATAAAGATGATTTTATAAAACAAACGTGCCTACACGCACACACAACGGGGTGAGGGATTAGGAAATAAGACATCACTGGCAAAATTACCAATGCAAGAACCTCTCAGAAATCAATCCATCCAGGCCTCTGTTTCTGCCCAACACAACTAACATCTGCTTAGTTCTGTTCTCTTTTCTGATTTGCCCTTTGCGACTGGCTTCCTGGGCTGTCTCTGTGACTGCTCTCAGCCATCTCTAAATAAGCCACTCAGGCAGTTTGGGTGGGATTGGCTTCCAATGATCAAATAAACAGTGTTTTTTTCAAGGAGCAGAAGAGTTTACAGCAAAATCAATGTAGTATGAATAAAGTTATCCTAGTAGGAGATAAACAAGCAGATATGCTCACCTTCAGAGTCATGTTATGGAACTTAAAGTACTTCTCAGAACTGTGTTTCAGAGGATTACTTCTTACAGAAATATTTTTTCAGAACACCTATGTTATTCATTGCATGAAAGCTAAAGTCGTTTTATTTCCAGTGTTGGGGGTAGAAAACTTTCCTGTGATCTCCATCTGTGGCGCCTGCCATTAAATCGTAAACACCAATTTGTATTAAAAGCTTGGGTTGCCCAGAAGGGCTCCTGAAGTTTTCTTTAATGTAATAGCCTAGGATTTTAAGTGAGTATATGAGAGGAAAAGCTAAAAAAATGACTAAAGAATTCATTATTTCCAAGATTCGGGTATGGCTCTGGGACAAGGAGAAGCTAGCCAGTGAGCTAAAAACAGTTTTCTCTTTCACTGCTCCTTCTGGAATGTGCCCCTTTTATTTTGTCATTCTTGGCTTGGCTCCCCACTTCCCAAGGCTCCTCTGTCGTTTCATTCTGCCAGAGGATTTCCTTTCCAATATTTTGGCTGAATGTTCAGCTTTGTTAGCAGAAATGCAAAGTGAGCGCTTTGAAGCATTACCCACTAAAATCCAATTTTAAACAGTTAAAGTTACAACTTCCCCCATCCTCTGGGAAACGAGCCTTCAGTTTCTTTGTGCTTCAAGGCAGAACAGTCGGAGCTGGAATTATCACCCAGGCCATAGTCTTGCTGAGACCATCAGATAAGCCACCAGAGTGAGGTTTGGCAGTCCACACTTAAAAGGGGACTTCTTGGAAAGGTGAACTGCTCTTTTTAAAAAAGCTTATTTCATATTGGAGTATAGTTGATTAAAAATGTTGTGTTAGTTTCAGATGTAGAGCAAAGTGATTCATTTATACATATGCATGTATTTATTCTTTCTCAAGTTCTTTTCTCATTTAGGTTATTACAGAATATTGAGCAGAGTTCCCTGTGCTATACAGTAGGTCCTTGTTGGCTATCCATTTTAAATATAGCAGTGTGTATATGTCAATCCCAAACTCCCAAGATGAACTGCTTTATGAAAGTGGTAAATATTGATGACTTTTATACAGTTTTGGATAAAACATAAAGAGTACATCTGAAGGTATGAACACCGTATTCTTTGAAAGAACTCACATTTCTTTAAGTGAGAGATAATAAATATTTTGTGAGCAGTGCAAGCATCATTAAAATTTTAAGAAAATATACCCTTTCATAAAAATGCCCATTTAATAAAATCTGAAAGTAATTTATGATACATATCCTTAAGCCTAATAATACCAGTTTTCACATATTATCTGATTTTTATAACTTTTTCTCAGGAAATAAATTTACTATGCCCACTTCACAGATAAAGAAACCAAGATCTTGAAGGAAATATCCACAGTCAGCAATTTAAACTTTGGATAAAACTATCCCTTGATATTGTAGCCATGTTGCTATTATGAAATGAATCAGAATGGGGTAGCTTTTCTCTTGCTCTCTTTTTATCCTTCTATGTGATTTTCTGGCCATAGATAAAGTAAGACCATGTTAAAAAAAAAAAATGAGACAACAGTAAAATTCTGAGTAGGCTGTTTACATATATTCTATGAGTGCAATCATCACAATGAGTTTTAATTGCTTCCTAGGAACTTAGACTTAATTTCATTTCTGGGCCATAGTAAGAAAAAATATTTGTCTTGATTCTTTGCATATTTAACTTAACCTTCCTGAAATATTGTAAACAATTATGACCTTTCTTTAACTCCTTTCCCTTGTCATCTTTTCTTAGGAACTAGCATTGTATCAATCTCTTCACAGATGTTTCCAATTTTTAATTATCCACAGACAATAAAAGTGTCTTTCAATAAAAGTGTGATATTCTGGTTGCTTTGTCATATTCATATATCCTCTTTTCTCCCAGAGAGGTGGTTAGCAAATGCAAGTTGTCCTAAGTCATTAGGAGATTTGGGGTACAGTGAGAAAAGAAAACATTTTAGTTATGAAATAATTTTTTTAATGTACTGAAGATAGGAGAGTATAATTTGTCAATGGGATGAAATCAGGGTCCCTACCAGCCCATATGGCACCTTTGTGAGAACTAGAAACAGACTTCTCTCTGAGGGGACATAGCCTTACATAACTTGTGGGACTTGGCCCCTTTCTGCCCCCTTGACCCACTGAACAGCTTATCCTGAGAGAAATGGTAGTGGACTTCACCCAAAATAAACAAATTTCAATGTAAACAAAAATGAGGATTCACATATGCGTTCAACAAATAGTTATCAGTGTTTATCATGTGAAAGTTTTCTAGGCTCCAGGATGCAACAGTGAATAAAGCAGGTCCCTTCTTTCATGAAAAACATGTTTTCTTGGGGAGATGGAAAATAAATGAATGAATATGTAATATAGTATGTTCTAATACATGCTGTGAAAAACAATGAGACATAGGGTAACAGAGGAGAAAACAGACATTCTAGGGACTGGGGAAATGCTTTCTACAGTCAGTTGATTGTAACATTGGGTTAGAGACAAGGCAATTTAGGGAGTGTACAGGGTGGAGGTCTCTACATGTCAAGCTAAGGAAGCAAGGTATGAGGGTACTAAGCTAAGAGCTCTGTGTATGTGGGAGCAACTGCAAGGAGGCTGGTGAGGTGACAGCCAATGGCAGAGTCACTAGAAAACATGACAGAAAGGTCCTCAAAGGGGCTAAGTCAAAGAGGCAGTAGTGGCTAGAATGTTGGGCTAAATTCTGAGTGAGAGGGGATGCTATTGGAGAACTTTGAAAAGAGGAACTCTATGATTTCCCAGGGCCATTGAAAGGATCACTCTGGTTGCAGTGTGAGAAATGCACTGGAATGCAGGAGGACAGAGGAAAAGACAGAGTGGAGGCCACTCGGTACTTCTGGGAGGAACATCAGCAGCCTGGAGGGAGTGGCTGTGGTGGCAGAGCTTGGAGTTGGAGTATGTTGTTTTCTTTCATCAGTGAAGCCTCTTCAGATTAAGCCAATGATATGCTGAAGCTGGTTTGTAACCGGCTCACAAGAGCCAATTGTTCAATTTTCGGGAATGTTACAAGCCTATTGTTAAACACAACTACTAAGAACAAATTAAATTATATAAATTTATAGTTAAATATATTATATTTAAAACAAAGGTAATAAATATTAAAATACACCACATCCTAATTATTTTATTGCTTTACTATTACCTAGTCTTTAGGGTTTTTAAAATATCTATTGTATTCATACGGTAAAAATACTGTATAATGGTACACATCTCTTCCCAACAGTGTGTTGAGTGGCATCATATCGGTAGATTAAAATTAGCCGTGGTCGTAAAAAAATGTGGTATTTACCTACAATGGAATATTATTACCTTGAAAAAGAAGGAAGTCCTGCCATTTGTGACAACATGAGAGAACTTAAAAGTGAAAAAAGTGAAATAAGCCAGTCACAGAAGGACAAATACTATCTGATATCATTTATAGGAGGAATCTGAAATAGTCAAACTCATAGAAGCAGGACTGGGGGGAGAAAGAAATGGGAAGGTATTAGTCAAAGGGTACAGAATTTCAGTTATACAAGATGAATAAATCGTAGAGACCTGCACAACATAGAGCTATATAGTTAGCAATACTGTATTGTATACTTAAACATTTGCAATGAGGGTAGATCTTATGTTGTGTTCTTATTAAAAAATACAAAAATTGTTACAAAATTACAAAATAATAATAATAATAATAAATAAAGAGGATGGAAAAAAACTTTTGAAGGTGATGGATGGTTTATGGCATAGATTGCGGTGATGATTTCATGTGTGTACACTTATCTCCAAACTCATCAGTTTGTGTATATTAAATATATACAGCTTTTTGAATGTCAATCATACCTTAATAAAATGCTTCTAAAAATTGGTCATGAAATTTCCTGGAGGTCCAGTGGTTAGGACTCCATGCTCCACTGCAAGGGACCTAGGTTCGATCTCTGGTCAGGGAACTAAGATCCCGCAAGCCATGGTGAAGCCAAAAATAAAAAAAATGGCCATGATGGAAGAAGTATTTACCCCATGTAAATCTGTATCTATAAACACTAATATCATAGGTTGATGTATTTTTTTTTGATTGTCTAGATTTAAAAAAAAAGTGATGGAGAAATGTTAATAATGTAGACTTAAAATGTGCCACGTCAAAGTCTGAAGCTGAAAGAAACTTCCATTTAATGAATTTAATTTGTGCAAGTGTGAGAAGTAGTTTAACAGTAAATCACATATTTAATTACAATATTTTGGGGGGAGGAAAAAGTGAATTGGGATGCAACACTTTCGTAAAATCATGGTTAAATTTCAATTCTTGGTTGGCTACAAATATGAGTTTAGCAAAATCAGCAAAAAACGTTGTACTAAAATCCATTGGCCATATGGCATTTACAATAAATAGTATTGTGTATTTCATTATTAATTGTAAACTTTTGTGAAAGTTTATATCAGTAAGATTTATAAGAAACTTGTGTATATATACACATATTTTTTTTGAGAACTTGTTGTACCAACAGACCTCTGGATAAGGCTCCTTTATATTGGCATTTACAGTTTGAAAATCAGGCACATGGATTATACATAATAAATCAAAATTCAGAAAAATCTCAGAATATGTGGCAAATGTTTACTTAGTAATAAGTAGCAAGCACCCAAGGAGCGACACTGAGAAACGGTCCTCCTCAGCCAGATGTAACCTGATGCAGGAGTAGAATATGAGTTTCACTCATCTCTTCCATGTAAATTAAGTTCAACACCACATGCTTCTTAAATGGAAACACTTCTCATTCTAAACCATGGAACATATTCATATAGTGCCAACTCCCATGATCATTTTTTATGCATGCCTTGTTTACTAAGAAAATCAGCCACAGATATTGCCTATTAAATTATTATTATTTTGAGCTTCTGTGGCCTGCAGTCACACAGAACTAGAATGTGTTTAAGGAATATATTAACCCCATGGTAAAAGAGACCACATTTTGTTTTGATCCAATACTGAGTGAGGCAAATGTACTAGCTCACCTTTCCACTTGCCCTATTCTGTACTTGCATATCCTCAGAGAATTTTCTTTTTTAAAAAATTTATTTATTTATTTATTTATGGCTGTGTTAGGTCTTCATTGCTGCGTGCGGGCTTTCTCTAGTTGCGGTGAGTCGGGGCTACTCTTCATTGCGGTGCACGGGCTTCTCAATGCGGTGGCTTCTCTTTTTGCGGAGCACGGGCTCTAGGTGCGTGGGCTTCAGTAGTTGTGGCATGCGGGCTCAGTAGTTGTGGCATACAGGCTCTAGAGCTCAGGCTCAGTAGTTGTGGCACACGGGCTTAGTTGCCCCACGGCATGTGGGATCTTCCTGGACGAGGGCTCGAACCTGTGTCCCCTGCATTGGCAGGCAGATTCTTAACCACTGAGCCACCAGGGAAGTCCCAAAGAATTTTCCAATGGATAGAGATAATTATCTCCCAATTTTCTGAGAACTCTTTCTTATTTAAATATATTCTTGGTATTCATGGGATAACGTCAATGGTATATCCCTCTAATTATGGTGTTTTACATATTTGACCTTTAACAAATTAAAGCTTCTGTTTCTTAGTGCAAAACACAATAGTTATTCCACTGGCAAAGTCAAATATGGATTATTAATACTCTTAATTGAAATCCACTTAAATTGCCCTCTTAAGACATATCACCTGAAGAGAAGCAACAATTAATGATCCATTACTGTGAACTGCAAATCATGGTCACCAACTTCAGTGGTCAGAGAAAAAGTAGTGACAGTAATGGAAGATAGATAATCTGTGCTGTATCCATGTGACACTGAAAAGAGTGTTGCTTTCAGCCCCTAATTTTGGGAGTTCTGTATGGGTTTTGTACCTTTCTCCCAGTCTTCTCCAACTCCCACAACCTGACTCTTCACATCTTGGGGAGGAACTTTCCTAGGATGCCAGATTATTAGTGTTTGGACTAGGAGAGCCCCTGGTAAACTGGTATGGTTCGTTACCTTACTCTCGGTAGAGATCCAAAATGAAGTTAAAGTACAGATCACATAGGAGAAAGGGGCAGGTTAGGATATAGTTATTGGCTGTAAAGTCATGAGGGTAAATGAGATCATCCAAGATTTGTGAACAGGAAAAAGAAACTGGTAAAACAAACAAACAAACATGACACACACCACACAAGACAACCAACGTTACGGAGCAGGCTGAGAAGGAGAAGCTAATAAAATAAACTAAAAGTTAGAGAGATAATAAGAGAGCCAGGGAACAGGTGTGCAAAATTATAGCTAAGTTCTCTTACAAATGGCAACTCAAAGTTTTATCTGTGAGCAGATGAAATTCCTCTTTGATTGGTGTAATCAGCTATTTGAAATCTTAGATACAGTTTATGAGAAATGTTTACTTTGAAAAGCTCATTTACATTGAAAAATATTCTTCAGAATTTTATTAATACAAATACTTTTCTTCAAACAATTATATATCCTTCCTGAGATATTTTTGGATGGTGCTGAGATTTATGTTCCCTCTGCTTACCCTGTTCTACGTGTTATCTGAAAACACCTACTTCTCTGTAAGGAACTCTGCATTACATGATAAAAGTTTCTTCAGAATGGTGGTGGAAAAATACAATAATTATCATAAGTGGTTCATTTGGGCTGTAGAAAGTAGAAAAATAAATTTAAACACTTATTATGTTATTTGTAAAATTGAACATCTCCTTCATATACAGACTGGTTAACTAGGGTTTTGGGCAATGTTTGCAAATTAGTGGGTGTACTACCATAATTCTTATAAATTCTACTTTCTTGGAAAAGAAGACCATACTTCAAATAATGTAATAAAGCCACCAAGGAAACATAATGATTACCATACATGCTTGGTATAATAACTTCAAAGCCATGAATCATAGTATTTACCTTTTTCTCTCATTTCAAGGGGTGAGTAAAGGCTGAAAATGGGTTGTTAAAACATCTTAATTTTTCTTTCTATAGACATCCACAAGCATTTAAAAGCAGCCAAAACTACTCTCCAGAATCCTTAGACACTCAAAGTCATTTTTAAGTTTGTAGTGAAAACTCAATCTTAAATTTACAGAATCACCCTTTATACACAGGTAACATTTCCAGAAACCTCTTCTCTCTTGACTGCAGTTATAGACATGAAAAATACCTCCAAGTGGTGAAAACTGAAGAAGCCCAGGTACTTCACTTCATAGATGAGATTCTCAGGACTTTGCTGTCTTACTATTACTTAACCTACTGGTCTCACATAGCCTACATATCTTACGTATTTATTGCATTGATTTTCTATTGTCGTATTTACAATTTCTCTTTCTATTGCCCTATTAATCTATTGCCCTACAATGTAAGCTCAATCTTGTGTGTTTCTCATTGATTATCCCAAGATGTACCTGTAAGTGTTCCATGATTATTGTTGCATAAATGGTGTTGGATATAACAAATAAACAAATAGTACAGCATGACTGGTGGTCTGGCTTGTGTCCCTCCTACATGAAAGTCTTTTTTGTTGGCCATGCTGGGCAGCTTGTGGGATCTTCGTTCCCCAACCAGGGATCGAACCCAGGCCCTCGGCAGTGATAGCACAGAGTCTTAACCACTGGATCGCCAGGGAATTCCCTACATGAAAGTCCTGAGTGGTGGGCTTTGGGAGGGCAGGCAAGGGCGGGCATCCCACACTCTGAACACCAGGCTTCAAAAGGAAGCCACTGCTGCCAAGGTCCTCTCAGATGTCTTCCTTGTGCCCAGAAGCTCTTTGCAAGATGTCCTTAGGAAGTTGTTTTCAGAGCCTATGAGCTTCCCTCTAGCCTTGACTCACACCCACGCAGTAACTCAACCAGGGCTCCAAGCACTGGAGTCCCCTTCCACCTTCCCTCTTATCACTTCTCTGTTTCCTCCAAATGTAATGAAATGAGAAATTCCTAGCCTTCTTCATTCACCGGACTCCCTTATTTCCTCAGCACTCAAAAAACCATCTAGACTTGGGGGACAGAGTATCTTGAAAGGGCTTAAAGCCCAGGGCTACAAAGGATGGTATTTCCAACACATGATGAGTCAAAGAAAGTTTGGGGAAAGGGGAGGGGTCAGTATCACCTGGGTCCCCAGTTACAATCACCTCAATTCTTTGGAAAAAAGAACTCTGAGTTTCAACTAATTAAAATGCTGAGGACAATTTGGAAAGTGACATAGTCAACCCATTTATAAGTTGTGTTCCACTTATATGGCCTTGTCTCTTCTTTCACATTCTTCTAATTACTTCTTCCCTGTCCATGCTACTTAAAATTGCAAACCGCCTCTTATCTCAATAATCCCTATTCTCCTCTCTTGCTTCCTTAACACCATCTGAGATATTTTATGTCAGATGCATATTTTATGCATTTATTCTGTTTATTATTTCCCCTATTCCATTAGAATATCAGCTCCATGAAGCTAAGGACTTTGTTTTGCTACCCCAGGACCTAGAATTGTTCCTGACACATCGTGAATTTTCAGTAATTACTCATTGACTGAAGGAGTGAATAATCTAATTGACACACTGCACTCTCCATTTATGAACTATTATAATACACCTCTTCATCCACAGTGTGATGTAATGATTTACAGCATTGAAATATGATTGACAGGGCTAACTCTCACATTTTCACTCTCACAGCAGTTGCTCATGGATCTTGTCTAGCAGTCCACATCTTTTGGGGCTTCCCTCATCTCCAAGCTTATAAGTCATTATACTCTTACTTTCTTCCTTATTCAAGCTATACCCCACTCTCCTTTGTGTCAAATTTCTACTCCCCAGTTCACTAAACCCTGCTAATTTTGGCCTATCACACTTGTCCTGCAGTTTCCCAAACCTACATCCTTGAATCTACCTTATATCCTTGAGCAGCCAATCACCATGGGAGAAAATATGACTGTGTGGGTGCTCTTACAAGGTTACAGCTTTGAACTTCAGCTGGGACCTCAATGCTGCTTGGCTGGGTTTGTCACTGATATGTTCTCTGTCCTGTCCTCTATTCCTCTACATGGGCAATTACAGACATTTACATTTCAAGCATCCCAACTTTCCCTGACTCCCTTCACTTTTCATTAAGGAAAGACTTCATCTCATATTTTGAAGAGAAAGTAAAAACTATCAGGTGTGAATTTCCTTAACTTTCACCTACCTTCACTTACCAACTTATCTCTCCCCACATCCCCTGCTCATAGGCCTTCTTTGCATTCCCACATTGGGTGGTCTGATCCTCAGATACTGACCAAATGACCCATATTGGGACTAGAGCAAAGACAGTAGTGTCTACTCCAGACAGCATAGATTAGAGAGGATTCTAAATTCATTGTCAACATGTAGCACCATTACATCATGTTTTACAATTAAAGAAAATTCCAATATTTTCTATGACTGAAATTTCATTTTCAAAAAAATAATGTGATAAAAAATAACCTCAAAAATTGTCATTATAATTTAGTAAATTATATTAAGACCTAAAAATATGCTCTTATCTTTTGCTGCACTTCTAAAAATTGATTTCAAAATAATAATTAGAGCAGTAGATAGATTCAGGTAATATGTACACATGTATAAATAACGTCAGAAAACTGTAAATAAGCTAAATACTCATCCATAAGGATTAGATATACTATAATAAATTTATATTATAAAGTTTTTACACAACCATTAAATGGTATATTAGATTTCTAATTCCATGAAAGTGATCACAATGTAATGCTTTTTGAAAAATAAATTACATAAAACTATATATAGAATTTAACACTATTTTGAAAATATATATCCAAAAGATATACTCCAAATTATTAAAGTTTATCTCTCGGTTATGAAATTACAGGGGATTTTAATTTTATTCTTTATGTGTAATATTATTTCAAAAAAATAATAAATGTATAGTTTAAAAGCACATTTTGAAGCATGCATATTTTGACTTTTAATTTTAGAAAAAATATACATATGCACACATATATGTGATTATATATAAAGAGTACTTTGGCTTGTTAATGTCATGTGAATTGTATATCATCTATATAGCTAAGAAAAATCAGAGTGCTTTAAAGAAATCCTAAAAATGGATCAAGAAAGCTGACAAAAGTTAAATATTCTGGCATTGAGACCTTGCTTATTTTCATAAAATACAATTCTTAAATTTTCACTTTCCTCTGTTCACATAAAGACTAATAAATCTCATTCAGCCCCACTGCATTGGTTTCATGATCCAAACAGGCATTTCCCCTTCCTCATGACAGGAGGGGGCTTTTTAAGCTGACCAAGCACAAAAGATTTTTCCTCCTAATTTCCCCATCTTGACATGAATGAATAATAACCATCCTTCCACCTGGAACTAGGTCTCATTCTAAAGGGTATTAAAACCTCTTGAAAATATATTAATGCTCCAGTCTGAAGCTATCTTAGGGAAAGTGTTATAGTATAAAGTCTGAAAAATCAGAAATCCACCCTTGTTTTGCATGTGGAAGTCAGATGGGACAATCATTTATTGTGGAGAAAAAAGGTATGCTCTATTGGGCTGTTACAAAAGCTGTAATTTTATTTTGAAGTTCTCAAGTTTTGTTCTCCTGGTTTACAGTTTTTATGCTAAAATTATGGCTTTGTAATGGGTTGTGAGGCATACTTTATGCACTATCATAATTATAAGCTATTACAGTTCATTCTTTGTATCAGGATGGTTTTATGGACATTTAAATGAAGTTTCTGACAATGAAGCTAAAACTCTAATAGTACTACATTATGGCTACACCTGGTGGTATGCATTCTCTCCGTTTTTCGATTATAAACCATTGGTGGGGGAGGAAGGTGGGGTTTAAAACCCCAGCTGCTTGCCTTACAACGTGCTCCAGCAGGACATGTAGATTTATCAATCCATTTGTATTTAAATAACATACGCTTTTTGCTTCACTGAGCCATAAAACCACCAAAGAGAAAAATCACCCTGGTGATTTCAAGTTCTTTTTGCCAAGGAAGACAACTTGAAAATTTGAAAACATAAACCACAGTGAGTCACTCATCCTTTTCCCTTGACGTGGAAAAACAGCTTTGACCTGTTATTGCTTACTCTCCAATGTTTACTTATTAGAAATGATCTGTTAGCACGTGCCAGGGCCATTTTTCACAGTATTTATGATATTTATTATGCTTTTGGTTTCTTATTTCTGTCTTGAAGGCTGTTGAAAATAGTCACCTTATTCTCAATCTCCTGCAGCTGAAGCATTTGATGAGAACACATTTTCCAGCTGGGGCATTGACTAAGTAGACTCTTGAATAAGGTGTAATTAATAATTTTTTCTATTGAAGTGTAGTTGATTTACAAAGTTATGTTAGTTTCAGGTGTACAGCAAAGAGATTCAGTAATACATATATATATATTCTATTTTCAGATTCTTTTCCATTATAGGTTATTACAAGATATTGTGCTGCACTGTAGGTCCTTGTTGTTTATCTATTTTATATAGAATAGTGAGTATATGTTAAACATCCCATGTGGCAGTAGAGTTTTATCATAGGTGACAAAGTGGCCAAGGTTTCAGTAGCTGTGTAAAGGAATTCCACTGAAGTCAATGAAGAATTATGTAACGATACGGAAACAGAATTAAATACTGAATGCCAAATTTCCAATTTAAATGACCTTCAAGAAAAAAACGAAGAAAATCCAATGAGAAAAAAAAATGCACTAAGAAGACATTATGTGCTCCCACAAAGCAAGAATGTGAGAAGAAGCACTTACTTAGTACTCCTGTAGCCCCTTAATTCAAGCCTTATTATGCGTAGGAATTAGAGCCCATACGGTCTTCTATCAAATTGTTCCACATCGCTGGGAAAGTATTAATTTCATCAATGTGAGCAAAGTATTTTTAAATCATTCCTGAGAAAATGCAGCCTTCTAAAAAAAATACAACGTATTCTTTGAAAAGAAGTCTATGGCATCATAAAAATATCTCACCCATGTTTGGTTGCAGAATCCATTTGGCTTCCATCTAAAGTACTCTCAGTTCTTGCATATTTTAACACTTCCATAAAAGCTGTAAATGGGGGGGGGTGCAGTCTGTTTTTACTCGATGCTATAGAATTCACTAATGAAGACGAGAATGAGGAATTCCAAATATATAAACAGTCCCCAGTGGATGAAGAAATGAATCCTGCCATGTTGATAATTGCCCAGCAAGACTCAAATCTCAGACACCTGACCTAACTCTTTCCTACAACACAGGAAGTACCAGTAGGCATTTTTTATAGGGTATTATTGCATTATAATTATCCACATCATAAAAATGATTCAGTTGCAAAATTTTGTACATTTAAGCAACCATTTTGACTGATTTTGTGCTAGAGGAATTATCTGGTTAATTGATTAGCCATAAGTATTGATTTGGTAGTTGAAGTTATATTCACATTAAAGCTATCTTCTGTTGTATATATGACCCAAGTGAATCTTAAGAACATTACCTATGTATATCTCTGAAAAAGGGCACAGCACTTCAAACTAATTGGGCATAATATTTCTGGGCAGTTATTATTGTTGATTACGTTGGTTTGTGTGTGGAAAGTGAAGGATAAGACCTGTGGATCAAACTGTTATTCTAACGTCTAATTTACACACTAGTGAAACTACATGGCTAAAGCTAAGAAAGAAAGGGCAGTTTCTTTGCTTACGTAAGCTTAGAAAGTAGATGGTGTAAAAACAATATTGTAGTTAGAACAAAAGAAAAGAGTAAAAATATCAGGAATACAATTATTCCACTATCTAGCCCCAGAAATATTTATAAAGGCTGGTCCATTGTTCCATATGCATTCATTGTGAATATGCTTACAGAATTATCTAATGTTAGGAAACTTGTACTCTAAAATAGTGTTTCCCAACTTGTTTGATAAGAATCAACCGGGGAGCTTATTAAAACAAATTAAAAAAAGCACATTTCTGGGTGGCTCACTCGGAGATTCTTGGAATGTACGTTTTGTGTTTTAATAAGCTCTTTTTTCCCCATGCCTCATGATTCTTTTGATCTGAGAAATTTGAGAAAAATTATTCCAAAATTACTGATAAGAAAAATGAAGGCCAATATTTTACCAGATCTGTAAAACAAAATGAAAAATCAAATGACAATATTTTTCTTAAAAAATAAATTGTTGTAATAAATTTAAGGGTTAAGACTCTATACGGGACACCTGTATAATGAGGATAAATTTTCATTAGCTAATGTTTCAACTTATTTGTTGAAGATTACTTTAGCATTCTCAGATTTCAAAATTAGTTGAATGAATGAATTAGATATATTTTTTCACTTAAAGGAAAATATATCCAAATTATGCATTTACAAGTAAAGATTTTAAAAATATTTTATTACCAAGTAATTGATGTTACTTGAAGAAGAATCAAGATTAGGATATGAAGGATAAATTAAAATCATCTATAATCTAATTTCCTAAAATTAACTGTTATTAACACTTCATTGAATGTATTTCTAGACAATTTTTAGTCATAGAATCTTAATATAGTTAGGTGGTTTCTCAACATATCTTAATTCAACCTTTCTTTTTTTCTCTCATGTGGTTGGAGGGTAGAAAGGGCATGCTGGCAACTAGCAGAATAAGTTGGTGGGAAATAGAGAACTAATACATTTTTGTTATCTAACTGTCCTGCATATCATTTTCATACAGTGTATGTAAGAACATGTAGTTTTCATTCTTTAAATCTTTGTTTCAAATACTAGCTAACCTTAGTTTATCTTTATTATGGCTAAAAAGGAATATAAGAAGATGAGTCTTGCTTTTTTAGTTTAGCTTTCGGATAATACCCTCCAACCAGGCTATTGTTTGGAATGAAGCAGCCACAAAGTTGCCACTGGTCATCCATGCCTTGCTCCATGTCTTACTTCTAATTAGAGCAGTCATTATCAATGAGGACCACAGAGAGAGCATCACATCCCAGAATATGTCTTTGTGTAAGGGATAAGCATTCCCAAGCCCTCCTAAGGTCAGAGATTTATTTTAATTAAACTTAACTATTGATGAGCCTTTTGAGAAACCCAAATTGCTTAGAAAATAAGTATTTTTCATCTTTTCTATGAAGAAAAAGAACTATCTTTACTAATTTTATCACAGAAATCCTCTTTTTTTAAAACTTTATTGAGGAATAATCGACAAATATAATTGTATATATTTAAAGTGTGCAGCATGATGATTTGATATAAATATATATTGAGAATGATTACCAAGATCAAGCGAATTAAAACATCCATAATCTTGGGCTTCCCTGGTGGCGCAGTGGTTGAGAATCTGCCTGCCAATGCAGGGGACACGGGTTCGAGTCCTGGTCTGGGAAGATCCCACATGCTGCGGAGCAACTAGGCCCGTGAGCCACAATTACTGAGCCTGCGCGTCTGGAGCCTGTGCTCCGCAACAAGAGAGGCCACGATAATAAGAGGCCCGCGCACCGCGATGAAGAGTGGCCCCCACTTGCCACAACTAGAGAAAGCCCTCGCGCAGAAACGAAGACCCAACACAGCCATAAATTAAAAAAAAAAAAAAAAAAAAAAATCCATAATCTCACATAGTTAACTTTGCGTGTGCATGTATGTGGTGAGAATGCTTAAGGTCTACTCTCAGCAACTTTTAAGCATGCAATGCTGTGTCATTACATTAGTCGCCGAGCTGTACATTAAATCTTCAGAACTTACTCTTCTTATAGTGGAAAATGTGTATTCTTTGAACTACATCAACCCATTTTTAATTCCCCCAGCCCCTGACAATCACCATTCTATTTTTCAATCATTCTATTATTTCTATGAAATCAGCTTTTTTCTTTTTGGATTCCACATATAAGTGATACCATACAGTATTTGTCTTTCTCTGTCTGGCTTATTTCACTTAGCATAATGACCTCCACATTCATCCATGTTGTCACAAATGGCAGGATTTCCTTTCTTTAATGCTGAATAATATTTTATTGTATAAATATATACTACTGTTTCTTTACCTATTCATCTGTCAAAGGACATGTAGGTTGTTTCTATGTCTTGGCTATAGTGAATTATGATGCAATGAACACAGGTGTGCAAATATCTCTTTGAGATGCTGATTTCAATTCCTTCTGACATATACCTAGAATTGGGATTGCTGGATTATGTGGCAGCTTCTTCCACCCTTCCCACTCACACCATGCAGCCCTGAGTTTATCTGCTGTATTCCTTGCAACCAAGCAGGGGAGTCAGGCAGAATGCATGGGCATTTGGAAGGACAATTCAAGGGTAGATGGAAGACATGACAAATGGCTGCTTGAACACTTGACAATTTCACTAGTCCTGAGTAAGGAGGGTTTCTTTCTTAACCCAGTCAGAAGTTGTACAAGTTGTTGAGCCTGGAACACCCTGCTTCTAATGCAGTTTTTGTTTGCTTATTTGCTTGTTTGTATATTTTTCACTCAGGAAACATGATATGTGACTTTTTCTAGCTCTTCTTCATCTTTCTTTTTTTACATGTATTTTCTGCCGTTCTCTTTGATTTTTTTTCTACCACGAATGAATTTCTTTTTAGTCGCTTGCATCTCTTACCCATTTTCAACTCAGCTTTCTAAAGCCCTCTGAGTGGAATAAGTACTCAGAGGTCCATCCCACATCTTGGAACACTGTGTGTGCAACCTGCTGTGAACATTTTAAGAGAAGATGGCAGGTCTCTCTGCCCTTTTCATCAAAAATGTTCCCCAAAGACTTAAATTTTATCAAGTGTTCTATCTGGCAAATGGTTATAAATTTATATAAACATCTACTAAGTAAACATGCAATTAGTGAAAATGATGAAATCCTTGTAATATCATTGGGATGTGAATTTTAACAGTCCTGGGATGCTCGTGTTTAATTTGGGAAGCAGTGATTTCTCATGGAGGTGACTCTGAGCCAAATAGGAATGTTTCAGCAGGGGGATAGATAGTATACTGTCTACAGATTCATCTTGCATGTGGGTACCAAATTCTCATCCTTCAGAGGCACCCCTGACATTCCATGAGCCCACCAGCTGTTCCAGGGGCTGCTTGGGAGTTTCAGTCTATTCTAGTAGAATGGGTTCCATACACCAATGCTGTTTACATGTCCACAGTTGTTCTATCAACCTAAAATGAACAAGCTAAATTCAATTTCTGATAGGAAGGATCTGTACCTCAGAAACATGTAAGTTAGCAGAGGCATTAAGAGATAGGAGGATTTTTCAGAATAAAAGATAGGCTGATGTGACATAATTGACACCAATTTGTAAACAAGGAAATATATCCACAGAATACAAATGGCTGAAAGTAAAAGAAACTGTATTTCATACAGAGAAGTAAAATAATTATCTGAGAAATATGTATACACTTTTTTAAAAGACACAAACCATATTTGAAATTAATGACATAACAATTATGACCAACGTAGCTTGGAGACTGGGTAACCATAGTAAGGGCAATATTATCTGGATAAATAATTTTCTTTTCTTCTTCTTTTAAAATGTAGAAACATGATCAGCAGAAATCTAATTAGAAATCACACTCCAAATTTCAGTGAATTCTTGAGTATCTCAAATTTCTTTTCTACTTAAAAGTATTTCTAAATGAAAGAGAAGAAAATTCAGGGATGAATTTCTGATATAATTAGCTTTTAACCTATATCTCTGAAATAGGCTATGGTTTATGTAATACATTATGTAAGTAAATCAAGATAAATAACCTTTTTTTTCTTTAAAAAGGGGAAGAGGAACAGATTGCTTAGAAGTCTTGAAATGTGAATTATGCCAAATGGTCCTATGGGAATTATCTCTCTTAGTTCAAAATGATTCCCTTGGGAAACAGTGAATTTCATTCCTTAATAAGCATAATGAGATTTTTATATAGTACAGAAGCTGTTGTCAAAGGGTGTAGGGACATGCTGCAGAGCTTTTAAAGGTAAGATTTCTTTTTTTTTTTCTCAAATATCTTTATTGGAGTATAATTGCTTTACAGTGTTGTGTTAATTTCTGCTGTATCACGAAGTGAATCAGCTATACATATTCATATATCTCCATATCCCTTTCCTCTTGCATCTCCCCCCAACCGTCCCAATCCCACCCCAATCCCACTACCTCTGTGTGGTCACAAAGCACGGAGCTGATCTCCCTGTGCTATGTGGCTGCTTCCCACTAGCTATCTATTTTACATTTGGTAGTATATATAAGTCTATGCCACTCTCACTTTGGCCCAGCTTACCTTTCCCCCTCCCCGTGTCCTCAAGTTCATTATCTACATCTGCATCTTTATTCCTGTCCTGTCCCTAGGTTCTTCAGAACCTTTCTTTTTTTTTAGATTCCATATATATGTGTTAGCATATGGTACTTATTTTTCCCTTTCTGACTTACTTCACTCTCTATGACAGTTTCTAGGTCCCTCCACCTCTTACAAATAATTCAGTTTTGTTTCTTTTTATAGCTGAGTAATATTCCATTGTATATATGTACTACATCTTCTTTATCCATTCATCTGTTGATGGACACTTAGGTTGCTTCCATATCCTGGCTATTGTAAATAGTGCTGCAATGAGCATTGTGGTCCATGACTCTTTTTGAATTATGGTTTTCTCAGGGTAAATGCCCAGTAGTGGGATTGCTGGGTCATATGATAGTTCTATTTTTAGTTTTGAAGGAACCTCCATACTGTTCTCTATAGTGGCTGTATCAATTTATATTCCCACCAACAGTGTAAGAGGGTTGCCTTTTCTCCAAAACCTCTCCAGGTTTATTGTTTGTAAATTTTTTGATGATGGCCATTCTGACTGGTGTGAGGTGATACCTCATTGTACTTTTGATTTGCATTTCTCTAATGATTAGTGATGTTGAGCATCCTTTCAAGTGTTTCTTGGCAATCTGTATATCTTCTTTGGAGAAATGTCTATTTAGATCTTCTGCCCATTTTTGGATAAGGTTGTTTGTTTTTTTGATGTTGAGCTGCATGAGCTGCTTGTATATTTTGGAGATTAATCCTTTGTCAGTTGCTTCATTTGCAAATATTTTTTCCCTTTCTGAGGGTTGTCTTTTCGTCTTGTTTATGGCTTCCCTTGCTGTGCAAAAGCTTTTAAGTTTCATTAGGTTAGATTTGTTTGTTTTTGTTTTTATTTCCATTTCTCTAGGAGGTGGGTCAAAAAGAGTCCTGCTGTGATTTATGTCATAGAGTATTCTGCCTATGTTTTCCTCTAAGAGTTTTATAGTGACTCGTCTTACGTTTAGGTCTTTAATCCATTTTGAGTTTATTTTTGTGTATGGTGTTAGGGAGTGTTCTAATTTCATTCTTTTACATGTAGCTGTCCGGTTTTCCCAACACCATTTATTGAAGAGGCTGTCTTTTCTCCACTGCATATTCTTGCCTCCTTTATGAAAAATAAGGTGACCAAATGTGCATGGGTTTATCTCTGGGTTTTCTATCCTGCTCCATTGATCTATGTTTCTGTTTTTGTGCCAGTACTATACTGTCTTGATTACTGTAGCTTTGTAGTACAGTCTGAAATCTGGCAGTCAGATTCCTCCAGCTGCGTTTCTCTTTCTCAGGATTGCATTGGCTATGCGGGGTCTTTGGTGTTTCCATACAAATTGTGAAATTCTTTGCTCTAGTTCTTTGAAAAATGCCATTGGTAATTTCATAGGAATTGCATTGAATCTGTAGATTGCTTTGGGTAGTATAGTCATTTTCACAATGTTGATTCTTCCCATCAAAGAACATGGTATTTCTCTCCATCTGTTTGTATCATCTTTAATTTCTTTCATCAGGGTCTTAAAGTTTTCTGCATACAGGTCTTTTGTCTCCATAGGTAGGTTTATTCCTAGGTATTTTATTCTTTTTGTTGCAATGGTAAATGGGAGTGTTTCCTTAATTTCTCTTTCAGATTTTTCATCATTAGTGTATAGGAATGCAAGAGATTTCTGTACATTAATTTTGTATCCTGCTACTCTACCAAATTCATTATTTAGCTCTAGTAGTTTTCTGGTAGCATCTTTAGGATTCTCTATGTATGGTATCATGTCATCTGCAAACAGTGACAGTTTTACTTATTTTCCAATTTGGATTCCTTTAATTTCTTTTTCTTCTTTGATTGCTGTGGCTTAAACTTCCAAAACTATGTTGAATAATAATGGTGAGAGTGAGCAACCTTGTCTTGTTCCTGATCTTAGTGGAAATGCTTTCAGTTTTTCACCATAGAGAACGATGTTGGCTGTGTGTTTGTCATCTACGGCCTTTATTGTGTTTTCGTAAGTTCCCTCTATGCCTACTTTCTGGAGGGTTTTTATCATACATAGGTGTTGAATTTTGTCGAAAGCTTTTTCTGCATCTATTGAGATGATCATATGGTTTTTCTCCTTCAATTTGTTATTATGGTTTATCACATTGATTGATTTGCATATACTGAAGAATCCTTGCTTTCCTAGGTAAACCCCACATGATCATGGTGTATGATCCTTTTATTGTGCTGTTGGATTCTGTTTGCTAGTGTTTTGTTGAGGATTTTTGCCTCTATGTTCATCAGTGATATTGGCCTGTAGTTTTCTATTTTTGTGATATCTTTGTCTGGTTTTGGTATCAGGGTGATGGTGGCCTCGTAGGATGAGTTTGGGAGTGTTCCTCCCTGTGCTATATTTTGGACAAGTTTGAGAAGAATAGGTGTTAGCTCTTGTCTAAATGTTTGATAGAATTCAACTGTGAAGCCAACAGGTCCTGAGCTTTTGTTTGTTGGAAGATTTTAAATTACAGTTTCAATTTCAGTGCTTGTGATTGGTGTGTTTATATTTTCTATTTCTTCCTGGTGCAGTCTCAGAAGGTTGTGCTTTTCTAAGAATTTGTCCATTTCTTCCAGGTTGTCCATTTTATTGGCATATAGTTGCTTGTAGTAACCTCTCATGATCCTTTGTATTTTTGCAGTGTCAGTTGTTACTTATCCTTTTCCATTTCTAATTCTGTTGATCTGAGTCTTTTCTTTTTTTTTCTTGATGAGTCTGGCTAATGGTTTATCTATTTTGTTTGTCTTCTGAAAGAACCAGCTTTTAGTTCTATTGATCTTTGCTATTTTTTCCTTCATTTCTTTATCATTTATTTCTAATCTGATATTTATGATTTCTTTCCTTCTTCTACCTTTTGGGTTGTTTTTGTTCTTCTTTCTCTAGTTGCTTTAGGTGTAAGGTTACGTTGTTTATTTGAGATGTTTCTCGTTTCTTGAGGTAGGACTGTATTGCTCTAAACTTGCCTCTTAGAACTGCTTTTGCTGCATCCCATAGGTTTTGGTTCATCGTGTTTTCATTGTTATTTGTTTCTAGGTATTTTTTGATTTCCTCTTTGATTTCTTCAGTGATCTCTTGGTTATTTAATAGTCTATTGTTTAGCCTACATGTGTTTGTATTTTTTACAGATTTTTCCTGTAATTGGTGTCTAGTCTCATAATGTTGTGGTTGGAAAAGATATTTGATAAAATTTCAATTAGCTCAAATTTACCAAGGCTTGATTTGTGACCCAAGATATGGTCTATCCTGGAGAATGTTCCATGAGCACTTGAAAAGAAAGTGTATTGTGCTCTTTTTGGTTGGAATGTCCTATAAATATCAATTAAAACTATCTTGTTGAGTGTGTCATTTAAAGCTTATATTTCCTTATTTATTTTCATTTTGGATGATCTGTCCATTAGTGAAAGTGGGGTGTTAAAGTTCCATGTTGTGATTGTCTTATTGTCAGTTTCATCTTTTATGGCTGTTAGCATTTGCCTTATGTATTGAGGTGCTCCTGTGTTGGGTACATAAATATTTACAATTGTTATATATTCTCTTGGATTGATCCCTTGATTATTATGTAGTGTCCTTCTTTGTCTCTTGTAATAGTCTTTATTTTAAAGTCTATTTTGTCTGATATGAGAACTGCTACTCCAACTTTCTTTTGATTTCCATTTGCATGGAATATCTTTTTCCATCCCCTCACTTTCAGTTTCTATGTGTCCCTAGGTCTGAAGTGGGTCTCTTGTAGACAACATATATACAGGTCTTGTTTTTGTATCCATTTAGCCAGTCTATGTCTTTTGGTTGAAGCATTTAATCCATTTACATTTAAGGTAATTATCAATATGTATGTTCCTATTACCATTTTCTTAATTGTTTGGGGTTTGTTATTGTAGGTCTTTTCCTTTTCCTGTGTTTCCTGCCTAGAGAAGTTCCTTTAGCATTTGTTGTAAAGGTGGTTCGGTGGTGCTGAATTCTCTTAGCTTTTGGTTGTCTGTAAATGTTTTAATTTCTTTGTCGAACTTGAATGAGATCCTTGCTGGGTAGAGTAATCTTGGTTGTACGTAGTTCCCTTTAATCACTTTCAGTATGTCCTGCCACTCCCTTCTGGCTTGCAGAGTTTCTCTGAAAGATCAGCTGTTAACCTTTTGGGGATTCCCTTGTATGTTATTTGTTGCTTTTCCCTTGCTGCTTTTAAATTTTTTCTTTGTATTTAATTTTTGATAGTTTGTTTAATATGTGTCTTGGCGTGTTTCTTCTTGGACTTATCCTGTATGGGGCGCTCTCCATTTCTTGGACTTGATTGACTATTTTCTTTCCCATATTAGGGAAGTTTTCAAGTATAATCTCTTCAAATATTTTCTCAGTCCCTTTCTTTTTCTCTTCTTCTTCTGGGACCCCTATAATTTGAATGTTGGTGTGTTTAATGCTGTCTCAGAAGTCTCTGAGGCTGTCCTCAATTCTTTTCATTCTTTTTTTCTTTATCCTGCTCTGTGGTAGTTATTTCCATTATTTTATCTTCCAGGTCACTTATCCATTCTTCTGCCTCAGTTATTCTGCTATTGATTCCTTCTAGAGAATTTTGAATTTCATTTATTGTGTTGTTCATTATTGTTTCTTTGCTCTTTAGTTCTTCTAGGTCCTTGTTATATGTTTCTTGTATTTTCCTCATTCTTTTCCCAAGATTTTGGATCATCTTTACTATCATTACTCTGAATTCTTTTTCACATAGACTGCCTATTTCCTCTTCATTTGTTTGCTCTGGTCAGTTTTTACTTAGCTCCTTCATCTGCTGCATATTTCTGCCTTCTCATTTTGCTTAACTTACTGTGTTTAGGGTCTCCTTTTCGCTGGCTGCAGGGTCGTAGTTCCCGTTGTATTTGGTGTCTGCCCCCAGTGGGTAAGGTTGGTTCAGTGGGGTGTGTAAGCTTCTTGGTGGAGGGGACTGGTGCCTGTGTTCTGATGGATGAGGCTGTATCTTGTCTTTCTGGTGGGCAGGACCACATCTGGTGGTGTGTTTTGGGGTGTCTATGACCTTATTATGATTTTAGGCAGCCTTTTTGCTAATGGCTGGGGTTGTGTTCCTCTCTTCGTAGTTGTTTGGCATGGGGTGTCCAGCACTGTATTTTGCTGGTCATTGAATAGAGGTGGGTCTTAGCCTTGAGATAGACATCTTTGGGAGAGCTCTCGGCCCATTGATATTACATGGGGCCAGAAGGTCTCTGGTGGTTCATTGTCCTGAAATCAGCTCTTCCACCTCAGAGGCTCAGGCCTGACATCCAGCCAGAGGCCCGAGACCCTGTAAGCTACATGGCTTCTATGTAAATGGGTTAAATTCTCCAATCCAAAGGCACAGGGTAGCCGGCCTTCTGCGCTCCACTCAGTCCTCCATACAGGTGTTGTCTTCCAGGCCTGGTCGATATGGAGAGCCTGTTTTGGAACCATGTCCAGCTGCATTCCCTAGCATTAGAAGAAGCAACCATCACCGCCATCCTCCCCTAGCCCTGCTGCAACTCGTCACGATCCTGGAGCACCTGAGCAAACCTAAGATTTCTGACAGGGAATGCAGACCATGGTAGCTGAAGAAAAATAATCTCTTGAACTCAGTTTCCTATCTTTCTTCTTTGAGACTTAGTTGAATATTTATTGTGTTGGCCAAAAAGTTTTCTTGGATTTTTCCATAAGATGTTATGGCCTCCTTAATAAAATTTATATATTTTAAGTTTTCCTGAAAGAATGAAGTCCTAATTTTACAAAAATTATACTCTGACAAAGAAACATAAAAACTGATAGAGATGAAGGTGTAAACTCTGCTCTGTTAAGATGAAAACTGTGCCTTTATTGATGAGAAGTCCCAGAAGTTTCAGGATCTTGCCTGTCAATTGACTCTTAAAATAGACTCAGGGAACAATTCCTTAAGTCTTGAGTGAATGAAGCTGAAAGACTGTAAAATACACTATCGTTAGGAAAAAAATTCCATCTGGATAAAGTAAATGCTTTTATATACCTTCCTGCTATAAATACTGGCCCAAAGGTGTGAATTTTGTATCTACTTTTATATTTCCAAAGTAAAATCTATTTTGACTTCAACAGAAGTTGGAGCAAAGTGCAAAGGAAAAAGAAATGTTGCTGTGAGTTTTGTACATTATAATCTTTTACAGAAACAGGTTTCACAATTTCTCTCTCCCAACTGCTCCGTGCAGAAATTTAAAAAGGGGTCTCTGAGTGACAAGAACTGAGATAAGGAATACTATAGACTCAGAGCACCAGTATGCCCAGTAACAGAGACATTTTGACATGCACTTGGACTATATACTTACTCTCAAAACAGACAACTCACCCACTTCAGGTCTATGTGGTCAATAAACAGCACATGTGATCATGCTTTGCCATTGTCAAGTGCTACTGATATCTGCCGCTTTCAAAGCTCTGTCCAAGCCATAATAAAGGTAAATTTTTTGCAAGATACATGGTCCATGACATTCCTTTGAGACACTGTTGAGTCAGAAAACTGGCAATAAAGCTGAGACCCTGAGTTATCCAATCTCTCACCATCATTTTATTAACAATCCTGCGTCTTGCTATCACTTTCTGAATAATGACTTACACTAACAGAAATTCTGGCTCTTGCCTTTCAATAAATTCTAAGGATACATTTCCTGGGGAACTATGCTTTTTTGTGTGTTTCTTTTCTTATTCATGCATTCGTATTTTAGACACACATGGGCACTTGCTTGTAAGCTTTTAGCTACTTCATTTAATTCTGTGCTTTTTGGAGTAAGTAGATAAGTAATAAATGAAAGCAAAGGCTTTGTAACCATACGGGCCCAATTCCAAGCAAACTCTAATATTTACCAGCTATGTGGCAGTGGGATAGCTGTTTATCATCTCTAAGCTTTAGTTTGCTCTTCTAAAAAATAAGAATGGTAGCATCTATCTCATAAGATAATTAACTGGAGGGATTATAATAACCTAATAATATATATAAAGCACTTACCACAGTAGTTGGCACTTACAGAGCACTCAGCTTATATATATGTAAAAATTTTTTAGTGCCTAAGCTATTCTCCACTAGAATAGAGGTACCTTGGGAAGTGGTGCTAACTTTCCTACTTCAGCACTAAAGTAGACACACTACACCCCAGGTGGCTGAATCTGCAACCATCATCAACACATTGGTGAGAAGGCTACTCTGTAATGTGACTGTGGCCCACAGCTCTCTCAGTATAGAGCTGAGCAGGTCAAGGTTAGGAGCAGGCCAGTGAGCTAAGGATTCAGGTATAGTGTAGGATTCTGATTTTTATTGGCAATTCAGATATTTTGTTCATCATAGATATTTTTTGCATTAATTTTAGATTTTTGAGATATTGAATTAAAATGTTATTTATCTTGATTCCTATCTTTCTTGGTGCCCCCTCAAATTGTATAGCCTAAACGAATACCTCACTTGCTTCACCCTAGTTCCAAGCTTGGCTCCTGAGTCTTATGGTCCCCTCTCTCCTCACCTTAGCACATTTAGAATGGTGTGAGTTCCTTTTCCCCTTGAGCTAGCTTTCATCAGTTGAATGTAATGACCCCCGGCTCATTGCTGACTCATCAGGCCCACCATCAGCAGTCATTAGTGATCCTCCTGTGCTAGGAAATTGAGTGCAATTTTAGCTCAATTTATGGTGCCCAGTATGAGCCAGTGTCTCCACCCAGGCATGTATTCCTGAATTCTATCAAGTTATATGGCAATGAGAAGGGACTTCTACCCAACTCCATAGGACATTTGTGAGAGATTAGGTTATCAGTGATCTTCAGTCCCCTAGAACAGCTGTCTCCAACCCTTTTGGCACAAGGGACCAGTTTCGTGGAAGACAATTTTTCCACGTACGGGGTGTGGGGGAGAGGGTTCAGGCAGTAATGCGAGCGATGGGGAGCGGCAGATGATGCTTCGCTTGCTCACCTGCTGCTCACCTCCTGCTGTGCGGCCTGGTTCCTAACAGGCCTCGGACTGCTACCGGTCTGTGGCCCAGGGGTTGAGGACCCCTGCCATAGAACATTTAAGAGTTCATCTAATCTCAGGTTACAATCACTGTCCCTTGTCTTGTGAAAATCTGGACTCTGAATTCTAATGAAAATAATAAAATATCTAACTAAATTCCATCCTCAGAGAAGATTAGGCATTGGAAGAAAACTGGCACAATGCTTAGAGAATGCTTTCAATCATTCAACATTATCATAGCTCTGATTGTTGTCACTTCGTGTTATCAGTCCCATTTGATAAGTTAAAAAGTTGAAGGACAGAGAGATTTATTTACAAAGAATCCCAGTGGAAATTAGAATCAAAGCTATAAAAAGCATTTATAGCTAGAGCTAACTTTTAAATCTGAGATTTTTTAGTCCTTTTCCTAGCCCTTGCAATTACATTGCTTGAGGTGCTCTCCAATTTCCAGTGTAGGAAGGATAAAATGTTATCACAATGCTTTCATGTGGCATGAGTTATGCTCCCCAGTCCCAGCCACAGATATGCACCTAATTTTGGCAAAGTCAAAGATGCTCATATTTGTCAGGTTACAGAGTGACCTACTGTCCTGGTCTTAGCACTGAAAATCCTGCAACCCAGGAAGACCGGGATGGTTAGTCACCATAGTTTCTAACCAGAAATGTCCTCCACATTGCAAATGCACATTGATTTTTCTTTCCTCACTATTCTTCTTAGTTAATTCACATTTTTAATGATTCACCCAAAAAAACACTTGTTTAATTTCAGCATTTGATATTCAGAAATGAATCAATCGTTACTCTTAGTTAATATTTTGAGTTTATGATAAGAGATCAGCCTTTGAAATACCAAAGAAAACCATGGGAAAAGTGTGGAAATAGCAACTTGTATCTGTCTTGTCTGAAAACAACCACAAAAAATAACAGAGCAAAATTTAAAGATGCTCTAAATATATATTATGAAATTATAACTATATAACCACCAGCTTAAAATGCAGGTTATATCATGTTATCATTCCAGGTGAATCTCTGGGCTATCTCCCCAATGCTGCTCTTGTCAGTTAAAACTCATATTCCATTATTCATCCATTTCTCAAACTTTCACTGACCATCTTTTTTCTGTGCAATGCACTGTACAGTCATGGAGACTATAAAGGCAAATAAAAGAGTTCAGGCTTGTAGCTCAAAAAGGAGGATTAAAATTAATGCAATACAGAGTAAGAGGTGCCATAGCTGAAGTCTGTACAGCTGGAGACAAAAAAGCAGGGGAAAAGTTTAACTTATTTCCAGGAATGTTGGTCCCAATTTGGCCAATATTTTCCAAATTTTAAAGTCTTTTCTAATGCCCTGCCTGTGTTTTCTATACATCTCAAAATTCTATACATCCTTCATAGCCAAACCAAAAGTTGTAGGAAACATGTCTTAAACCCCAATCAAGATTAAATATTCATTTGTCTAAAGTTCCACAATTAGAATTTATTTTAGTATAGCATATGCATTAATGTATTCATGACTAGTTATATATTACAGAAAAAGATGGTTACCTCACACCATACACAAAATATATTCTAAATACATTAGAGCACTAAATATTTAAATATCAACAGAAAGAATTAGTAGGCAATATTTCTCTGGCCTTACAATGGAGAGAATATTTTTCAGCATTACAGCAATAAAACAAAAATCATAAAGATAAAATATCAGTTAGAATTCTGGTTGAATTTAGCAAAAACCCATATAAAATTAGTTTAAGTTGAAAAGGGGAATTTATTATATGTATATTGAGATGCAGAAGTAAGGATGTGGCTGGACCCCAGAAATAACTAGAAGCAGAGACCTGACCCCATTAAGATATTTTTAATCTCTGCTCTCCTCTGCATATCTCCTTCATTCTAATCACTGCACATCGTCCCTCCATTTTTCTGTCAATATGGTGAAAGGCAGTCAGTGTGCTGACAGCTGCTGAGCTTCCAGTTTTGTGGGTTGGGTACCAGAAGAGAGATGGACTTACTTTCTCTTGGTCCTCATATAAAAATCCAGCAAAAGAGATGAGCATATGTTGAAACACTCAGCTGTCACTAGAGCATAATATGGCCACTCCTGTCTCACCACAAGAATGGTATGGAAGCATAAGTGGGAAACAGTTTCCAAAAAGAAAAGGAGTAAATATCTTCATTATAAAAAGATAGATAAAATTACATTAAAATATAAAATTTCATGATCAGATAAAATAGTTAAATAAAATTAAAAGGCATAGCAAAATAGAAAATGTATCTGAAACAATTATGGGGAGATAATTTATTTCCTTAATGCATATGTGTATAAGATAAATATAGATACTCCACTCAAAATGGATAAGAACCAGGAATTAAGAATGGGAGAAAGAACACTTACAGTGAAATACAACAGGACATTGTGGGGAGATGTTCAGGTTCATTAATAGTCAATGAAACGTGAATTTAAATAACCATCACTTACAAAGTTTTTGCCTAGGGAATTGATTTTTTTAAATTTACAATGCTGAGAAGTTCAGAGAAATGTGCACTTTTCATACACTCACAGTAGGCACGTGAACTGATGCAATCTTTCTTGAGGGCAATTAGGTAATATGCATCAAGATCTTTTAAAATGAACATAATTGAGGAAATAGATGGGCAAATTGTTTTTCACAAGTATGTATTTATTGAAACATTATTTTTGATAACAAGAATTGGAAATAGAGATATGTCTAACAACAGTTATCTAAATAAACTTTTGTTTTTTGAGATGGAATAGTACACATCATTAAAATTATATTTTACTAAATATTAAATAACATAAAAATGTCATTAAGAGAAAAATACAAAAATCATACATGCAATATGATTCTAGTATAGATCTATACACTGAAAAAAAAAAGATTGGAAGAAAATACACCTAAATCTTGATATTGTTAACTCTCTGAGTGGTAAAATTTGAAATTATTATTTTTTCTCCTTTTTTCTAGATTTTCCAAACTTCCAATAATGTACTTGATCTGCTTTCTTTTAAATTAGGAAAAATAAATATTTGAAGAAACTTCAAACTTTGAAGTTTAAAAATAACTCTGACTAACTTTTGAGTCAATGAGGATATAATGTATGTATTTTTAAAAAATCTTTAAAATAACAAAAATGCAAAAAACACATGTTAAAATGTTATGGAATACTGCCAAAGCTATATGGAGAAGTAAATATGCAAACTTAAATGTTTTAATAAATTTAAAAAAGGTGTAGACATATTTATACATTTTTTTTAACAGCCAAAATTACAGTAAGTACAGTTTGGGTATAAAGAGAGATCCACAAAAGTCACACTGATGTTATTTTTTAATTTCTCAAAAAGGCAAACACATTGATTCCTTGGTATTTATTGTGACAGTGGGAGTTACTGCTTCCTACATTAGATATTTATCGTGTTTTTGCCTGACAAAATAGTATGAAAATTAATATATTTGATATGCATCCTCATGTTTTAAGAACATTTTAGCTCAAAAGAACACTCACATATTATGTAATAGCTTAAGCCTTTAATTCAAGTATAGTCAGTGCAATAAGCAAAACAGAAACAATGGATATTTGAAAATGATTACTTTATGAGAGAACTCAACATAATAAACAGAAATTACATAATTTGGTAATAGAGCAGAAAGGCAAGTTAGATGTAGATACAAGAAAATAGAATCAATTACATCATATTTTGTTAATTATTCCTTGATAAAGTTGGGGGATAAAATAAATTAAAAAAAAAAAAGAAAATATTACAAAAGATCAAACTCAACTGTCAAAAAATCTTAACCCCTGAATATATTTAAGAAAAAATATTAATGTGTGACTTGTTTTTGAAAACTATAAAATGAAACTAATATAAATGCCTATGTTCTTAGAAAGATAGGATTTGTTAATATTTCTGAAAAATAATTTATACAATTCAAGATAGTCTCAAAAGAATGAATAAATAGGCAAAAATTTTCAAGAAAAATATTCTATAAGAACAGTAATTTGGGAAGAAGGGTCATTTCCCTAGCAAGTGTTAAAACTAGTGTTAACACAGCAAGATGCTATCATAGATAAAATCAGAAAGGTCAACCAAACAGAATAGTCTGGAATTTAAATTATATAATAATTCAATATATGATGAATTCAAGGTGATGTAACACATCAGTAAGTATATAGATAGATAGATAGATAGATAGATAGATAGATAGATAGATAGATAGATACATATATATATAATTTATACTTATATTATATTAGCTTTTCCCCTAATATCATACACCAGAATAAATTGTAAATGGATTAAATAACTAAATTATAAGAAAAAAAATTTTAATCCCAGTAGTAATTATATGTATGAATATTTATCAATTTGGTGGATAGAGGAGAAATTTTTAATTGTAAATAATCTAACAGTCTCACAAGGCTCTTCAGTTACTGTAATGAATGACTTACCCCCAAAAGAGGGGCTTTAACTAACCAAAGATATTTTCCTGCTGAAATGCCAAAGTGAGTCTGTTGCAGGTTCTGCTCCACACATCCTTCCTCTGGATCCCAGGCTGACGGAGCAACTGTATTGTCCCAGTCACCAGGACAGAGAAACAAAAGAGAGCTCTGGGGTTGCCTCACTGGCCGTTAAGCCTTCTGTCTAGGAAGTGGTACACATAACTTCTGCTCACAAGTCATTGCACACAGCCCAATCCAATCCCAATTAGGTGTAATCCATTCATACATTCAGAAAGGAAAAAGCCAGAAAATTTAATAACTATTACAAATGTTTCATGTTTGAAGGAAAAAAATCAATATATTTGACATTATAAAAACTTAAAATTTCCTTCCTAAAAGCTACTCAGCATTGAGCTCAATAATAAACTGGGAAATATTTGCAATAAAAATGTCAAATGCTTTGAATCCTTATGAGTAAGAGAGCAACTTACCTCAATAACAAAAACAATGATATTTCAAAATATAAAAAGACAAAGGACAGGAACAAGTCATTTAAAATTACAGACATACAAATAGGTAGTAAATAAGTTTTAACAATTAAACTCATCCATATTAAAAAGGATGAAAATTAAAGCAATAATAAATACTTTCTGTCACAGTTAGTGTGTGAAAAAAACCATACAGATTTTCAGTGAGGCTGCCGTTCAGTTAGGCATTTCTACACAGTGGATGCAAGCACAAATTGGTCAGCCTTCACTTCTGCCTTCTGCATGGCAATGTAGCATTATGTAACAAAAGCTTGAACTGTTTATAACATATTACCTAATAACTACAATTCAAAGCATTTTTCTTTCTCCCAGCAAAATCATGGAAAGCACCAGTTGTCAACCATAGTAGGATTTGTAACAGTGAAGAATTAGCAATAATTTACCAAAAAAGTGAGGTTAATTAAGTAAACCATGTTATAGCCAAACAATAAAATATTAGACAACTGTTAAAAATGAAGGTTGTTTTGGGGGAAAGATGCCTATGGTACAGTGTTATGTGAAAATGTTGGGAGATAATAGGATACTATCATCTTAATTATTTTAAAAGAATTCAGATATGTACAGGAATAAAATAGAAGGAAATTCACCAAAATGTTAATAATAATTGTTTCACAGTGGTGTGATTATACTTTGTTGTTTTTAGCGTCTTTCTACATTTTACCCAATTTATATATCTGTGTTTTTAAAACAAAATTTTTAGAAAAAATAATGATGCTTGCACACATACCAGACAGTGGTGTCCACTGTGGGAATTCACAGAATGCAGCATATTTTAAAATAAATGTAAACGAACAGCAAAGAGAATTTCCAGGTTTTAGTACTTCTAAAATAAACAATGCATGTTTTTCCAAAAATTTCTCTAAGTAACATTCGAAACACAGATCCCTCTGTGGCATGACATTTAACTGTGCTTTATTTTTTATCAACTTGTAGCTCTCCTGGATATGCGTATTAGTCAAGTTTATCTCTCTTCATCTGGGACCTAAATGTTTCACAAAGAGATTTTCTCAGAGAAATAACTTCTATAGACCTTATTCATTATTCATGTCAGCACAAACTGTTCATCTTGTAGTGTTGGACCTTAGAATGTGACTGAGCCAATCTAGGAGGGTATGCTCAACTGAAAGACTTCTAGACTCTGCGAGACTTGAAAAATAACAAATACAGAATTTCAGTTTGAGACTCTTTAATGGAAGGAGGTTGTAGTAAAATATGTGAGTGTTTAAACTTGAGATTCTGTAACCTTTTCAGGTGTTCTACATGACTATTGTTTCCTAGTATACCATTTTGCACAGTTTTTTAAATCAGTGAATAAAAAGTTTCATTAAAAGGATTTTTTTAACATCTTTATTGGAGTATAATTGCTTTACAATGGTGTGTTAGTTTCTGTTTTATAACAAAGTGAATCAGCTATACATATGCATATATCCCCATATCTCCTCCCTCTTGCATCTCCCTCTGACCCTCCCTATCCCACCCCTCTAGGTGGTCACAAAGCACCGAGCTCATCTCCCTGTGCTATGCGGCTGCTTCCCACTAGCTATCTATTTTACGTTTGGTAGTGTATATATCTCCGTGCTACTCTCTCCCTTCGTCCCAGCTTACCCTTTTTTAATGTTTCAAATAAATATGCAGAAATGTTAAAACCTAATGGAAAAGAAAGAAAAATAAAAAGAAAATGTAGTAAAGGACTTTGCATTTTTAAATATTTGCATTAAATATCAAGAACTTGCATCCTGCCTACAACATATCTGAGATGATTGATTAAAAGATGCTTTTTTCATAGAAATACAGACCATCTTCATGGTCAGATTATTTTTGTAAATGGAAAAAGAAGGTAAAAATTGATAGTATAAATCTAATATTACTTTTTCAAAAAGCTGTGTCATAATAGGGGGTTTATATTTCTGATCAAGAACTTGTTTAAGTTTTCATTAAAATGAGCACACACGCAATATTCAAGACTGCAAATTATTTTAGTCAGTCCCAAGGAAAGCATGTCACTGGATCAAATTTTTCAAAATGTGTTTCTCAGAATAGCAATTCCACTGCATGTCCCAGTTACAAAGAAAACTGTCCTATAATCAAATGAATTTGAGGGATACTGTTTTAAACAGAGTCAAATTGCTTTCTTTACTATAGGACTTCTGAGACACTTTTACATGTTATCGTGCGGTGTAAATTTCAAAAAAAGGGACGGTACTCATCAGTGCTTCCCAAACATATTTGACCACGGAACTCTCTTTGTGTGCAGCATCTCATGGGTGACTTCTGTGCATACAGATCGGTAAATACTGCTCTGTCGGAGCTGTGAGCTTCCATTTGCTCTGGCTTCAGACATCAGTTCTCATCTTTAACAGCAATATTTCCTTCTCAGCAAGAAGAAATTTCAGCTTGAAAAACAGCAAAAATAGAGGGGGAAGAAAACTAGAAAAATGTGGTGAAACGTATGACACAGCTTCTCTGGAACCACATGTTGTGAACTGGGCGTATTCCATTCACTTAATTAATAAGTAGATACATGAAATTTGAGCCCTTTCGTCATTTAAATGAGATGTTAAAAGAGAAAAATGTAACTGCTTTCAAGAGACATTAGAATGATCACGGACTTTCATAAGAATAAAAGTTTTGTATGAATCCTTTGGCAGTATTCTTGGTTCTCGCCTGAAATCAGTAGTTGACTAGGAGATGAGCCATTCCTCCATGATGTGAAGGTGCTGGCAGCCTGATGAAAGTGATCGTTTAGAGAGGATCAGAGCTTTGAAAGTGCTTGGGGACAATGGGCCATAGTGGTTGAGAGGGAGTGAGCAATCACTGCTCAAAAGCAGTAATGGGGAAAGTCGGACAGTCTCTAAGTGTCTCAACAACCACCCTCCAGCCCTGCCTCTTTCATAAGCCTCTTGGTCTTGGCAGAACTTACCACTTTATCAGGCAAGATGTTAAAGCACAAAGAGACTCAATTCAATTGAATGGTCATTTGTTGGGGACAACGTACTATGCCCAAATCATTGCATTGAACCCTGGCTGAGAGGACTAGTATCAACACAGTCCTTACCCCTAAGAAACAGACTCCCAGCTTACAATTTTATACCGAAATGAATTCCTCAAATATGTGCTAGATTATATGTTAGCAAAAGAGAGGGAAGAGTTCACCTCTGGTAGAAGAATCAGGAAAGACTCCACACTGGAGAGGACAAAGAGTGGGCTTCTTGTTTTGTTGATAGAATAATCAACTGCTGTACATAGTGTTTTGGGTTTTTTTTTTCTATAATCTACCACCAATAGTTCACCCTGTCCCAATAGACTGGAAGCTCTGCTGAGGGCAAGAACCAAGTGCTTTCATCTCTGTATTCCCCACTGCGCTAGCATGGTCTTAGACATGAATTGGTGGCCAATAACATTTGATGAATTGAATTAAATTTAATATTGACTATCACTGGAATAAGAGTACCTTTGGCTTTGGATAATTTTTTATTTTCTGTGCAACTGAAATTAATTAAGAAAAATTACTGGCAGCATCTGCTAAACTGTTCATAACCCATAACTTTTCCCTTACCTGGCCTTTCCCATAACTGGCTACCTTTTGAAGAAATTCCTCACCCTATAGACATGTTTTCTTCTTCCTCAAAGGCCATTCCTACTGAATTCATGCAGCTTTCTCTGAGACATCAAGGAGACAGCTTGGGTGTGGTTATTGTCTCAGGGGAGGAACATCAAACCCCATTCTCCCTTTACAAAGGACACCGATATCTGAAGAAACTTGTAGCAGATTTGGGCAACAGCCAGATCATTGAGCCTGTGCTCATCCTTATCCACAACTCTGTCCTCACCCAGGACATCATGAAAGGTAAAAATCCAGGTATCCCTTGTACTCTAATGCTCCACTAGGTCAAGAAACACCTGCTTCCCCTCCAAATTCACCTACCATGAAAACTTCATCAAGACTGTTTTGGTCTCCAAAAGTAAACAAGAAGAGGTAAGCTGAGTGGGAAGAGAATATTTATCTAAGGGAATTTTAGAATTTAAATGTGCAGCCTTGAAACTAAAAGAGCAGTAAATATAGGGTGTAGTAAATTGCTTATGATGTAATAAACTAGAATTATAGATGTGGCAATAAAGAGAGGTAATAAAATATTTTATATTTAAGGAGAAGCTATCAGCAAAGGAATAGATCAAAATGCCATCTTTTTTTCTTTTTTTTGTTTGTTTTTTTTTAACTTTATTGGAGTATAATTGCTTTACAATAGTGTGTTAGTTTCTGCTTTATATCAAAGTGAATCAGCTATACATATACGTGTATCCCCACATCTCTTCTCTCTTGCATCTCCCTCCCACCCTCCCTATCCCACCCCTCTAGGTGGTAACAAAGCACCGAGCTGATCTCCCTGTGCTATGTGACTGCTTCCCACTAGCTATTTACATTTAGTAGTGTATATATGACCATGCCACTCTCTCACTTCATCCCAGCTTACCCTTCCCACTCCCTGTGTCCTCAAGTCCATTCTCTAGGCCTGAGTCTTTATTCCTGTCTTGCCCCTAGGTTCTTCAGAACCATTTTTTTTTTTAGATTCCATATATATGTGTTAGCATATGGTACTTATTTTTCCCTTTCTGACTTACTTCACTCTGTATGACAGTCTCTAGGTCCCTCCACCTCCTACAAATAATTCAGTTTCGTTTCTTTTTATGGCTGAGTAATATTCCATTGTATATGTGTACTACATCTTCTTTATCCATTCGTCTGTTGATGGACACTTAGGTTGCTTCCATATCCTGGCTATTGTAAATAGTGCTGCAATGAGCATTGTGGTCCATGACTCTTTTTGAATTATGGTTTTCTCAGGGTAAATGCCCAGTAGTGGGATTGCTGGGTCATATGGTAGTTCTATTTTTAGTTTTGAAGGAACCTCCATACTGTTCTCCATAGTGGCTGTATTAATTTATATTCCCACCAACAGTGTAAGAGGGTTCCCTTTTCTCCACACCCTCCGCAGCATTTATTATTTGTAGATTTTGTGATGATGGCCATTCTGACTGGTGTGAGGTGATACCTCATTGTAGTTTTGCTTTGCATTTCTCTAATGATTAGTGATGTTGAGAATCCTATCATGGGTTGGTTGGCAATCTGTATATCTTCTTTGGAGAAATGTCTACTTAGGTCTTCTGCCTATTTTTAGACTGGGTTGTTTGCTTTTTTGATAATGAGCTACATAAGCTGGTTATAAATTCTGGAGATTAATACTATGTCAGTTGTTTCATTTGCAAATATTTTCTCCCATTCTGAGGGTTGTCTTTTTGTCTTGTTTATGGTTTCCTTTGCTGTGCAAAAGCTTTTAAGTTTAATTAAGTCCCATTTGTTTATTTTTGCTTTTATTTCCATTTCTCTAGGAGATGGGTCAAAAAGGATCTTGCTGTGATTTATGTCATAGAGTGTTCTACCTATGTTTTCCTCTAAGAGTTTTGTAGAGTCTGGCCTTACATTTAGGTCTTTAATCCATTTTGAGTGTATTTTTGTGTACGGTGTTAGGGAGTGTTCTAACTTCATTCTTTTACATGGAGCTGTCCAGTTTTTCCAGCATCACTTATTGAAGAGGCTGTCTTTTCTCCATTGTATATTCTTGCCTCCTTTATCAAAAATAAGGTGACCATATGTGCATGGATTTAGTTCTGGGCTTTCTATCCTGTTCCATTGATCTATATTTCTGTTTTTGTGCCAGTACCATACTGTCTTGATTACTGTAGTTTTGTAGTATAGTCTGAAATCCTGGAGCCTGATTCCTCCAGCCCCATTTTGCGTTCACAAGATTGCTTTCATTATTCAGGGTCTTTGTTGTTTCCATACAAATTGTGAAATTCTTTGTTCTAGTTCTGTGGAAAATGCCAGTAGTAGTTTGATAGGGATTGCATTGAATCTGTAGATTGCTTTGAATACTAGAGTCATTTTCACAATGTTTATTCTTCCAGTCCAAGAACATGGTATATCTCTCCATCTGTTTGTATCATCTTTAATTTCTTTCATCAGTGTCTTATAGTTTTCTGCATACAGGTCTTTTGTCTCCTTAGGTAGGTTTATTCCAAGGTATTTTATTCATTTTGTTGCAGTGGTAAATGGGAGTGTTTCATAATTTCTCTGTCAGATATTTCATCATTAATGTATAGGAATACAACGGATCTCTGTGCATTAAATTTGTATCCTGCTACTTTACCAAATTCATTGATTAGTTCTAACAGTTTTCTGGTAGCATCTTTAGGATTCTCTATGTATAGTATCATGTCATCTGCAAACAGTGACAGTTTTACTTCTTTTCCGATTTGGATTCCCTTTTCTTCTCTCTTATTTCTGTGGCTCAAACTTCCAAAACTATGTTGAATAATAGTGGAGAGACTGGAAAACCTTGTCTCATTACTGATCTTAGAAGAAATGGTTTCAGTATTTCACCATTGAGAATGATATTGGCTGTGGGTTTGTAATATATGGCCTTTATTATGTTGAGGAAAGTTCCCTCTATGCCTACTTTCCTGAGCGTTTTTATTATAAATCGGTGTTGACTTTTGTCGAAAGCTTTCTCTACATCTATAGACATGATCATATGGTTTTTGTCCTTCAATTTGTTAATATGGTTTATCACATTGATTGATTTGCGTGTATTGCAGAATCCTTGCATTCCTGGGATAAACCCCACTTGATCATGGTGTATGATCCTTTTAATGTGCTGTTGGATTCTGTTTGCTAGTATTCTGTTGAGGATTTTTGCATCTATGTTCATCACTGATATTAGCCTGTAATTTTCTTTCTTTGTGATATCCTTTTCTGGTTTTGATATCAGGGTGATGGTGGCCTCATAGGAAGAGTTTGAGAGTGTTCCTCCCTCTGCCATATTTTGGAAGAGTTTGAGAAATATAGGTGTTATCTCTTCTCTAAATGTTTTATAGAATTCGCCTGTGAAGCTATCTGGTCCTGAGCTTTTGTTTGTTGGAAGATTTTTAATCACAGTCTCAATTTCAGTGCTTGTGATTAGTCTGTTTATATTTTCTATTTCTTCCTCATTTAGTCTCAGAAGGTTGTGCTTTTCTAAGAATTTGTCCATTTCTTCCAGGTTGTCCATTTTATTGGCATATTGTTGCTTGTTGTAATCTCTCATGATCCTTTGTATTTCTGCAGTGTAAGTTGTTACTTCTCCTTTTTCATTTCTAATTCTATTGATTTGAGTGTTCTTTTTTTTCTTGATGGGTCTGGCTAATGGTTTATCAATTTTGTTTATCTTCTCAAAGTACCAGCTTTTCGTTTTATTGATCTTTGCTATTATTTCCTTCGTTTATTTTTCATTTATTTCTGATCTGATCTTTATGATTACTTTCCTTCTGCTTACCTTGGGGTTTTTTTGTTGTTCTTCTTCTTCTTTCTCTAATTGCTTTAGGTGTAAGATTAGGTTGTTTATTTGAGGTATTTCTTGTTTCTTAAGGTAAGATTGTATTGCTATAAACTTCCCTCTTAGAACTGCTTTTGCTGCATCCCATAGGCTTTGGATCATTGTGTTTTCTTTTTCCTTTGTTTCTAGGTATTTTTTTATTTCCTCTTTGATTTCTTCACTGATTTCTTAGTTATCTATTAGTATATTGTGTAGCCTCCATGTGTTTGTATTTTTTACAGATTTTTTCCTGTAATTGATATCTAGTCTCATAGCATTGTGGTCGGCAAGGATGCTTGATATGATTTCAGTTTTCTTAAATTTACCACGGCTTGATTTGTCATCCATGATATGATCTATCCTGGAGAATATTCCATGAGCACTTGAGAAGAATGTGTATTCTGTTGTTTTTGGGTAGAATGTCCTATAAATATCAATTAAGTCCATCTTGTTTAATGTACCATTTAAAACTTGTGTTTCTTTATTTATTTTCATTTTGGCTGATCTGTCCATTGGTGAAAGTGGGTGTTTAAGTCCTCTGCTATGATTGTGTTACTGTCAATTTCACCTTTTATGCCTGCTAGCATTTGCCTTATGTATTGAGGCGCTACTATGTTGGGTGCATAAATATTTACAATTATTATATCTTCTTCTTGGATTGATCCCTTGATCATTATGTAGTATCCTTCTTTGTCTCTTGTAATAGTCTTTATTTTAAAATCTTTTTTGTGTGATATAAGAATTGCTACTCCAGCTTTCTTTTGATTTTCATTTGCATGGAATATCTTTTTCCATCCCTTCACTTTCAGTCTATATGTGTACCTAGTTTTGAAGTGGGTCTCTTGGAGACAGCATATATACGGGTCTTATTTTTCTATCTATTCAGCCAGTCTATGTCTTTTGGTTGGAGCATTTAATCCATTTACATTTAAGGTAATTATCAATATGTATATTCCTATTACCATTTTCTTAATTGTTTGGGGTTTGTTATTGTAGGGTTTCCGTCTCTTTTGTTTCCTGCCTAGAGAAGTTCCTTTAGCATTTGTTGTAAAGGTGGTTTGGTGGTGCTGAATTCTCTTAGCTTTTGTTTTTCTGTAAAGGTTTTAGTTTCTCCATTGAATCTGAATGAAATCCTTGCTGGGCAGAGTAATCTTGGTTGTAGGTTTTTCCCTTTCATCACTTTCATTATGTCCTGCCACTCACTTCTGGCTTGCAGAGTTTCTGCTGGAAGATCAGCTGTTAACCTTATGGGGATTCCCTTGTATGTTATTTGTTGTTCTTTCCTCACTGATTTTAATATTTTTTCTTTGTATTTAATTTTTGATAGTTTGATTAATATGTGTATTGGCATGCTTCTCCTTGGATTTATCCTGTATGAGACTCTCTGTGCCTCCTGGACCTGACTGACTATTTCCTTTCCTGTATTAGGTAAGTTTCCAACTATAATCTCTTCAAATATTTTCTCAGTCCCTTTCTTTTTCTCTTCTTCTGGGACCCATATAATTCGAATGTTGGTGCATTTAATGTTGTCCCAGATGTCTCTGAGGCTGTCCTCAATTCTTTTCATTCTTTTTTCTTTTCAGTTCTGTGGTAGTTATTTCCACTATTTTATCTTCCTGGTCAATTATCTGTTCTTCTGCCTCAGTTATTCTGCTATTGATTCCTTCTGGAGAATTTTTAATTTCATTTATTCCATTGTTCATCATTGTTTGTTTTCTCTTTAGTTCTTCTAGGTCCTTGTAAGTGTTTTTATATTTTCTCCATTCTATTTCCAAGATTTTTGATCATCTTTACTATTATTACTCTGAATTCTTTTTCAAGTAGACTGCCTATTTCCTCTTCATTTTTTTGATCTGATCAGCTTTTACCTTGCTCCTTCATCTGCTGTGTGTTTCTCTGCCTTCTCATTCTGCTTAACTTACTGTGTTTGGGGTCTCCTTTTCACAGGCTGCAAGTTCCTAATTCCTGTTGTTTTTGGTGTCTGCCCCCAGTGGCTAAGGTTGGTTCAATAGTTTGTGTCAGTTTCCTGGTGGAGGGGACTGGTGCCTGTGTTCTGGTGGATGAGGCTGGATCTTGTCTTTCTGGTGGGCAGAACAGTGTCTGGTGGTGTGTTTTGGGGTGCCTGTGATCTTATTATGATTTTAGGCAGCCTCTCTGCTAATGGGTGGGGTTGTGTTCCTGTCTTGATAGTTGTTTGGCATAGGGTGTCCAGCACTGTAGCTTGCTGGTCATTGAGTTGAGCTGGGTCTTCACGTTGAGATGGAGATCTCTGCGAGAGCTTTTGCCTTTTGATATTATGTTGAGTTGGGAGGGGTCTGGTGGACCAATGTCCTGAATTCAGCTCTCCCACCTCAGAGGCACAGGCCTGACACCCGGCTGGAAAACCAAAACCCTGTCAGCCACACGGCTCAGAAGAAAAAAAGAAAGAAAAAATAAGATAAAATAAAATAATTTAAAAAAAAATTAAGTTAAAAATTAAAAAAATTAAAAAGTAAGAAGAAAAAGAAAGAAAGAAGAGAGCAACCAAAGTAACAAAACAAATATACCAATGATACAAGTGTTAAAATCTATACCAAAAAAAAAAAAAAAAACGGACAGACAGAACCCTAGGACAAATGGTAAAAACAAATCTATACAGGCAAAATCACACACAGAAGCATACACATAGACATTCACAAAAGGAAAAAAAGGAAAAAATATATATATCTATATATAAAAAAATAAAAAAGGAAGAGAGCAACCCAACAATAAACAAATCTACCAATGATAATAAACTCTAAACACTAAAGTAAGATAACATAAAACCAGAAACAAATTAGATGCAGAAAGCAAACCCCAAGTCTACAGTTGCTCCCAAAGTCCACTGCCTCAATTTTGGGATTATTTTTTTTCTATTCAGGCATTGCAGATATGCATGGTAGTTGATTGTGGAGATTTAATCCACTGCTCCTGAGGCTGCTGGGAATGATTTCCCTTTCTCTTCTTTGTTCACACAGCTCCTGGGGTTCAGCTTTGGATTTGGCCCTGCTTCTGCATGTAGGTCGCCTGAGAGCATCTGTTCCTGCTCAGACAGGAAGGGGTTAAAATACAAGCTGATTCAGGGGCTCTGGCTCACTCAGGCCCCAGGGAGGGAGGGGTACAGAATGTGGGCCGAGCCTGCATCGGCAGAGACCGGCATGATGTTGCATCAGCCTGAGGCATGCTGTGTGTTCTCCTGGGGAAGTTGTCCCTGGTTCACGGGACCCTGGCACTGGTGGGCTGCACAGGCTCCCAGGAGGGGAGGTGTGGATAGAGACCTGTGCTTGGGCATGGGCTTCTTGGTGGCTCCAGCAGCAACCTTAGCATTTCATGTCCGTCTCTGGTGTCCACGCCGATAACCACAGCACGCGCCCATCTCTGGAGCTCGTTTAGGCGGTGGTCTGAATCCCCTCTCCTCGTGCACCCTGAAACAATGGTCTCTTGCCTCTTAGGCAGGTCCAGTCTTTTTCCTGGACTCCCTCCTGGCTAGCTGTGGTGCACTAGCCCCCTTCAGGCTCTGTTCATGCAGCCAACCCCAGTCCTCTCACTGGGATCTGACCTCCGAAGCTGGAGCCTCAGGTCCCAGGCCCCAGCCACCCCAGCAGGTGAGCAGACAAGCCTCTCAGGCAGGTGAGTGCTGTTTGGCACCGATCCTCTGTGCAGGAATCTCTCCGCTTTGCCCTCTGCACCCTGTTGCTGTGCTCTCCTTTGTGGCTCTGAAGCTGTCTCCCTGTCCACCCCCCGTCTCTGCCAGTGAAGGGGCTTCCTAGTGTGTGGAAACTTTTCCCCCTTCACAGCTCCCTTCCAGAGGTACAGGTCCCATCCCTATTCTTTTGTCTCTGTTTTTTCTTTTTTCATTTGCCCTACCTATGTACGTGGGGAATTTCTTGCCTTTTGGGAAGTCTGAGGTCTTCTGCCAGCATTCAGTAGGTGTTCTGTAAGAGTTGTTCCACATGTAGATATATTTCTGAAGTATTTGTGGGGAGGAAGGCGATCTCCATGTCTTACTCCTCTGCCATTGTGAAGGTCTCCCCCTGCCATCTTGTTTTCTGTTGATGGCTCTAGAATGGCTATTATTCCATGGGAATGCAAAACAGGAGTCAACAATACTGAAGCTTTCCATTTCTTGATTGTCAGCTAATAGTTTTACCCTTCCTTCCTGGGTGACCTCACAATTTGTCACCACAGGAACACAGCAGCTAGTTAAGGCACTAAGCAGAGTTCATGAAAACCCACTTTCCATGTTTATTGCATGTCCAAAGAAAATGTAATAAACAAAGAAGCCCAATGTGCTGTGTGGTACAGTTACTTAACTTTATTTGCAAAATCAAGTTAGAAATATAGAGATTGTTATTTGAAGTACTGAATAAAGTAACCTTTTACAAAGAGGAAAAGAATACAGTAATTAAAAGCAGCCACTATTGAAACTTTCTTAAGACAATTTGGATACTGTATTAATTTCCTGTGGCTACTGTAACAAATTACCACAAACTGGTTGGCTTAAAACAACAGAAATTTGTTCTCTCACAGTCCTGGAGGACAGAAGTCCAAAATCAAGGTGTCAGCAGGGTCCCACTTCCTCCAAAGGCTCTAGAGAAGGTTCAATTTCTTGCCTCCTCCAGCTTCTGGTGGCTGCAGACATTCCTAGACTTCTGACTGTACCACTCCTATCTCTACTTCTCTCTGCCTCTCTGAATGACGTAAGCCAGTCTTGTGACTTTGAATACCACTTAAATGTCACCTTTGGTGATAACTCCTGAATTTCTCTCTTCAGTCCAGACCTCTCCTATAAAATCCAGATCCATATGTATGACTTCCTGGTTGACACCTCTGCTTGTAATAGGCATTACAAAATCATCATGCTCCAAATCAAGCACCTACGCTTTTCTTCATCTTGGTGAATGGCAATTTCAAGCCAAAAACCTGTTGACATTCATGACTCTCTTCTTCTCAGTGTTCATCAGCAAATCCTGCCAGCTCTTTCTTCAATTTTTATTTAGAACTTAATCACATTTTGCCACACCCCAATACCTGTATCAAACCATCATCATCTCTCACCTGGATTATCGCGGTGCCTCTTATTACAATAGCCTATAATTGCACCTGCTCCAGGAGCAGATCTCTCTGCTTTTGTTCTTGCCCTTCTCCTCCCTTCAGTCCATTCTTAATACAGAAACCAAGGTGAGTTGGACAAATCCCATCCCCTGTGTTTCTCCTTTAATATCTGCCACACTCACAACACTTCTGATACTTTTGGTCACCCAATGTGTGGAGGTTTTCCCACTCCAAGCAATTCTCTGCGACAGCAGCTGGGTGTCCCACAATTTAACTCAATTCTGAAACAACTGGGAGATAGTGTCGGATCTCATGGGGTAAGGGCTCAGTCACATGAGACTGCCCTGCCTCTTCAGATGCCAATCGCAAATGGTAGGTCCACAGGCTACCCACAACTTCTGTTCGACTTGGCTACAAATCAGAGGCTCCCATGACCTCTTCCCCCATGGATTTGATTATTTGTTAGAGCAGCTCAGAAACTCAGGGAAATACTTATGTTTACCAGTTTATTAAAGGATATGATAAAGGATACAGATGAACAGCCAGATAAAGAGATATCTTGGGTGAGGTTGGGGAGGGTCCCTAGCACAGCAGCTTCTGTCCCTATGGAGTTGGTGTGTGTCACCCTCCTGTTATATGAATGTGTTCACCAACCTGGAAGCTCTCTGAACCCCATCCTTTAGGCTTCACTACATAAGCATGATTGATGAACTCATTGGCCAGTGACGATTAATTTAACATCTAACCCCTCTCCCCTTCATGGAGGTCAAGGGTAGGACTGAAAGTTCCAACCATCTGATCACTTGGTTGGTTCTCCTGGCAACCAGCCCCCATCCTTAGATATGGTCCAAAAGTCACCTCATTAAAATAACAGAAGACACATTTACTGCTCTCATCACTTAGGAAATTCCAAAGGCTTTAGGAGCACGGTGCCAGAAAAGGCAATGAAGACCAAAGAATACATATTTCTTTTATCATAAATCACAGTATCACACAGGGTGATTTTCTTGAAATATGTCCTGTCATTTCACTATTCTGCTCAAAACCCTCCAGTGATTTTCCATCTCACTCAGTGTAAAACCCAGAGTCCTATTATGACCTATAAGGCCCTCTGTGATCTGCTCTAATCCATCACCATCATTGTCCTCAGCTCATCTTCTGCTGGTCCAAACCTGGCTCACCCCTGTTCATCCTCACTATTTCTCAAAATTAACGCCAGTCAGCTCCCACCGTAGAACATTCTGTTCCCTCCGTCAGGAATGCTCTCCCATTATCTTCAATGCAGTTTCCTTACTTCCTTCAGGTTTTTACTCAGAAGTTGCCCTCTCCGTGAGATCTTTCCTGGCCTCTCACCCTGACATGCCAATGGCCTTCTTCTTGTTCATGATCAGTTCCCCTTCTAGAATGTAAAGCCCTAAAGTCAGATTTTTGTCTATTTTGTTCACTGCTGTATCCCCTGTGCCTAGTACAGTGTCTGGCTCACAGTTGGGTAGGCATTTTATAAATGAATGAGTGAATGAATCATTGAATGAATGAATGAGTTCTTCAATAGATTTATAGACATAACATAAGCAATGACCAGTTGAAGTAAAAAACAAACAAACAAACAAATAAATATATATATATATGGGGTGTAATTTTACTGCATTTCTGAAATGGTTGTTATTGGAATATATTCACCATTACAAAGTAAGTAGAATCAAAACAATATATTCCTTTTACAGGAACAAGATTGAGTGTTATTATTTTTGTGTTTTGTTTTTTGTTTTTTTTTCTCTCATCATCAAATGAGATGGATTCCCTGGAACAATGGAGTATTGTCTTTCTTAAATTCCTTTTGGGAAGAATGGTGTACATTTTATACTTCCACTCATCATCCAGCATAGGCTCCATCTAGAGGGAGCTGGAGTGGAAACAATAGGCAACAGTAGAAATGCTTCTTTATCAAATATGCACGTGTAACAAGGTCTTAATTCCCACTGCTTTATACTTACACTGACTCGACTAGGATACCTCCCTGCTCCACAGAAAACTAGGAACTGCCCGGTTCTCTTTTGTCAAAGCTAAACACAGCTTTCTTCAGGAAAAGCACATATGTATTTAACAAATGTGTGTTAACTGAATTAAACTACTGTAAGACATGAAGTTAGAGGAAAGGTCTTTACAGGAAAGCAGTGATTTGAAAGCAGGTTAGGAAGCAGTTTATTAAATATCCTTGGAAACTAAGAAAATTTATTTATTTATTTATTTATTTATTTTATTTTTTTTTTTTTTTAAAGAAATTCACGTTCTTTTATTTATTTATTTATAACTGTGTTGAGTCTTCGTTTCTGTGTGAGGGCTTTCTCTAGTTGCGGCAAGTGGGGACCACTCTTCATCGCGGTGCGCGGGCCTCTCACCATCGCGGCCTCTCTTGTTGCGGAGCACAGGCTCCAGACGCGCAGGCTCAGTAATTGTGGCTCACGGGCCCAGTTGCTCCGTGGCATGTGGGATCTTCCCAGACCAGGGCTCGAACCCGTGTCCCCTGCATTGGCAGGCAGATTCTCAACCACTGCGCCACCAGGGAAGCCCAGAAAATTTATTTTTAATTTAAAAACATTCAATCAATGGGACCTAGAGCAAGGCTGGGTCTTTTTAATATACAGATTTCTGGACCCTATTCCTTGACATTATGATTCTATTGGATTATGTGTGGAATGGGGTCTAGAAAATGTTTGGAAACCATTGCTTTGGGTTTACCTCAGGTATCCTTGTAAAAGCATAGCATTTGGTCTTAGCCTTCTCTAAGTGCTGCCTTTTGCATACAGTGATTATGCTGTTGACCCAACAGTAGTAGGGTTTATGATTATGAACAATTCCCTTGGAAGTCTAGATCGAGCTACGTGATGCAAACCACTAGCTTTGACTAGGCCCACATCTCCCCACCACTATACCCCACTGAAAGCAACCTTCTACCTGTGCAGGGTGTAGCCACCTGTGGTTACCAGCTGTGTCCCTGTAGTCACAAAACACTACAGACTACGACTTAGCTTGAACTCACTGGTGCAGGAGTCTACCCAATAGAGACAGAAACACTCTCATGGTAATGGAACTCTGCTACCTAAGTTTTACTGCAATTTCAAGTGAGTTTTTCTCTGCTTACTGTAAATCACTGTGCCATGAATTCAGAATCCTGTTGCAAGAGATTGGTACATGCATAGATGTGATTTCTGTTAAATTGTCCATTTTCAATGTCAAAACTCTTGGGGTAAAAAATGAAGATGCTGTATATCTTAGTCAGCGAGGGCTGCTATGACAAACACCATAGACTGGGTGGCTTAAACAGCAAACATTTGTTTCTCACAGTTCTTGTGGCTGGGAAGTCCAAGTCAAGATGATGGCAGATCTGGTGTCTGGTGAGGACAGGTTTCCTGGCTTGTAGACAACTATCTTCTCTCCTATTCTCACATGATAAAGATCTCTCTCTCTCTCTTCCTCTTCTTATAAAGACACTGATTCCATCATGAGAGCTCCACTCTAATGATCTAATTACTTCCCAAAGTCCCCACCTCCAAATATTGTCACATTAGGGCTTCAACATATGAATTTGGGGGGACACAAATATTCAGTCCATAGCATTCTGGCCTTGGTCCTTCCGAAATTCATTTCCTTCTCACATAAAAATACATGCATTTCATACTAACAGCCCCAAAGTTCTTAACTTTTTCCAGCATTAGCTCTAAAATCTAGAGCCAAAGTCTCATCTAAATTTCATCTAAATCAGATATGGGTGAGGTTCCAGGTAAGATTCTCTCCCAGCTACGAACTTGTGAAACCAAACAAGTTATGTGCAAAATACAATGTTGGGACAGGCATAGATAGTTACGCCCATTCCAAAAGGGAGAAATCAGAAAGAAGAAAGAGGTGATGGGTCCCAAACAAGTCTGAAGACTAGCAAGGCAAACTCCAAGAGAGCTTAAGGTTTGAGAATAATCCTCTTTGGCTCAATGCTCTGCCATTTGGACCCACTGGGGTAGCAAAATCACTCCACAGCTCGCTGGAGTGCTCAGTGGCTCACTGTGGAGCCTGGGCCACTTCACAGCTTTGCCCAAGGAGGTCACACCCCACAGTTTCCCTGGGCAGCCCTGCTCCCAGATCTCCAACTTGTCCCGTACCAAAAAACGTTGGTTTTGAGTTTCAAAACTACTCCAGAATGCAGGCACACACCTTATTTTTTCACACCCTTTTTTGAGTGAACATGTTGGGTGCCTTTTCTCAGGTGAGGGATACAGAGTGGAAGGGACAGAGCCTTTCACATTAGCCTTATTTGTACCAACATCTATTCTTCCCAGCAGACTATAATGGTAAAAACCAAGATAAGGACCCATAGGCCCTTGTAAACCAAGCTTAAATACACACATTCATTAAGAAAAAGTGTTTTTCAGAATGCGACCATTTTGCTGTGTATACGTTATATGATGCTACCCTTATCATTTTAAGTGGCACGAACATTCGCACAGGAAGTCAGAGCCTGACTCAGAACAAAGACAACAACAACAACAACAAAAACCCTCTTCCACTTTCTGACCTTTTCCTTTTGGTTGGACAATGTGCTCTAAATTATCATTTGCCATAACCTCAGCCTGAAAATGGTGGGTAAGATGAGGAAGAGGTTGGGGGTATACATTGATGATGACCTTTGACCCTCATTCAAGCTTCCTATTGGTGATAAGAGAGAGGCTGGTCCCTAACCATATTAAGAGGGTTCTGATTTTAATCCCAACATGTATATTGGGGGAGGAGGGATTTCCCCACACCACCAAGCAAATCTCTGATGCCAACTGGGTGTCCTACAATTCAACTCAATTTTGACACCATCTAGCTAAAGATAGTGTCAGATTCCAGAGGTTAAGGGTTCAGTCATACAAGACTGCTCTTCACTTCAGATATACCCAGATTATTATCTGTGCTTCTGACTGACCAGCTGTAGGTTGGAGTTCCAATGACCCTCTCCTTGGCTTTGATTTATTTGCCACAGCAGCTCACAGAACTCAGAGAAGCACTTTATGTACTAGATTACTGGTTTGTTAAAAAGAATATATTTCAGGAACAGCCAGATGGAAGTGATGCATAGGGCAAGGTACAGGGAAAGAGTGTGGAGCTTCCATGCCCTCTCCAGGCATCCCACTCTCCCCAAATCTCCATGTGTTCACCAACCCAGAAGCTCTCCAGACTCTGTTCTTTTGAGCTTTTATAGAGGCTTCATTACAAAGGCAAGATTGATTAAATCATTCGCCATTGGAGATTGAACTCAATCTCCAGCCCCTCTCCTCTTCCCAGAAGTTGGGGGAGGGGGGACTGAAAGTTCCAACCTTCTAGTCATAATCGTTGGTTCTCCTAGCAACCAGCCTCCATCCTTAGATATTTTCCAAAAGCCACCTCATTAACATAATAAAAGACACCTTAATTGCTCTCAACACTTAAGAAATTTCAAGGGTTTTAGGAGTTTAGTGCCAGAAATAAGGTCAAAAACCAAATATATACATTTTTTAAATAAATTTTATTTATTTATTTGTTTGTTTGTTCATTTGTTTGTTTATTTTGGCTACATTGGGTCTTCGTTGCTGCGTGTGGGCTTTCTCTAGTTGCTGCGATCGGGGGTTACTCTTCGTTGCGGTGCGCGGGTTTCTCATTGCGGTGGCTCCTCCTGTTTCGGAGCACAGGCACTAGGTGGGGGCTTCAGTAGTTATGGCACATGGGCTCAGTAGATGTGGCTCATGGGCTCTAGAGCGCAGGCTCAGTGGTTGTGGTGCACGGGCTTAGTTGCTCCGCGGCATGTGGGATCTTCCCGAACCAGGGCTTGAACACGTGTCCCCTGCATTGGCAGATGGATTCTTTTTTTTTGGCAGGCAGATTCTAACCACTGCACCACCAGGGAAACCCTGTACTTCTTATTATAAATCACAATATTACATATATCAGTCAATCTATAAGGACTAATTTATAATTTGTACTTAGTCTGATTCACTTAACAGAAAATGTTTTTATATAATTCACATAATTAAAAATAGAAAAATAGTTTATGTAAAAAATACGAACAATACTTCTTAACTTTGGGTACATATGACGTGTGACTGTGGGTGGTGAAAGTGAACATGGAAAAGCCAGGCACATGGATTTTGAGGTTTATCACCCTCCTGCACTCCATCTGCCATGCTCCACTTCTCAGGAGTTCAGTTAAAAAGAAAAGAAAATAAAAAGAAAGCTGGGTCTTCATCTTCTTTTGGTTCCTTACCTTCATTTGAGGAACTCTCAAATTCCTGTTTTCTTCCCTCACACACTGACTTGGCTGGGACAATTTAAGAAAAAATAAGTTGGTCAGGGGTGGGAGGGGCCGCTTAACTTCTCTCCCTTGAGCCTAAATTAGTTTCTTAGTTTTGCTCTTTCTAACCCTTCCATGGCCCATTGAATTTTTAAGAGAAGTCATGCTCAGCTCAGCTTAACTAATAGAAAGAGAGAGAAGCATTGACCTTAGGAAAAAACGGGAAGTGGGGAGCGGTGAAGGGAGAGAAAGAGCAGAGAAGGAAGAGGAACAGAACAAGGAAAAAAGTAGGGATTCCTCCTCTGGAAACCATGGAACCCAGGCCTCCAGCCGTTGTCTATATGGAGAACCCCAAAGACTTGAAATGTCTCATTGACAAGCTCACACCTACAAAACTAAAATAATAATAATAGTAGTAATAATAATAATACATGTGTCATTATGTATGTGTCCTTCTACTCCCCTGTCAGAGACACTGAAACTTAATTTTGTAAAACTGCAGCTATGGGGAAGAGAGAGGAAGTAGCTAGTGCTGAAAGAGTCTGCTTCTGTGTGAGGTCTGACACTTGTTAATAGCTTTCTCCTGTTTCTATCATATTTCACTTTCTTGGCACTTCCCCACTCTTGTATATATCTCACTTCACTATAGGTTTTTGGTATTTGTCAGCAATCTTCTCTAAAGAAAAAAAGGAGATAGTGGTAGGGTGTTGAGCTAATGACACCATTTATAATGCTTGCTTGGTGAAGGAATGAAAGAAAATAACCCCCAAAATGACAAAACACAGTTTGCTTACACACCATCTAAGCACATAACAAAAACACTTAATATTCTCTTAAACTCAGATACATCCAGCTTTATGTAAAAGACAACCCTATACCAAAGAAACAATTCTGAGATGAGCAGGCAGTTCTACAAGTCCCAAATCCCTTTTTTACCCTCATTACCCATGTGTAATAATACTTATTTCTGAGGCATGATTGAGTGTTCAGGGCACTTTCACTGCATTATATCATTTCCTTTATGGAGCAGTCCTCCAAGGTAATCAAGGCAGCAGTCTTAACTAATATTTAGAGATGAAGTACATCAGAAATAATCTGGTGAAGTAAATATATTTATATTTATATTTATAATGAATCAAATACCTGAGTTTGTTAAAGACAAGGCTTTGTGATTTTGAATAATCTGGTCAAAATGTGTGACCTCTCTGTTTATATTTTCATTTATAAAAACAGGAACACTACTTCCTATGTGGATTATTATAAGACTTAAATGAAATATTAATAGTGAAAGAGCTATTTCATAGTAACTTTCTTCCTGGTACTTAAAAACCTTTCTCAAAGAGGAAGTAGGTGGACCAAGATTCAAAATTCAGAACTTCCGATTCCAATTCAGGTATTTGTTCTAGCCTGCCTTATACAGATTAATGGTGCTCACATCTAAGCCTGTGGTTAACTTTTCCCCTAAACAGCTGCAGGCTGAACATCTTAAGATACTTTGGTCTTCATAAGCATGGTGATTCTGAATACGACACAGTCCATCTTCATGAGGGTTCTCACCATGTTCTTGCAAAGATAAACAAGTAAACAAACAATTGTTATTAATTACTGTGGAAGCCCTAACATCAAACAGTTTCTGGTCTTAAGTAGGGGCTATTCCAATTGTGGGTCAGCTAGTTTGTGGCAGTAAACCCGCCATATGTCCACCTTCTTCTGGTGACGGAGTGTCTATTGTGTGAGCTAACCACTTCATTGTTGCACATCTATTAACACTTCTGAGAGAAATTGAAAGTCCCCCTACCCTAGGACCTACTTACCATTGTCTGAAAAAAGAAAAAGACAAAATCAAAGAGCAGAATTCTTCCTAAGGTTAATTTCAGAATAAATATCCAATATGATTCCATAGGAAATATTAACATGGTCACATAATATTCATCTCTGGTTTCTCAAAGAACAGAGAAATAATCTTCACATGCATCTCATCTCATCAGTCTATAAAAGCCAGAGACATTTCCAAAAGGAGCCAAAATAGTTGAATACAAACATCTTAGCTTTTGAAAACTGACACTAGTTGGTTATTTAGGAGAAAAAGTCAGTTTAGAAAGAAATTGCGGGAGCTTCAAGATGGCGGAAGAGTTAGACGCGGAGACCACCTTCCTCCCCACAAATACATCAGAAATACATCTGCATGTGGAAAAACTCCTACAGAACACCTACTGAACGCTGCCAGAAGACCTCAGACCTTCCAAAAGGCAAGAAACTCCCCATGTACCTCGGTAGGGCAAAAGAAAAAACAGAGACAAAAGAATAGGGACGGGACCTGCACCTCTGGGAGGGAGCTGTGAAGGAGGAAGGGTTTCCACACACTAGAAGCCCCTTTGTGGGCGGAGACTGCGGGTGGCTGACGGGGGAAGTTTTGGAGCCATGGAGGAGAGCGCAGCCACAGGGGTGCGGAGGGCAAAGCGGAGAGATTCCCGCACAGAGGCTCGGCGCCGAGCAGCACTCACCAGCCCGAGAGGCTTCTCTGCTCACCCGCCGGGGCGGGCGGGGGCTGGGGGCTGAGGCTTGGGCTTCTGTGGTATCCCAGGGAGAGGCCTGGGGTTGGTGGTGTGAACACAGCCTGAAGGGGTTAGTGCACCACAGCTAGCCGGGAGGGAGTCCGGGAAAAAGTCTGGACCTGCCTAAGAGGCAAGAGACCATTGTTTTGGGGTGCACAAGGAGAGGGGATTCAGAGCGCCACCTAAACAAACTCCAGAGATGGGCGCAAGCCACGGCTATCAGCACGGACAACAGAGACGGGCATGAGACACTAAGGCTGCTGCTGCCGCCACCAAGAAGCCTGTGTGCGAGCACAGGTCACTCTCCACACCGCCCCTCCCGGGAGCCTGTGCAGCCAGCCACTGCCAGGGTCCCGTGATCCAGGGACAACGTCCCCGGGAGAACGCATGGCACGCCTCAGGCTGCTGCAACGTCACGCCGGCCTCTGCCGCTGCAGGCTCGCCCCTAATCCATACCTCTCCCTCCCCCCGGCCTGAGTGAGCCAGAGCCCCCGAAGCAGCTGCTCCTTTAACCCCATCCTGTCTGAGCAAAGAACAGATGCCCTCAGGCGACCTACACGCAGAGGCGGGTCCAAATCCAAAGCTGAAACCTGGGAGCTGTGTGAACAAAGAAGAGAAAGGGAAATCTCTCCCAGCAGCCTCAGGAGCAGCAGATTAAATCTCCACAGTCAACTTGATGTACCCTGCATCTGTGGAACACTTGAATAGACAACGAATCATACCAAATTAAGAAGGTAGACTTTGAGAGCAATGATATATTTTTTTTCACTTTTTCTCTTTTTGTGAGGGTGTACGTGTATGCTTCTGTGTGTGATTTTGTCTGTATAGCTTTGCTTTTACCATTTGTACTAGGGTTCTGTAGGTCTTTTTTTTTTTTTTTTTTTCTTTAAGTGTAGGTTTTAGCACTTGCTATCATTGGTGGAATTGTTTTTTGGTTTGGTTGCTCTCTTCGTTCTTTCTATCTTTCTTTTTTTTATTTTTAATTTGTTTTCATTACTTAAAAATTTTTTTCTTAATAATTATTTTTTATTTTAATAACTTTTTTGTTTTATTTTACTTTATTTTATTATATCTTCTTCTTTCTTTCTTTCTTTCTTTTCTCCCTTTTATTCTGAGCCATGTGGATGACAGGCTCTTGGTGCTCCAGCCAGGCATCAGGGCTGTGCCTCTGAGGTGGGAGAGCCAAGTTCAGGACACTGGTCCACAAGAGACCTCCCAGCTCCATGTAATATCAAATGGCGAAAATCTCCCAGAGATCTCCATCTCAATGCCAAAATCAGCTCCACTCAAAGACCAGCAAGCTACAGTGCAGGACACCCTGTGCCAAACAACTAGCAAGACAGGAACACAACCCCATCCATTAGCACAGAGGCTGCCTACAATCATAATAAGGTCACAGACACCCCAAAACATAGCACTAGATGTGGACCTGCACACCAGAAAGACAAGATCCAGCCTTATCCACAAGAACACAGGCACTAGTCCCCTACACCAGGAACCCTACACAATCCACTGAACCAAACTTAGGCCCAGAGGACAGAAACCAAAAACAACGGGAATTATGAACCTGCAGCCTGTGAAAAGGAGACCCAAAACACAGTAAGTGAAGCAAAATGAGAAGACAGAGAAACATACAGCAGATGAAGGAGCAAGGCAAAAACCAACCAGACCTACCAAATGAAGAGGAAATATGCAGTTTACCTGAAAAAGAATTCAGAATGATGATAGTAAAGATGATCCAAAATCTCGGAAATAGAATGGAGAAAATACAAGAAACGTTTAACAAGGACCTAGAAGAACTAAAGAGCAAACAAACAGTGATGAACAACACAATAAATGAAATAAAAAATTCTCTAGAGGACATCAATAGCAGAATAACTGAGGCAGAAGAACGGATAAGTGATCTGGAAGATAAAATAGTGGAAATAGCTACCACAGAACAGAAAAGAAAAAGGAATGAAAAGAATTGAAGACAGCCTCAGAGACCTCTGGGACAACATTAAACACACCAACATTAGAATTATAGGGGTCCCAGAAGAAGAAGAGAAAAAGAAAAGGACTGAGAAAATATTTGAAGAAATTATAGTTGAAAAATTCCCTAATATGGGAAAGGAAGTAGTTAATCAAGTCCAGGAAGCACAGAGAGTCCCATACAGGATAAATCCAAGGAGGAACATGCCAAGACACATATTAATCAAACTATCAAAAATTAAATACAAAGAAAAAATATTAAAAGCAGCAAGAGAAAAACAACAAATAATACACAAGTGAATCCCAATAAGGTTAACTGCTGAACTTTCAGTAGAAACTTTGCAAGCCAGAAGGGAGTGGCAGGACATATTTAAAGTGATGAAGGGGAAAAACGTACAACCCAGATTACTCTACTCAGCAAGGATCTCATTCAGATTTGACAGACATTAAAACCTTTACAGACAAACAAAAGCTAAGAGAATTCAGCACCACCAAACCAGGTTTACAACCAATGCTAAAGGAAATTCTCTAGGTAGGAAACACAAGAGAAGGAAAAGACCTACAAAAACAAACCCAAAACAATTAAGAAAATGGTAATAGGAACTTACATATCGATAAGTACCTTAAATGTAAATGGATTAAATGCTCCAAACAAAAGACATAGATTGGCTGAATGGATACAGAAACAAGACCCATATTTATGCTATCTACAAGAGACCCTCTTCAGACCTAGGGACACATACAGACTGAAAGTGAGGGGATGGAAAAAGATATTCCATGCAAATGGAAATCAAAAGAAAGTGGGAGTAGCAATACTCATATCAGACAAAATAGGCTTTAAAACAAAGCAATACTCATATCAGAGAAAATAGACTTTAAAACAAAGACTTTTAAACAAAGACTTTAAAACTTTACAAGAGACAAAGAAGGACACTACATAATGATTTAGGGATCAATCCAAGAAGAAGATATAACAATTGTAAATATTTATGCACCCAACATAGGAGCACCTCAATACATAAGGCAAGTACTAACAGCCATAAAAGGGGAAATCAACAGTAACACAACCATAGTAGGAGACTTAAACACCTCACTTTCACCAATGGACAGATCATCCAAAATGAAAATAAATAAGGAAACACAAGCTTTAAATGATACATTAAACAAGATGGACTTAATTAATTGATATTTATAGGACATTCCATCCAAAAACAACACAATACACATTCTTCTAAAGTGCTCATGGAACATTCTCCAGGATAGATCATATCTTGGGTCACAAATCAACCCTTGGTAAATTTAAGAAAATTGAAATCATATCAAGTATCTTTTTCGACCACAACGCTTTGAGACTAGATATCAATTACAGGAAAAAATCTGTAAAAATTACAAACACATGAAGGCTAAACAATACACTACTTAATAACCAAGAGATCAATGAAGAAATCAAAGAGGAAATCAAAAATACCTAGAAACAAATGACAATGAAAACAACATGACCCAAAACATATGGGATGTAGCAAAAGCAGTTCTAAGAGGGAAGTTTATAAGAATACAATCCTACCTTAAGAAACAAGAAACGTCTCAAATAAGCAACCTAATCTTACACCTAAAGCAATTAGAGAAAGAAAAACAACAACAACCAAAAAAAAAACCCCAAGGTTAGCAGAAGAAAAGAAATCATAAAGATCAGATAAGAAATAAACGAAAAAGAAATGAAGGAAACGATAGCAAAGATCAGTAAAATTAAGAGCTGATTCTTTGAGAATATAAACAAAATTGATAAAACATTAGCCAGACTCATCAAGAAGAAAAGGGAGAAGACTCAAATCAATAGAAATAGAAATGAAAAAGGAAAAGTAACAACTGACATAGCAGAACTACAAAGGATCATCAGAGATTACTACAAGCAACTATATGTCAATAAAATGGACAACCTGGAAGAAATGGACAAATATTTAGAAATGCACACCCTTCCGAGACTGAACCAGAAAAAAATAGAAAATATGAACAGACCAATCACAAGCACTGAAATGAAACTGTGATTAAAAACCTCCCAACAAACAAAAGCCCAGGACCAGATGGTTTCACAGGCAAATTCTATCAAACATTTAGAGAAGGGCTAACACCTATCCTTCTCAAACTCTTCCAAAATATAGCAGAGGGAGGAACACTCCCAAACTCATTCTACGAGGCCACCATCACCCTGATACCAAAACCACACAAAGATGTCACAAAGATAGAAAACTACAGGCCAATATCACTGATGAACACAGAGGCAAAAATCCTCAACAGAATAATAGCAAACAGAATCCAACAGCACATTAAAAGGATCATACACCATGAACAAGTGGGGTTTATCCCAGGAATGCAAGGATTCTTCAATATACGCAAATCAACCAATGTGATACACCACATAGATAAATTGAAGGAGAAAAATCACATGATCATCTCAATAGATGCAGAGAAAGCTTTTGACACAAGTCAACAGCCGTTTATGATAAAAACCCTCAGGAAAGTAGGCATAGAGGGAACTTTCCTCAACATAATAAAGGCCATATATGACAAAATCACAGCCAACATTGTCCTGAATGTGGCAAAACAGAAAACATTTCCACTAACATCAGGAACAAGACAAGGTTGCCCACAATCACCACTATTATTCAACATAGTTTTAGAAGCTTTAGCCACAGCAATCAGAGAAAAAAAAGAAATAAAAGGAATCAAATCAGAAAAGAAGAAGTAAAGCTGTCACTGTTTGCAGATGACATGATACTATACATAGAGAATCCTAAACATGCTACCAGAAAACTACTAGAGCTAATCAATGAATTTGGTAAAGTAGCAGGATACAAAATTAATGCACAGAAATCTCTAGCATTCCTATACACTAATGATGAAAAATCTGAAAGTGAAATTAAGAAAACACTCCCATTTACCATTGCAACAAAAAGAATAATATACCTAGGAATAAACCTACCTAAGGAGACAAAAGAACTGTATGCAGAAAATTATAAGATACTGATGAAAGAAATTAAAGATGATACAAATAGATGGAGAGATATACCATGTTCTTGGATTGGAAGAATCAATATGGTGAAAATGAGTATTCTACCCAAAGCAATCTACAGAATCAATGCAATCCCTAGCAAACTACACATGGCATTCTTCACAGAACTCAAACAAAAAATTTCACAATTTGTATGGAAACACAAAAGACCCTGAGTAGCCAAAGCAATTTTTTTTTAAGACACCAATTGTACTTGAACATTTGTTATTTTTTTACTTTTATTTATTTTTTATTTTTGGCTGTGTTGGGTCTTCGTTTCTGTGGGAGGGCTTTCTCTAGTTGTGGCAAGAAGGGGCCACTCTTCATCACGGTGCGCGGGCCTCTCACTACCGTGGCTTCTCTTGTTGCGGAGCACAGGCTCCAGACGTGCAGGCTCAGTAGCTGTGGCTCACAGACCTAGTTGCTCCACGTCATGTGAGATCTTCCCAGACCAGAGCTCAAACCCGTGTCCCCTGCATTAGCAGGCAGATTCTCAACCACTGTACCACCAGGGAAGCCCCAAAGCAATCTTGAGAAAGAAAAATGGAGCTGAAGGAATCAGGCTCCCTGACTTCAGACTATACTACAAAGTGACAGTAATCAAGACAGTATGGTACTGGCACAAAAACAGAAATATAGATCAATAGAACAGGATAGAAAGCCCAGAGATAAACCTACTCACATATGGGCACCTTATCTTTGATAAAGGAAGCAAGAATATACAGTGGAGAAAATACAGCCTCTTCAATAAGTGGTGCTAGGATAACTGTACAGCTACATGTAAAAGAATGAAATTAGAACACTCCCTAACACCATACAAAGATATAAACTCAAAATGGATTAAAGACCTAAATATAAGGCCAGATGCTATCAAACTCTTAGAGGAAAACATAGGCAGAACACAGTATGACATAAATCACAGCAAGATCCTTTTTTACCCACCTCCTAGAGAAATGGAAATAAAAACAAAAATAAACAAATGGGACCTAAGGAAACTTAAAACCTTTAGCACAGCAAAGGACACCAAAAAAACAAGATAAAAAGGCAACTCTCAGAATGGGAGAAAATATTTGCCAATGAAGCAACTGACAAAGGATTCATCTCAAAAAATTACAAGCAACACATGCAGCTCAATATCAAAAAAACAAACAACCTTATCCAAAAATGGGCAGAAGACCTAAATAGACATTTCTCCAAAGAAGATACACAGATTGCCAACAAAGACATGAAAGAATGCTCAACATCATTAATCATTAGAGAAATGCAAATCAAAGCTGCAATGAGATATCATCTCACACGTCAGAATGGCCACCATCAAAAAATCTACAAAAAATAAATGCTGGAGAGGATGTGGAGAAAATGGAACCCTCTTGCACTGTTGGTGGGAATGTAAATTGATGCATGTACTATGGAGAACAGTATGGAGGTTCCTTAAAAAACTAAAAATAGAACTACCATACGACCCAGCAATCCCACTACTGGGCATATACCCTGAAAAAAACATAATTCAAAAAGAGTCATGTACCACAATGTTCATTGCAGCATTATTTGCAATAGCCAGGACATGGAAGCAATCTAAGTGTCCACCAGCAGATGAATAGATAAAGAAGATGTGGCACATATATACAATGGAGTATTACTCAGCCATAAAAGGAAATGAAATTGAGTTATTTATATTGAGGTGGATTGACCTAGAGTCTGTCATACTGAGTGAAATAAGTCAGAAAGAGAAAAACCAACACCATATGCTAACACATATATATGGAATCCAAAAAAAAAAAAAAAAAAGTCATGAAGAACCAGGGGCAAGACAGAAATAAAGACACAGACCTACTAGAGAGTGGACTTGAGGATACAGGGAAGGGAAAGGTAAGCTGGGACAAAGTGACACAGTGGCATGCATATATATACACTACCAAACGTAAAATAGATAGCTAGTGAGAAGCAGCCACATAGCACAGGGAGATCAGCTCGGTGCTTTGCGACCACTTGGAGGGGTGGGATAGGGAGGGTGGGAGGGAGGGAGACTCAAGAGGGAAGAGATATGGGGACATATGTATATGTATAACTGATTCACTTTGTTATAAAGCAGAAACTAACACACCACTGTAAAGCAATTATACTCCAATAAAGATGTTTAAAATAAATAAATAAATAACCATTAAAAACGTTAGAATTTTGCATATATTTTGACCCAACAATATACAATAAAAAATTTAAAAAAAGAAAGAAATTGCCCTTCCACCAAATAATTTTAACTTAAAAGTTACAGATGATTATTTATTTATTATTCTTTCAAAATAGGATCAAAGTAAATTTTCTGAATGAGAGTCTGCCAATTCGAGTTCTTTTGCTTATAAAGAATAATCATAAATCATACCTGTGCCTGTGATATTTGTGACTTTCAGTCTCAGATTTCTCTTTGTTTTTTTTTTAACATCTTTATTGGAGTATAATTGCTTTACAATGGTGTGTTAGTTTCTGCTTTATAACAAAGTGAATCAGTTATACATATACATATATCTCCATATCTCTTCCCTCTAGCATCTCCCCTCCCTCCCACCTTCCCTATCCCACCCCTATAGGTGATCACAAAGCACCGAGCTGATCTCCCTGTTTTAGGCGGCTGCTTCCCACTAGCTATCTATTTTACATTTGGTAGTGTATATATGTCCATGCCACTGTCTCACTTTGTCCCAGCTTACCCTTCCCCCTCCACGTATCCTCAAGTCCATTCTCTAGTAGGTCTGCATCCTTATTCCCGTCTTGCCCCTACGTTCTTCGTGATCATTTCTTTTTTTTTTTTAGATTCCGTATATATGTGTTAGCATACGGTTTTTGTTTTTCTCTTTCTGACTTACTTCACTCGGTATGGCAGACTTTAGGTCCATCCACCTCACTACAAATAACTCAATTTCATTTCTTTTTATGGCTGAGTAATATTCCATTGTATATACGTGCCACATCTTCTTTATCCATTCATCTGTCAATGGACAGTTAGGTTGCTTCCATGTCCTGGCTATTGTAAATAGAGCTGCAATAAAAATTGTGGTACATGACTCTTTTTGAATTATGGTTTTCTCTTGGTATATGCCCAGTAGTGGGATTGCTGGCTCGTATGGTAGTTCTATTTTTAGTTTTTTTAAGGAACCTCCATACTGTTCTCCATAGTGGCTGTATCAATTTACATTCCCACCAACAGTGCAAGAGGGTTCCTTTTTCTCCACACCTTCTTCAGCATTTATTATTTGTAGATTTTTTGATGATGGCCATTCTGACAAGTGTGAGGTGATACCTTATTGTAGCTTTGATTTGCAATTCTCTAATGATTAATGATGTTGAGCATTCTTTCATGTGTTTGTTGGCAATCTGTGTATCTTCTTTGGAGAAATGTCTATTTAGGTCTTCTGCCCATTTTTGGATAGGGTTGTTTGTTTTTTTGATATTGAGCTGCATGAGCGGCTTGTAAATTTTGGGGATTAATCCTTTGTCAGTTTCTTCATTTGCAGATATTGTCTCCTATTCTGAGGGTTGTCTTTTTTTCTTGTTTATGGTTTCCTTTGCTGTGCAAAAGCTTTTAAGTTTCATTAGGTCCCATTTGTTTATTTTTGTTTTTATTTCCATTTCTCTAGGAGGTGGGTCAAAAAGGATCTTGCTGTGATTTATGTCATAGAGTGTTCTGCCTATGTGTTCCTCTAAGAGTTTTCTAGTGTCTGGCCTTAAATTTAGGTCTTTAATCCATTTTGAGTTTATTTTTGTGTATGGTCTTAGGGAGTGTTCTAATTTCATTCTTTTACATGCTGCTGTCCAGTTAATCGAGCACCACTTATTGAAGAGGCTGTATTTTCTCCACTGTATATTCTTGCCTCCTTTATCAAAATTAAGGTTCCCATGTGTGTGTGGGTTTACCTCTGGGCTTTCTATCCTGTTCCATTGATCTATATTTCTGTTTTTGTGCCAGTACCATACTGTCTTGATTGCTGTAGCTTTGTAGTATAGTTTGAAGTCAGGGAGCCTGATTCTTCCAGCTCCATTTTTCTTTCTCAAGATTGTTTTGGCTATTCGGAGTCTTTTGTGCTTCCATACAAATTGTGAAATTTTTTGTTCTAGTTCTGTGAAAAATGCCATGGGTAGTTTGATAGGGATTGCATTGAATCTGTAGATTGCTTTGGCTACTAGAGTCATTTTCACAATGGTGATTCTTCCAATCCAAGAACATGGTATATCTCTCCATCTATTTGTATCATCTTTAATTTCTTTCATCAGTGTCTTATAATTTTCTGCATACAGGTCTTTTGTCTCCTTAGTTAGGCTTATTCCTAAATATTTTATTCTTTTTGTTGCAATGGTAAATGGGAGTGTTTTCTTAATTTCACTTTCAGAATTTTCATCATTAGTGTATAGGAATGCAAGAGATTTCTGTGCATTAATTTTGTATGCTGCACTTTACCAAATTCATTGATTAGCTCTAGTAGTTTTCTGGTAGCATGTTTAGGATTCTCTATGTATAGTATCATGTCATCTGCAAACAGTGAAAGCTTTACCTCTTCTTTTCCGATTTGGATTCCTTTTATTTCTTTTTCATCTCTAATTGCTGTGGCTAAAACTTGCAAATCTCTGTTGAATAATAGTGGTGAGAGTGGGCAACTTGTCTTGTTCCTGACCTTAGTGGAAATGGTTTCATCTTTTCACCATTGAGAACGATGTTGGCTGTGTGTTTGTCATCTACAGCCTTTATTATGTTTTCGTAAGTTCCCTCTATGCCTACTTTCTGGAGGTTTTTTATCATACATGGGTGTTGAATTTTGTCAACAGCTTTTTCTGCATCTATTGAGATGATCATATGGTTTTTCTCCTTCAGTTTGTTAATATGGTGTATCACATTGATTGATTTGCATATATTGAAGAATCCTTGCATTCCTGGGATAAACCCCACTTGATCATGGTGTATGATCCTTTTAATGTGGTGTTGGATTTTGTTCACTAGTGCTTTGTTGAGGATTTTTGCATCTATGTTCATCAGTGATATTGGCCTGTAGTTTTCTTTCTTTGTGTCATCTTTGTCTGGTTTTGGTATCAGGGTGATGGTGGCCTCACAGAATGAGTTTGGGAGTGTTCCTCCCTCTGCTGTATTTTAGAAGAATTTGAGAAGGATAGGTGTTAACTCCTCTCTAAATGTTTGATAGAATTTGCCTTTGAAGCCATCTGGTCCTGGGCTTTTGTTTGTTGGGAGGTTTTTAATCACAGTTTCATTTCAGTGCTCGTGATTGGTCTGTTCATATTTTCTACTTCTTCCTGTTTCAGTCTCAGATGGTTGTGCATTTCTAAGAATTTGTCCATTTCTTCCAGGTTGTCCATTTTATTGGCATAGAGTTGCTTGTAGTAATCTCTCATGATCCTTTGTATTTCTGCAGTATCATTTGTTAATTCTCCATTTTCATTTGTAATTCTATTGATTTGAGTGTTCTCCCTTTATTTCTTGATGAGTGTGGCTAATGTCAATTTTCTTTATCTTTTCAAAAACCAGCTTTTAGCTTTACTGAGCTTTGCTATCATTTCCTTCATTTCTTTCTGATCTGATCTTTCTGATTTCTTTCCTTCTGCTAACTTTGTGGTTTTTTTGTTCTTCTTTCTCTAATTGCTTTAGGTGTAAGGTTAAATTGTTTATCTGAGATGTTTCTTGTTTCTTAATGTAGGATTGTGTTGCTATAAACTTCCCTCTAGAACTGCTTTAGCTGCATCCCATAGGTTTTGGGTTGTCCTGTTTCCATTGTCATTTGTTTCTAGGTATTTTTTTCATTTCCTCTTTGATTTCTTCAGGGATCTCTCGGTTATTAAGTGTTGTATTGTTTAGCCTCCATGTGTTGTTTTTTTACAGAAATTTTCCTGTAATTGATATCTAGTCTCATAGCATTGTGGTCTGAAAAGATAGTTGATATAATTTCAATTTTCTGGAATTTAGCAAGGCTTGTTTTGTGACCCAAGATATGATCTCTCCTGTAGAGTTTTCCATGAGCACTTGAGAAGAATGTGTATTCTGTTGTTTTTGGATAGAATGTCCTATAAATATCAATTAAGCCCATCTTGTTTAATGTATCATTTAAAGCTTGTGTTTCTTTCTTTATTTATTTTGGATGATCTGTCCATTGGTGAAAGTGGGGTGTTAAAGTCCCCTGCTACGATTGTGTTACTGTTGATTTCCCCTTTTATGGCTGTTAGTATTTGCCTTATGTATTGAGGTGCTCCTATGTTGGGTGCATAAATATTTACAATTTTTTATATTCTCTTGGATTAATCCCGTGATCATTATGTAATGTCCTTCTTTGTCTCTTGTAATAGTCTTTGTTTTAAAGTCTATTTTGTCTGGTATGAGAATTGCTACTCCCGTTTTGATTTCCATTTGCATGGAATATCTTTCTCCATCCCCTCACTTTCAGTCTGTATGTGTCCCTAGCTCTGAAATGGGTCTCTTGTAGACAGCATATACAAGTCTTGTTTTTCTATCCATTCAGCCAGTCTATGTCTTTTGGTTGGAGCATTTAATCCATTTACATTTAAGGTAATCATTGATATGTATGTTCCTATTACCATTTTCTTAATTGTTTTAGGTTTGTTATTGTAGGTCTTTTCCTTCTCTTGTGTTTCCTGCCTAGAGAAGTTCCTTTAGCATTTGTTGTAAAGCTGGTTTGGTGGTGCTGAATTCTCTTAGCTTTTGCTTGTCTGTAAAGGTTTTAATTTCTCCATCAAATCTGAATAAGATCCTTCCTGGGTAGAGTAATCTTGGTTGTAGTTTTTTCCCCTTCATCACTTTAAATATGTCCTGCCACTCCCTTCTACTTGCAGAGTTTCTGCTGAAAGTTCAGCTGGTTACCTTATGGGGATTCCCTTGTATGTTATTTGTTGTTTTTCCCTTGCTGCTTTTAATAGTTTTTCATTGTGTTTAATTTTTCATAGTTTGATTAATCTGTGTCTTGGTGTGCTTCTCCTTGGATTTATCCTGTATGGGACTCTTTGTGCTTCCTGGTCTTGATTAACTATTTCTTTTCCCATATTAGGGAAGTTTTCAACTATAATCTATTCAAATATTTTCTCAATCTCTTTCTTTTTCTCTTCTTCTGGGACCCCTATAATTCAAATGTTGGTGAGTTTAATGTTGTCTCAGAGGTCTCTGAGAATGTCCTCAATTCTTTTCATTCTTTTTTCTTTATTCTGCTCTGCAGTAATTATTTCCCCTCTTTTATCTTCCAGGTCACTTATCCGTTCTTCTGCCTCAGTTATTCTGCTATTGATCCCTTCTAGAGAATTTTTTATTTCATTTATTGTGTTGTTCATCACTGTTTGTTTGCTCTTTAGTTCTTCTAGGTCCTTTTTAAACATTCTTGTATTTTCTCCATTCTATTTCCAAGATTTTAGAACATCTTTACTCTCATTATTCTGAATTCTTTTTCAGGTAGACTGCCTATTTCCTCTTCATTTGTTACATCTGTTGGGTTTTTACCTTGCTCCTTCATCTGCTGTGTGTTCCTCTGTCTTCTCATTTTGCTTCGCTTACTGTGTTTGGGGTCTCCTTTTTGCAGGCAGCAGGTTCATAGTTCCCATTGTTTTTGATGTCTGACCCCAGTGGCTAAGGTTGGTTCAGTGGATTGTGTAGGGTTCCTGGTGGAGGGAACTAGTGCCTGTGTTCTGGTGGAAGAGCCTGGATCTTGTCTTTCTGCTGTGCAGGTGTCTGGTGGTGTGTTTTGGAGTGTCTGTGGCCTTATTATGATTTTAGGCAGCCTCTCTGCTAATGGGTGGGGTTGTGTTCCTGTCTTGCTAGTTGTTTGGCATAGGGTGTCCAGGACTGGAGCTGGTCTGGTCTTTGAGTGGAGCTGGGTCTTAGCGTTGAGATGGAGATCTCTGGGAGATTTTCACCATTTGATATTACATGGAGCTGGGAGGTCTCTTGTGGACCAGTGTCCTGAACTTGACTCTGTCACCTCAGAGGCCCTGCCCTGACACTTGGCTGGAGCACCAAGAGCTTCTTTTCCACATGGCTTAGATAAAAGGGAGAAAAGAATGAAAGAAAGAAAGAAGATAAAATTTTAAAAAGTTATTAAAATACTAATAATTATTAAAAATTTTTTAAGTAATAAAGAAGAGAGCAACCAAACCAAAAAACAAATCCAGCAATGATAACAAGCCCTAAAAGGTGTACAAAAAAACAAAAACAAAACAAAAAAAACCGGACAGACAGAACCCTAGAACAAATGGTAAAAGCAAAGCTATACAGACAAAATCACACACAGAAACATCCACATACACACAAGAAGAGAAAAAGGGAAAACTATATATATATAGCTGCTCCCAAAGTCCACCTCCTCAATTTGGGATGATTCGTTGTCTATTCTGGTATTCCACAGATGCAGGGTACATCAAGTTGACTGTGGAGATTTAATCTGCTGCTCCTGAGGCTGCTGGGAGAGATTTTCCTTTCTCTTCTTTGTTCGCACAGCTCCTGGGGTTCAGCTTTGGATTTGGACCCACCTCTGCGTGTAGGTCGCCTGAGGGCGTCTGTTCTTCGCTCAGACAGGACGGGGTTAAAGGAGCAGCTGCTTCGGGGGCTCTGGCTCACTCAGGCCGGGGGGAGGGAGGGGTACGGAGGAGGTGGGGTGAGCCTGCGGCGTCAGAGACGTCGTGACGTTGCAGCAGCCTGAGGCGCGCCATGCGTTCTCCCAGGGAAGTTGTCCCTGGATCACAGGACCCTGGCCGTGGCGGGCTGCACTGGCTCCCGGGAGAGGAGGTGTGGATAGTGACCTGTGCTCGCACACAGGCTTCTTGGTGGCGGCAGCAGCAGCCTTAGCATCTCATGCCCGCCTCTGGGCTCCGCGCTGATAGCCGCGGCTGGCGCCCGTCTCTGGAGCTCGTTTAGGCGGTGCTCTGAATCCCCTCTCCTCACGCACCAGGAAACAAAGAGGCAAGAAAAAGTCTCTTGCCTCTTCGGCAGCTGCAGACCTTTTCCCGGACTCCCTCCCGGCTAGCTGTGGTGCACTAACCCCTTCAGGCTGTGTTCATGCAGCCAACCCTAGTCCTCTCCCTGCGATCCGACTGAAGCCCGAGCCTCAGCTCCCAGCCCCGCCCGCCCCGGCGGGTGAGCAGACAAGCCCTTCGGGCTGGTGAGTGCTGGTCGGCACTGATCCTCCGTGCGGGAATCTCTCCGCTTTGCCCTCCGCACCCCTGTGGCTGCTCTCTCCTCCATGGCTCCGAAGCTTCTCCCCACCCACCCCCCGTCTCCACCCGTGAAGGGGCTTCCTAGTGTGTGGAAACCTTTCCTCCTTCACAGCTACCTCCCAGAGGTGCAGGTCCCGTCCCTATTCTTTTGTCTCTTTTTTCTTTTTTCTTTTGCCCTTCCCAGGTATGTGGGGAGTTTCTTGCCTTTTGGGAGGTCTGAGGTCTTCCTCCACCGTTCAGTAGGTGTTTTGTAGGAGTTGTTCCACATGTAGGTGTATTTCTGATGTATTTGTGGAGAGAAAGGTGATCTCCACGTCTTACTCTTCCGCCATCTTGAAGCTCCCTTGTCTTTTTTTTTTGGGTGGAGGGAAAACTTGAAGCACTCCCAAACCAATCTAACATATACAAGTTTGCTAAAAACCTACAACTGGCCTTAGGTAAGGAATCACTCAGTGGTGATAATAGATGAAAGTAATCTACTAGTTATAAGTATTCAGCATTCTATGGGCACCAATTCTGATGTTTTTTCAAAGAAAATGCGGTTTATTGATCAATCAAGGAGTAAGCTAAGCAGAGACCAGCTAACAGCCTCTATTGTATGTTCTGTGTCTGTTGATAATCCCAGGACAGCTCTTAAAGAACATTAAGAATTTGCAGTAAATAAGACTTAAGTTGCCTCTGTCAACAACAAAGCCAGAGCTGAATTCTCTGATGAGGCTTTAAGTGCTAATATTTTGTATTGTTGCTTGTGATGAAGTCCTCATTTTTAAGATATCAGAGGCTTAATGCATGTGTTTATTGAGTGGGGCAATTTATTTCTCCAGAGATAGGATACAGGTTTGCTTTGGGGCAGGACCAGTTTCTGAAAACAAAACAAAACAAATGAAAAACATAGTTTTTTGAATCTGCCCATGCACTTTGGAAAGTTCTAGCATATGACCCCAGAATTCTGAGCCACAAAGAAGAAGAGATATTTTCATTCTGAAAAAAACGCCTATATGACTCATTTTGACTCCACTCAACTCTGCATGATGCTTCTGGAGTCTAGAATGTCTGCTTCTGAATAGCAGGAGTTTCATTCTAAGGAAGGATGATCCTACCAGGATACAACTCAAATTGTGCCTAGGTCAACCACAGAGTGATTCATGTCCCAACTGTGGAAAATCATCCTCCACCATATTATCAGTCATACTTTACATGGTACTAAATATTTGGAGTACATTCGCCGTCTGATAGGTATTACACAGTCCAGTATTGGATTTGAAATCTTAAGCACACATATGAAATTTTATCTGCATCTGACACATGCTGATACACTTAACTTTTAACAATGGGTTTGGGATCTGTTCTGACCATTCTTGCTTTTATTCTTTTGGGCCTTTTGTTTGTATCATTTATATTCTTCTTTTTAAAAAATGCGCATGAATAACGTAACTAATGGTTCTCATGAATCTCTTTTGCTTCTGCAGGAGGAATTTTTGAAACTGTGGAAAATGAACCTGTTAATGTTGAAGAATTAGCGTTCAAGTTTGCAGTCACCAGCATTAACAGAAATCGAACCCTGATGCCTAACACCACATTAACCTATGACATTCAGAGAATTAACCTTTTTGATAGTTTTGAAGCCTCACGGAGAGGTAACTATTTTCACACTTTTAAAAGCTTCTTTGGGTGATATGTCTGCTCTACAAGTCAGCTTCTTTTTGCTACCTGCCCTTTTTCAAAGCAGACATCTCTGTGCAAATGGGTTTGCAGGAAATCTCGGTGCAAGATGTCACTGTCCAGCACAATCTGAACCATCCTAATGGATGTTGCCTAGCTCTGTTTTCTGGGCCTTTCTGATTAGCTTAGCCTTCAGTGCCCTCCACTCTATGATTAACTGGTTCAGCTGTGAATGGAAAATGTCAAGCTTGATCTGTTTTTCCTTCCTGAGGCTGAGATACCACCATGAAATTGTACAGTGCAGTCAAATAAAACTTTGTGGAAGGTCATACACACCGAGCATGTGGAAATGCCCACAACACACAGAACTCACGACCTGAATCTTAACAGGTTGTGAGCTACTGGGTTTACCTACCATCCTCTCAAATAATTTTTTAACCTCTTTCCACAAGGTCATAGAAATGTGAAGATTATAAATATTGAATCATTGTGTTGTACATCTGAAATGTTATAATATGTTGGTTATACCTCAATTTTAAAAAAGGAAAAAATTAAGAAAAAAGTTAATGGAACAGTACAAGCAATCAAGCAATCAATCAAGCAAGCAAGCAAGGGACTTGGGGTCAAAAAAAATTAAACCTAGGAGAACAATCTCCTCATTTGATTCTCTTTTGCATCTGAACAGAAGACAAGTTCCTAAAAACTAATCTAATTTGTACATAGGCTGCAAGGTTTGTCTCATGGAAAGAGTCATTGGAAGTGTGGGGCTTGTTTACACATCCTTCAGACACTTCCAAGACGACTCTTTGAAGCCACGTTTGACATACTTGAAGGTTGGCCTCTAACTAGGGAGTTGTTGGACCTCCATACAGGAGTTTGTGTGGGTACATCACCCCAGAATAGGAGGGGCTCTTTCTCTCCTAGAGGAAAGCTTTGCCCTTCAAACACACACAAGTAAATGGAATACAATGAATGCCATGCTCATGCTGATTTCTAAGTAACTAAATATTGGTTGTTTCCACACAGAATTAACCCAGTTTGGATTGCAGGATGTGTTCACCTAGTAGACTCTTCTGCAAGATTCTTAGTGTCCTTTACAAATAAAATGTGAAACTTGTTCTCCTGGGAGCACAGATGAAAACGGAATAGTATAATGCCTTTTTTCAAAAATCTATGGCATGATCTTAGTATAAGAATATTTTCTTTTCAAAGATGGATGGAGTTGTAGGTACTATACAGGTCAGAGTTGTCTATGACAAATAATAAAACGTTATGTTTATACAGCATTTTAAAGTTTACAAGGCATCTTCACATAAATTATCTCTATGTGTTAGATCTCTATCTTCCTCTCTCTGTACGTCCCTTTCTCTGTCTCTGTCTGTCTCTGTTTCTCTCTCTCTGTTTCTCTCTGTCTCTCTCTCTCACACACACACACTCACACAAAACATTGTTGAATAAATACCCCAGAAAGCCAACCACATTTAAAATCCAAAGAGTTTTTGTGACCTGAAGTACCTGCCATACTTGTAAATTAAACACCCCCAAAACTTCTTAAAACTGGTAATTTGCTGGCAAACAGAATTCAAAAGGATTGATTTTTTGTCAATATTAGCATCCCAGAGCTAAATATTAGCAGGAATCTCAATCCACCACCCACGCTAGATGAAATAATAGTTCATATACTTTCATGCCCTCATTTTTTCTTGCTAACCAATGAAAGCGCATCCAGAAAATGAGCTTCTGAGGACAGTTTTCACTTCTAGTATTTAATACAGAAAATTATGTCTTCATACCTCATGTGATAATTCAGTACCAAAGAGCACAGTGTCAGAAAGTTCCTTGTGAACATTTGCTGTCCCACAGATATTTGAAATATGGCTCTCAAATATTACTTATTAATTTTTCTCTCTAAATCAAGTCAGATAATTTTGACAAAGCCATATAATTTTTCTACTTATTTTTATTTGTGTGATGGCATTATGATAAAAATTGACAATTTCATTTATAAATTTTGCTATTATTTAATTCAAATATTCAACTATTGTTTCTTGGCAGTTCCAAATCCCTTTAAACTAGAATTAAAATATAAATTTGAAATGTTTTTACATTTATATTTAATGCCAGCATAAATTTATGTCAGCATAAAATGAGTAGGTACTATTTTACATTGTTATAGAAGATAATCTGTCCCAACATTTCTGGAAGGGAATTTGGTTTATACGTATCAACTGACTTAAAAATATCAATACCCTTTAATTACAGATTTCAATCCACTCAAAGAAAATAATGTAAAATTTAGAGAAAAATATAAGAACTAAGATAAGTGCTTATAATAACCAAAAAATAGGAGCAGCTTAAATATTCAGTATCATAGGACTAGTTAAATAAGTAATGGCATACTCATGGATTAGGCTATTCTATGACACTGAAACTATACTTTTGCAGAATTTGTGATGACTTAGGGGAAAGGGTGTGCTTTTAGCATTAAATTTAGTGTTAAATACAGAAAGCAATGTATCAAACTGTATCTATATCGTGTTCAATTTTTTAATAAATTAGAACACCAAACTATGAATATATATTATCCCAATGATGGAATTTCAGGGCCTTTTTTCTTCCTTACACTTTTCAATATTCTAAATTATCTCAATGTGTGTATATAATCTTATAATGCAAAAAATAAATAAACGTTAAAAATTAATTTTTATGTACATATCTACTTGATTTTGTTTGGCTACATGTTGGCTGATATTGAAATAGAAAGAAACCTGTCCTTGAGCTAGGTCCTTGGGATCTGGTCAGTTCTGCCATTGTCCAGTGGCCCTGACTCGCTTCATTGCCTATGACATTAGTGGGTTGGAGAAAATGTCTTCTAAGATCCCTTTAAGCTATGCTAATTTATTATTCTATAATTAATTAGCTATCAGTATCACTTAACATTCTTTAGCAATTTTTCAATACCCTGGACCTCCTTTCTGAGTTTTGGGAAGGACTGGAACTAAAGCACTTTGCAGCCACCCAGAGAGTCTTCTGAATTCTCTGACCCATTAATATCTTCATTGCCACATTGCCATATGACAGAACTTGATCTATATGACATTCACTTGGCAAATGGCTTAAAGAATAGCTCTGAGTGCTTCTGGGTAATGCCACACCAAGCAAGAGATTTAGACTCCATCTGATTATAAGTAATGAAGTGAGGACTCCCCCGGCAGTCCAGTGGTTAAGACTCAATGCTTCCAATGCAGGGGCTGGGAGTTTGATCCCTAGTCGGAGAACTAAGATCCCACATGCTGCGTGGCATGACCAAATTAAAAAGAAAAAAAAAAGTAATGAAGTGAGACCAACAACTCATTTTTGTTTGCAGGGAATTGGCCTTGTGATGTGTTGCTAATCATTTCTCCATTTACATCTCCAATATTTAGTATCTCAGGATATTGGAAGTTGGATGAAGCATATTTCCTCAGCATACAGATGGAGAGTGGATAATAGTTTCCAATAGAGAAAATAAGGAGGAACCATGAAAGGGAAGATTAAATTCACAGAACTCTCTCTTTCTCTCCCCTCTTCCCTGCTTTCCCTTTCCACCCCCTCCTTGTCTGTGGACATCAGCATGTGACCAGCTGGCGCTTGGTGTGGCTGCTCTCTTCGGCCCTTCCCATAGCTCCTCTGTCAGTGCTGTGCAGTCTATTTGCAATGCTCTCGAAGTTCCACATATACAGACTCGCTGGAAACACCCTTCAGTGGACAACAAAGACCTGTTTTACGTCAACCTCTACCCAGATTATGCGGCTATCAGCAGGGCGGTCCTGGATCTGGTCCTCTACTACAACTGGAAAACAGTGACCGTGGTGTATGAAGACAGCACAGGTATGGGACTCACACAAGCCCTCACATGACCATGTCTGGTCTGGAAAAAGGGAACCAGAATTTGCTACAGGCCTTGACTCATCAGGCAGAGTGCATGAACATGTTCTTTTATATGAAGCTAATTGAGTATTCTAATTAGGAAATGCCCTGTGTAGCTAATTCCTGTTCCTTTTGGTGAGTTGACCCGTTCTGATGACGCTTTCATCATCAAACTTAAGGTACTTTTTTAAAAGAAATATCACCTTATTGATATATGTTGTAATCCAATCTGAATATTAAAGATGTAATTTAATGTATCCAACTCTGTTAAGACTGTGACCATGACTCCATTCTTAAATAATGCAGAGAAAGTTTGAAATTGACCATGAAGTATGATTCCAATTCAATAAGTAGCTACATAAATGCCTTGAAAATTTTCTAAAGTACATACACAGAGGAATACAATTAGAGGTTGTATCAATAAAATCTGACCATTTCATGGGAAAAGGACTAAGAACCCCAGTAATGAGCCCTTAGTGAAGCTTGCTTTGTTCTGCCTGCTTATTTTAGGATGAAGGACAGACATGGGGTGCTCAGCACCTCACTAGACATTTCTCTGACTCTCTCCCATTTGAAGTTTCTCTCACTGGCGCCTTCCCCCTTTGCCTCCTGTTTACATTTTGAGGTTTGTTGGAGTTCAAGACCCCTTTTATTCAGTTAAATTCTTCCAGTGACTCTTCATTGTCCACATAGGAAAGTCCAATTCTAATTTAAAGCTCTTCACCATCTAACCATTTTCATCTCCATTAACCCAGGCACCAGCTGCTTTACATCCCTGTACTCTCACATCATTTCTTAAATAACCCCAAGTCCATCCCTACTCTTTCTTTCTGAGGCTGTCCCCTCACTTTGGATAATCCTCCACATAACCCCCAAGGTGATAAGCTCCCTCATTCTCCATGATCACACTCAAATATCATTTCTTTTTAAAGCTCATGGAGACCACATTAAGAGTTAGTAGCACGTTGTAAATATAAGCATTATATCACATGCTTCAATTATCTGCTTAAATGTTTTTGAGACTAGGAATTCCAAAAAGTTGGAATTTTATCTTTTTATTTTTATAATCTGCTACCTAACACAGTACTGTTTACTTTCTGAATATTTTTTCTTCAAGAATTGAAATTAGCTCCTTTCCTTAATCTACACATTTGGTAATAAGACTAATAAAATTATCAGTGAAAATTAACAAAGCAAAGCACTTTTGAACTTTTTAATAGTATTTCATTTTTTTCACTCGTTTCCACCAAGCACTAGCATTTACTGTTCCTCAGAGGATGAATAGTGAACCTCCTCTATTTGGCACTAAATTCTGGTTCCATTTTAAACTGTCAGATAAAAGTGACTATTGTGGTTGGAATTATACATTTATATATTTTCTTATACTTCTCATTTGAGAAAAAAGTGAAGGTAGGTGATTGTATATATAATTTATAAATAGTATATTCAAAACAGTCCTACTGGGAAGGATAAGCCACAGGCAGTCATATTTTTAGAGCTTCACTTGCTTGCTGTGAAGGAAGAAAATATATTATCAAATGAACTCCATAAGTATATTTAAAGAGCCTTAAGATATAGATTATATTATATATAGGTATGGTAAGGCCTTCCATGTTGTCTACCTTTGTAAATAGATAATTCCATGAGTTAATAAAATAATACTATTTCTCATTATGTAGTACACTCTATAGCATAATTTTCTCTCAAAATTTCTACCATTTCCAGCAATGCTGGGCCATGTAAAAGGAAAACAAATCAATGAATAATATTGAGGCATCTGGATTTAATTTAAGAAAGAGTTCAACTAAAGGTGTGAGCATAATTGTATTTAGAAAAATTATAATTTGCAAAAGGATAACATAAAAGTTGATGTCCTAACCACCCTTTTGATTTCAAGTGAGCACCCATAGTTGACAGCCATTTTGCATAAGAGGAAATTCGAACTATCATTTCTATTACCTTTTACAAGAAACTGAAATCTCCTTTCACCCCTGTTAAGTTCACCTGAACTCAGTTGCTCAATATATACTTGCTGAAATTGAAAATCCAAATGAGTTTGTATTTTGCCCATTAAGTTAGAGACGATTCATGTTAAAATGATTTTGCTCCCAAAGACATTAAAATTGTAAATGAATAATCAATTGAGCCATTAAATTGGAACCCAGAGAGTAAACAGGTCAACTGAGATCAATAAAAGCAGACACCTTTTGACTATGAGTGAGTTTAATACTGTTTGACTCAGAGTTTTGGTTGCAGTAATTATCAAGTCATAAAAAGAAAACTTACTAAACCTGAAGGAAAAGAAAGGACTTAGGTGTGCTCAACACCTGCCCTTACACCAGAATTAACTACCCATTAAAGAGCACTTTACTGGGATTTGTTTAGGAGTTTGTGAAATAACCTGAAGCCAGCGCAGATGTCTAAGGGACCAAATGGTCCGTGACTCCCATTGAAGTCAATGGGAGCACTGTGTATGTCTCTAAGGACAAAATCCAAATCACTAAATACTAGCAGGCAGAATTCTGTCCTCTGGAAGAGCAAATGTAGAAAGACCCTAGAGAACTGTCGGAGGGAGTTTTGCCTCACTTCATATTTCTCTCTGGTGCCTGCATATTCTTCCCATCAGTCACCTACTTCTCTCTGACTCCCTCATTCAGAGGTGACCCTAGGCAATGCGAAATCACTGCTCATTGCTCATCCCCTCTGCTTCATTAGACCCCTGGTGGAAGCCTGGCTTCTATCCCTTCACACACTACAAAAAGAGCTGAGAAGCTGAGCACCAAATGCAGTGTGGAGAATATTCAACAGTTTCTGCTTTCTCAAGGCTAATTTTAGCGAAATGTAGCCATAGCTGATTTTGTAGAACAGGGACCAGCAAGCTTTTCTCTCAAAAAGGTTACATACTATATAGCTTAAGCTTCATGGGCCATAGTGTCTTGGTCACAACTATCCCACTCTGCTGAGGGAGCAAGAACACAGCCACAGGCAAAATATAAATGAACAGGTATGTTGTGTTCCAATAAACCTTTATTTACAACAAACAAGGAAGCCAGTGTGGTTGGATCAGACTGAGAGGGGAAGGGTGGTGGGGTCAGAGAGGAGGGTCTTCATGATCATGGAGAGCTTTATAGATTATTGGAAGAGCTTTGATTCCTCATGAAATGGGAAGACATTGGAGAGTTTTCAGAAGAGGAGTGACATGATCAGATTTATACCATAAAAAGATCACTCTGGTCCTTGTATTAATAAAATGTCATAGAGAGGGAAGCATAAAATTAGAGGCTACTAGAGAAATCAAGGCAAGAGATGAAGGCGATAGCAACAGAGGAGTAAGAAATGGTAAGATTCTGGAAATATTTTGATGTTGAGCTGGAATAATTCTCTCAGGGGTGGAGGCTGGGTGAGAAAAATAGAGGAGTTAAAGATGACCCTAAGCTTTTTGGCCTGAGTCAAAGGATGGAGTTGTCATTGCCTGAGATGGGAAATGGATAAATGGACATCGTTTGGAGAAATAAGGCTATCAGGAGTTCAGTCATGAATATGTTAAGTTTGATTTTGCAATGTCTACTAGACATCCCAAAAGAGGCAATGAATAGGCAGTTAATATATGACTCTAGAGTTCAGGAATGTGGTGTAGGCTGGGGATACAAAATTGGGGATCCTCAGCATATACATGGGACTAGATGAGGCCATCAGAGAAATGAGTTCTAGCCAGATGTGTTCATAACACATAGTACTTAAGAGAGATTTTTTCATCCACCATTGCCTTAAATCATTTTTCTCCACACACCAGAGCCATGAGATTTATAAAATGTAACCTACCATAAAGAACTATTATCTGTCACTTACTTAAAACATAGTCTCAAAGCTTTACAATGAGGATTCATTTGAGATAAGATTAATATACATAAAAATGTCAGTGATTGAAAGAAACATTAAATCCAGAAAGAAAACCCAAGAAAAATGACAACCACAAAAATCACAATAACTAAATTCTTGAAGTGCTGACTGATTGCCATGTATTGTTATAGTTATTTTATATAATTAACTCATTTAATATGCTCAACCACCCTGTAAATAAGTGCAATAGCTACTCTTTGGGCTATATTTAAATAGTGACTTAGATTTGTTATGCTTATTATATTTTCCTTCATTTCCCCATAGAAAATAAAAAGAATATATTGTTCAGAACCAGGAATCTTGACAGAGCCCTAAAATTTAGACTTGAAGAAAATTAAATATTTTGACATAGGCAATTAAGCCAAAATGTAAACAATCAGTGCCAAGTAAAAGAATAAGTGAATCGTTTCACCTTAGCAATCACAATTCACACCTCTGTGTTGTTATGATGACTCATGCTAGCCAAAACACTCTACTACATGCCCTCCCACAATTCCACCTGAAATAGTTGGAGAATGAAAAGTCCTTGGCACTCAGCACCAACAAGATAATACATTATAGTTCCCTTTCTTCTGCCCTTTCTCTTTTTTACCCTTCCTATTTACCCACTCCAGTCCCCTGACCAGAACCTTATCAAATTTTCAGAGTTCTGCTCAGAAAACCAATCTTTAGATATTTCATGGTGGTTTATTATTTTTAGCTACCATTGATATTGGCCAGAATTTAGGACCAAAACATACTGGTAGAGCTAAATGCAACACAGTTAATCTCAAATATTTTGACTAGATTCTTCTATGAGGCTCTTTGAGATCAAGGAACACGATTTTCCTTTTGGGAAGTCTTTAGCCTTTTTTGTTGCACTTTTGCAAAATCGTATGTATGGAGATCTGCACTTAAAAGTGCTGTATTTCCACAGGTAATTCACTCACTTACCCATCTCCTTTTCTCAGTTCTGATTTTTTTCCTCCCCTCTGGAGGGTATATAGATCCCCTTAAGAATCTTATTAGATTTGGATACATTAATATACCAACAGGTTTGTGAAATGCCATTTTGCATGTTTCCAAGTTCAAATGAAGATGAAATTAACATTTAAAATATGCGATCTTATCTTTGGGTCCCAGTGGTTTATTACATTCATTTTTATGACATCAAATCCACTGTTGTGGTACAATGAAAAGGGAATTGGACTAAGACTCAAGAAAATCTAGGTACTTTTCATTTGAACTGCTGCTCATTAAATATAACTAAAACTGTCCAGAAATGGATTGAGTTGCAAAAAGTGAGGTAGAGAATTTCTCGAACCAAGAGGTGTTCAGCAGCAGCTGTGTAGCGGGAATTCATGCAGCAAGTAGGGGCTTGACCTTTAAGGTCTCTTCCAATTTCTGGCTTCTGTAACTCATTTTCAAGGCCAATCCAAACAATTAACCTCACTGTGCCTCACTTTCCTTACTGTAAAACAGCACTGACACCTACTCACCTCAGAGGTATATTCTGAGGTTTACTGAGCTATTTATAAGACATGTAGGATATTTCATAAAAAGGGGCAATGCAAATAGCAAAGTTTATTATTATTTAAGGAGAAGACAGGGAAAATTTTAAACAGCTACTGGAAATAGCATGTTCTTTTTTTCTCCTCCATATGCTCCACCTGTTCCCAGAGTCAACGTGCATACAAATCAGCACTTTTCTGTGTCATATCTGAGTGCGCAGAGTAGATAGATGGCCAAAGAAAGAGTTTAGGATTTGAGCACTTCTGAACGTTATCTCTACCTGCAGAGTCCAGATCAAACTCATGTGAAATAAACAGGCTCCTTGCTCTCAAGCACTTTTCAAACCAAGGGTGCAGTTTCCAATTGCATTACTAGAGGTGGGAGTGGAGGAAGAAAGCTCATGTTTTGTCTTTTTATTAAGAAAGATTTGAACTTAGAGAAAAATGGCAAGAAATGTACAATGAACTCCTGTACCTCCTGTATCTAAGTTCAGAAATTGTCATCATTTGGCCACATTTGCTTTAATGCTCTATGCATCTCTCAATATAACAACAACAACAACAAGTAGTAGTATTGTTGATCTGAAAGTGGCAGACAGCATGACCATCTTACCTCTAAATACATTAGTGTATATTTCCTAAGAACAAGGACCTTCCTTTTTATAACCACACTACACTTATCAAACACAGGAAACTTAACACTGATACAGTTTTTAACATCTGTATTAATATTAATGTCTATGTAGATATATATGATATTCTAGTTTCCCTAATTGTCCCAATTGCAGTTTTTTTGAATCTAGGATCACTCATTGCATTTAGCTGTCAGGACGTTTGAGTCTCCTTTGGTCTAAAGCAGTCTGACCTTCCCTTGTCTTTCATGATCTTCACATTTTTGAAGAGTCCATACCAGTTTTACTGTAGAATGTCCCTCTATTTGGTTTGTTTAGTTGCCTCCTTTTCTGCATTTCATTTTTAAAGTGTCTCTCCAGCAGTGGACTAGAAAATCCATCACCATTGCCAGGTTTGCAGGCACCCTTACCATTCTCTGCAATTGGAGTCCCATCCTAGAAGCACTGGGTCACTCTGGCAGGGCTGGCATCCACACACAGGAGGGCCATTAGCAAAGTTAGGAATTGTGCCTACATCAATTTTCTTTCCCTGAAGTAATGACTTGTTTAAAGACAAGTTTTAACTTTTTACAGTGAAGTGTAATGGATTGCTGGATTGACGGATTGCTGCAAAATGCAAATAAAAGGGAAAGTTTCTCTAAATTTTGTCTCCTGTGGACTAAAAAGCCTTTCTAATTGTAAATTCTGTGATGTTTGCTAATGAAGGCAGCAAAGCTTTTTTAAAGCAAACAATTGCTTCGGAAGAGAAACGTAAACCTCCCTGTTTCTTGCTCTTTGTACTTTCTACATATTGGGTCTGTAATCTTTAAATCTGCTGATCTCCTCCTTTCCTGAGGCCAGTTCACCTGCATATGGACAAAATGAGAAAATTAGGGCTTAGTAGTGAGTTTTTCTGAAAGGTAAATTTAGTCCAATTAAAAACTAGTCTTTTGTACTGAGTTCTCCTTTCTCCTCTACTGGTATTAAAATAACTTTCTTTTGTGAAACAATTGTGGAAGTTCACAGTTACTTTTTTTGAGGAGGGAACCTGTTTATTAATGGCTTCATTTGCCAAATAAAGGCTGAATGTTTTATGCTGGTGCAAATTTTTTTAATTTTTTTCTCTATTTATGCAGATATTTATTTATATAGTTAGTTAGTCATTCAGTCAGTTAGTTAGTTGATCTTAAATCTCAAAGTCAGGAAGAGCCACTGATTTGATGAAAAGAGCCCTAGCTTGGGGAGTCAGAGGTGGACCTAGCTTTAAACCCTGGATCTGCCACTTAATAACCTTACACAACCTTGATCAAGTTGCTCCAGCTCCCGTCAGCCTCAGGTCATAGTTTATCAAATTAAGTAGTAAGTGATGCCCCATGCATAATACAAGATTCGATGGGATGAACTCCTTCTGTGGGCTGTGAGGACCTTAAAGCAAGATGTGTTCATGTTGTATTTCCAGCACTTAACATGGGACTTGGCATAGAGTGAACATCCAGAAAATGTTTTCCCATAAAAATGAATGAATGAAGGGAGAGAATGTATTCAACTTTAAATGCCATTAACATGTGTCTAAGTCATCATAATAGGAAGATGCACTTCAAGATTGACATTCCATTTAGCAAAGAACAAAAGAGCAATTTATTGCAGCATATGAAATGTACTTCTTAAATATTTTTCCCATTTTATTTAAAGGCCACGTTGATCTCCCTTGTGGTCATGCTCAAAAAAAAAAAAAAAAAAAAAAAAGGAAGCTATTGCAAAGCAGGAGGGCAATAGGAAAAAAACAAACAAATACACAATAAAAACAAGAGAGACTCACAAGCAGCCTGGAGTAAAGAAGAAAGGAGAATAGGTACCTCTTTCTACTTTTTACCTATCTTATCAAACAATGCAAAGCTATATCTGGTCCCTCAAGCACCAACAATTTGTATTTGTAAGGCATGATGCTGACATGGAATGACTGAGTGCTAGACTCACAGGCAGTTTGAATCCATGGCTCCTCCTATCTTTGTAACCCTGAGTAAGTTACTTAATTGCTCCAAGCCTTGGTTTTCTTACTTGAAATTATGAAGATGATAACCCTTGCTTCATTGGGTTATTGTTAGGATTAACAGATACACAAATCCATGTGCTCAGTTTTCTTCCATTAGGGCGCATCAGTTGCTCAGGACAAGTGATTCTGGAAGTAAGAGGACAAGTGACTCACTGGTACTTGGGAGCCTTCAGCCACACTTGTTGATTTGAAAAGAAGCAAGAACCCAGGAAGTCTATCATTCTAACAATTTCTATTTTTATGTTAAAGAAATTAAAAAGGATAATGAGGGCTTCCCTGGTGGTGCAGTGGTTAAGAATCCACCTGCCAGTGCAGGGGACACGGGTTCAAGCCCTAGTCCGGGAAGATCCCACATGCTGCGTAGCAACTAAACCCGTGCACCACAACTACTGAGCCTGCGCCCTAGAGCCCGCATGCCTAGAGCCCGTGCTCTGCAACAAGAGAAGCCACCGCAATGAGAAGTCCGCACATCACAACGAAGAGTAGCCCCCGCTCACCTCAACTAGAGAAAAGCCCTCATGCAGCAACAAAGACCCAGTGCAGCCAAAAATAAAATAAATAATTTTTTTTAGAAAATGATAATGAGCACTAAATCTTGATACGGTTCTACAACTCCTTCCTTCCTTACCCTGGTCCATTTGACTCTGAAGAGTAGCTTACTCACAAATTTACTGTATTTCAGGACCACACCTACCCAAGGTACAGAGGAATCTTATAACATCTTAGACACAAAAATGTAGCTTCTAGGGAAAACAAATAATTAAATAAATAAAAAAAGAAAATAAAAGAAGTGCATCAAGTCCAGAGGTAGCTGGCATCCATGCTGTATCTTGCACAGTGCATACCACAATTTTTATCTGAATAGTGATAAAGCTTAATATTTCCTATTGATTACTTGAAGCTGACACATCCTGAAGGCACAGACTGTGTAATAAAAAATATTCAATTTTCCAATGGTAGTCCTTGAGTAAGAGCCAACATCATGCAGTGTAGCGAACACCAGTTAATATTAGGGGAAATAGGATGGAGGCTTCATATAGCTATTGGTCTTGCCCTACTAAAGCACTTCTATTAAAAATTGGTGCAGTTCGGTGGATTCATATTTGTGGTGAATTAAACATTCTTCATCAAGTTAGTTGGCTATATACACTTTCCTACAATTACCAATGGTGGATTTTTAAATAATTTGTTTCTGCCCTTATTATCATAATCTTTTAAAATTCTATTGTCTTTTCTTTTAAATCAAGAAAGTATTTTCCCATTCAATGTTCAATTATATTAGAAAGAAAATACAATAAGCCATTTATAAATAGCTTATATGGCAGGAACTGGAAGATTATATAGAACAGTCCAACCAATTAGCTGGTAAACAGTATGTTATATATAAGTACTTGCTGAAAGGTTTACAGAGGTTTATAGCCCCAAGAAATTCTAGTGTTCTATTGGTTTTCTTTAAAGTGAATGGGTGTTATCCATTTCAAAAAGCATCTTTGGAAACTTCAAGCAACTTTTTGTTTACAAAAGTTTTACAGTATTGACTTGATTTGTTAAAGGTTTGTGGTGAAAGCTGGAGAGGACAATTGCATTCTAAAAAAATTCAGAATCCTCTTGGGAAAATTGTGCTTCCAGCCACACATACCCACAAAAGAAAAATACAGTATAATCCATATAGAAAGAGGAATGACAAATGAGAAGTCAATAATGTAACCTTTAGGTAGATGGCCTCTTGATACATTTTGGGAATGATACGAGTTTGCCTATAAATGGCAATAAACAAATACTTTGGACAGAACAGTTTGTTGCATGATTGAATGTCATTTTCTAGGTCTCATTCGTCTGCAAGAGCTCATCAAAGCTCCCTCCAGATATAACATTAAAATCAAAATCCGCCAGCTGCCCTCTGGGAATAAAGATGCCAAGCCTTTACTCAAGGAGATGAAGAAAGGCAAGGAGTTCTATGTGATATTTGATTGTTCACATGAAACAGCCGCTGAAATCCTTAAGCAGGTAAGAGGGGTAGGAAGGAGGTAAAAATGTTGGGGGACAAGTTAATTTATCTTTCTCAGACATGCCATCTGGTTTCACTTAGTGCAGCGTGATAAAATGACAGCAGTCCAGTTTAGGCTGAAGATTGCAGATTTCAGAACCCTTTTAAAGAGTCATAGGGCTCAGACTTTTTTGAAGCCACCTGTTCGTACGTAGTTGTAGATGTGTGGTCCTGTGTACATACTCGGAAATATATAGATACTGCCAGCAGAGATTGAGAGGAGAAGAGTATCATTTCAAGTTGATTAAGCATCTCTTCTTTTATGTCTTTTGAAAAAACCAAGCTAGATTTCATTTACACAATGCCTGACTTGTCCTAAATATATCTTCTTCATGGCAAGACCTCTTTTGTCAAACATGCAAAATTCCAAGCACAGTGAAAAAGGGGCATGGAGAGAGTCACGGAAGAGATGCTTCTCTCTTCTAATTTGTTACAGACAATGAGCTGCCATGCATTAATCTCCACAGATAATGTAGGTGGAAACAATAAATTGTGAAATCTTTTATAAATGAAAGATCTTAATAACATTAAGAATGATAACAACAGAGTTAATACTTTCTGGGCACTTCAGGATATAGCACTGGTCTTATGTCTAAGAAAGAAAACTCAGAATCAAAATAAAAAATAGATTAAAAATAAATTAAAAAAAAAAAAAGATTAAACCTAGACTCGTGGTTCTCAACCCAGAGTGATTTCACCCCTTGGAAACTTCTGTCAATGTCCGGAGACATTTCTGGTTGTCACATTGGGGATGGTGGCACTTTAATGACAGCTAGCAATTAGAGGTGCTGCTAAACATCCTATAGACACAGGATCCCACCCCACCCGACAACAAAGAAATACGTAGCCTAAAATGCCAATAGTGCTGAGGTTGAGAAACTCTAGCATAGACAGAGACAATGGGAAAGGCAAGCCAGATGTTTAAAATAGAAGCATTAATAAAAAATCAGGGGATTGAATTTGGGAGAAAGTAGGAAAAAAATAGCCAGGTTATATTTACTTGGCCTAATGTGTGTCTCTCTGTATTTAAGTGGTTACTGTGGCATGAGGCAATGTTCTTACCTAAAATGGCACAAGGTGTTATTACACTCCCTAGTTTAAAATATCTGGGGTGTGCTGTGGGGTTGACTGGTAATGGGCACTAATTTCACAAGTAGACCAACCCCTCCATACAAATGCAGAACTGTGGGTTTCTGAATCACTTAGAAGAGCTCTCTGGGTGCAGTCATCCAGTCTGACTCTCCAGTGCTATATCTCACACTGGAAGGCCATTTCTCGGAAGCCACTGAGCCATAGAACATATTTTAAATTGTGGTTGAAAACAATCATAGATGTCATCAAGGCTAATCCTCTCACTTTATAGGAGATAAAATAACTTTCCCAGAGTGACACAGCCAGGAACGGAACTGAGCCTCCTTTATCCCATCTGATGCTTTCTCCACTGTGACACGTTGTTTCTCCAGTTAGGCAGACTATCTGTTACTTACTTCTAGACTATAGTTGCATTAACAAGTCTTTAGATATTATAAGTACCTCTCAGTAAAGAAAGCAAGCATGCTGCAGTGATGTCAGCAACTAAAGAACTTGAAAGGTGAATAAATAGAATCATCTGCTCTTTATCTTAAGGCTTCATTTGAGAATTTAATACAGTCATTAAAGTGTAATGGAGTGTGGACCAGAACTGAGAAAAACACCCAGATTTTATGCGTAGCCCTCAAAATGCAAAGAAGTATCCCTTCCCAAGAGTCTTTCATAACAGAAGCTAGTGACTTCTGTTACATTTAAGAGAATGATTTGCTGATGAGGCTTCTCTTAGTTAGAAATCTACTTGGCTCACATAACTGGTCATGTCTCTCCCAAAGGGCAGGCTTGGAATAGGCAAGGGAAGTGCCTGATGGCCATGGGCAGTGGCTGCTAGAGTTTCTCCTGTATTTTGATAAATGTGGATATAAAATTCCTTTGATGTAAGTGGTTATTTCCTTGTGGCATAGAGATTATGTCATTCAAAGGAAAATTAAAAAAAAAAAAAAAAGACACACAAAATCATCTAAGAGAAGCCCTCTCAAGAAACGTCTGGCAGGGGCAAGGAGGAATAGGATTAGTTCCACTTTGCACAAGCCATTGACACAAACATTTTTCTCCATCCTGTCTTACCATGTTTTATCTTGTGTTTGCTTTTCCTAATCACGTGAATGGTACGATTGGCTGTGAAGCTTGGGAGAAGTGACTAAAAGACTGTTCATCCCCTCTTTGTCCCAGACCCATGATCTGAAAAGATTGGGAGGGGAGGAGAACCTTTTTAAAAGCTTCCAACACGAAACCCTTACCTTACTGCATGTGAAAGAACTATTGCTCATTTTGAAATCACAGCAAAGGATCCAGGTTGGCTTAATGGGCTTCATTTGGACCTCCAAGAGGCTGTTATGGTTTGAAAAGTTATAATGAAGACCTCAGGACTTTCTATTCTAGTCAAGATGAGGCACTAGTACTCTGTGTGATTCAATTTTAACTTGCTCCATTAGTCCTGGACAACAACATGTAGAAATTCTTTCAGAGACCTTTCCTGAATCTGTCTGCGGAGTGTCTCTAGGGGGTCTGAGGGTTCAGGAGTTCAGGGTTCTGTTGCCAGCCACCGCTCAACCAACCTCTTTCTCCCAAGGGAAAGAAAGGAAGGAAAGAGACTTATCTCTTTTACTGAGGTACCAAAGATAGTGTCTGGCACCCTGTACGTCATCTCATGTCATCTCAGTTTATCCTGAAGTAAATTTGGTATTCTCACTTCAGAGCTGAGAAAGCTGAAGCTTAGATAGGTTAAGTGCCTCATACAAGGTCACTCTCTGAATAGCCAGCCTGCCCTATGATCTCAGATCCTGAATGTCTACTTTACCATAAGGGGCCCCCATTTCATAATGGATAACCATTCTGAACTAGGCTTCCAGAAATGTCTGGGGAAAACACAACCACTTGCTGCTGGTCTCCTTTAGATGAAATTAATATTAATAGCTTTTACTTCTTTGGTGACTAAAATCACTGCTGAGAAAATTTTCTCTGCCAGGTCAACGTGTCTTTCTTCTCATGCATATTTCCCATTATTTCCCTGTACTTCCCTGCACCTTCATCATATTTTACTACTTTTTAATGATTCTTAAGAAAAAAGAAATCAAATGCACTTTAAAGAAGATATTTGACATTTATCTAAAAGTAAAAATCGGGAAAAAGTCTATAATTATTCTTGGGCATGATAATCACTTCAGCAAAGTGATTATTTCTATTCATATTGAACAAGTACTATATGATGAGAATCTGAAAAGTTATTTCCCCAAAATTAGTTAGAAATTCAAATGTCAAGACTTGATTAGGCTACAGGGGAGCACGGCTCTCATAAGAACAAATGGCCTTCGTGAATTTCTGCAGTCTGAGAGTGGCCCCGAAAACCAGCAGCATACACATGGGACCCGTCAGGTCATTCCATGTCTTCTTCTCTCCCTGTCCATCCATCACCTCCCAGCAGGCATCCTGCTGCTTTTAGAGGATGCTGATCTCTCCTTAACCTGCCTTTAATGTGGAAATCCCAGGTCCCCAGCTCCTCCTCACTCCCACATCCCCCAAGTCCCTCTGTCTTCCCACTGACTCCTCACCATCCACCACACTTGCACCTTCACTCGCTCCTACTGAGTATGATTCTCCCGAGAGAGTGGCTGATGACAGATGAATTTAAGGATGAGGCACGGGGGACTTCCCTGGCAGTCCAGTGGTTAGGACTCTGCACTTCCACTGCAGGGGAACTAAGATCCTGCATGCCACACAGCGCAGACAAAGAAACAAGAACAAAAACAAAACAAATAAAGATGAGGCACAGGGTAGGATGACTCTAGGTAGGGAATTCCTAACATGTGCCTAGTGCCATGCTGGGTGAGAAGCAACCATAGCCTTTAATTGACATAATAATCATTGATATAATTAGTACTATCTTTTTTTTTTCTGGAAATGAAAATTGAAACTCAGGAACAGTGTTAATTTTATCTACCGAGAATGCTTTTAATGCAAAAATCTGTGGCCTGCATGATGTGACCCATCCACCCCCTCCAGCCTCCCTGCCAGCCTCCAGCTTCCAATACACTATTTCAAGGGCACTCTGCCTGGTCATGTAACATGCCCTCCTTTCCCTACTTTATGGCCTTTTCACTTGCAGTTGCCAACACCTGGAACGTTCTTTTCCAAAGTCTGTCTCACCTAAGCCTTCATGATTAACTCTTGGGAGATAAAGGAGAAGAAACTATTTTCTCATTCCTTATGACCTTGCACTCTACTTAGTTGCTCTGTAACCCTAATAAAAATCTATAATTAATTAAGGACCTTGATTCATTTGTTATCTCTATCCCCTACTATACTGTAAACTCCAAGAGGATGGGAGCTTTCTTTGTCTTGTTCTCCCAAATCCCCAACATCTATTACATTATTTGACACACAACGAGTGACAAATACATCTCTGTTGAATGAATAGATGAAATGAATGATCCAAGAACTGTGCTTAGAAGCTCTTAATCAGTAATCTCCCAAATCACCTTTCTTCCACTCCACTCAGTATGCTGAACTCTCAACTCTGCCAAGCACATTTGAACAAGTCATCCCTCTGCGCCTCAGTTTCCTCAAAAGGAAGGTTTCATTCAACCCTGAAATTCTGTATTATTAAGAACTGTAATGTACTTGAGCTAATGATTCTCCTTCCTGAAAATAAATTTGCCTCTTTGGAGAACTGCAGAGTCGTTTTCAAATCCTGTAATAGGATTGAGAAAGCAGGTCACTATTTCAAGCATAGTGAAACCTAATGGTTCTCTGATAAGGAGGGAAGGGATGCAGTGGTGCTTCATCTAGCAGGGAAGCTGCTTCAGGGCTGGGCCAATTCCCTGAGCTAGAGAGTGGCCAGTGGATGAGTGTGCACATACTGTTTCTGACTCAGGAAAACTGCTGTCTTGTTTACATGAACAAGTGCATCAGAGGGGAGAGGTTTTTCCTCTTACAACACTCGTGGCAATGAGCATTAAGCTATAATTGAGCCATTAGCCTCCATAGAACATTTTAGTACCAAAATATTTTGTAGAATTATATTGCATTTTCTCCTGTCAACATTTGTGTGCTTTTGTTTCTTTTTTTTTTTTTTTTTTTTTTTAATTAACATAAAAACAAGACCAGGCAGAAAATGTATTTTTTAAACGCTTGGCTTCCCTCTGCTAGGAAGTGCAATGGCAAAGCTGATTAATCAAATAATTTTGTGCATGGATTTTTTTCCCCATATAAGTTATGCCTAACATCTCTGACCAAGACAAGCAGAGGTAGTTAGATGGGTTTCATTTCATGTTTTCACAGGACAGAAGTACCATTAGCCTTCATCTCTTAGGACAGAAAACATCAAGTCAAGCAGTACAGCTGTGATGTGCTAAAAGGTTGCAAATCTGTGTTTGGAACCTGCACCAGCTAAGTCATATCCCCAAGTCTGTTATTTCTAATCATAAACACATAAAATAAGCCAAAGACCTTAGGGCTACCTTTTACTCAACACTTACTATGTTCCAGGCACTGTCCTAAGCAAGTGAAATGCATCACTCATTTAATTTTTATGAGAAAATTCTGCATACAAGAAACTGACAGATTTCAGAGAGATTTTGTAACTTGCCCAAAGTCACAGAGCCAGCAAGTGGCTAGGCTGGGATTTGAAACTTATCTCAGGATTTAAAAGGAAAAGAAAGTATCCTATTCTGCTACTGTTATGTACACCAAGAAGTCAACTGATTCTACAAGTAATGGAACCTGGAACACATTTTAGTTAAGCTTCATATTTCTTGGATGCGTTATTTCCTTTGATTCTCAAACATCCAATCATTTCTAGTTTACACAAGTTCTCAAGAAATGTTGTTTATATTGAAGCCAAGTAGCGAATGTGGTGGGGACATGGTAAAGAAATTCATTTATTTCATTCAACACATATTTGTTGAGCACTGATTGAAGGTGATAAAGATACAACAATGAAAACAACAACAAAACCCCAAATCCCTGCCACCTTAAGGCAAAAAGAGACTTTGAAAATGAATGTCACAAGAGTTTAGCTGTCTAATGCCAATTTACTGGTTGGAGACCATGAAGCTAATTTCTAAAGCAGTAGGGAACTGTGACTAGTGTCTTAGACTGAAAGTTGGGAGATGCAGTTGCAAACTCTGCTCTTCCCCTAATAGGATAAAATAAATGCCATTTATTGGGTAGTCATTGTGTGCCAGAATAGGCTATGTATTTGACTGAAGTGTTATCTTTTTACTGTCTCAAAATATCCCATGTTACAAATGAGAAGAATGAGGTTCCAAAGCATACACTAGATGGCAAGGCTGGAATTTCAAACCAGGGTCTAATGTGTCTCTGATCTGAGTTTCATAGCCCGTCTTAATATGCTACTTTGAGCGAGTCTGTTTATTTTTCTGAGACTCAGTCACCTCACCTGTAAAATAGGATTGTTGGATTAGATTCTAATTGTTGCTAAGTTTCCCTTCAGCTCTGAGCGTCCATGCATACAAGCGATCAAGAATCCTCTTACTAGCGTCTAGACATAAAGAACTAGCACATTGCCTTGTACTTAGTAGGCTTTCAAAGAAATGGGGAAATAATTAAGCAGTTCATTCTTTTTTAAGGTTTTTTAGAGCCCTTTGGTAGTCTTTGAGATACTTAATTGATGAGAAGTTCATTACTTTGGATAAATCCTGACAATGTAATCATGATGAATCTCAGTTTATACTAACTGGATGATAATTTGCAGTTTGTTATATAATTTTTTTGGCAGCACATTCTTATTCTAATTATGTTTCTCTCAGGCTGATATTAAAATCTATTTACATTTCCTGAGCACATAGTTAGTTTGGATTGTAAGGAGCAGTTCATAGATATGAGTATGTTATTAATATACACAAGAATTAATTGACCTCTATGAATAATCAAAAATTTACTGAAAGGGTTTGCAATTTGTTTGTATTCTTAGTGTACAAGATGCCCTTCCGAGGATGCTCTAAAACCTCCAGTGAGTAGATTTGGAAAAGGACTTAGATTTGTTTCAATCCGAATTCAGAGGTAATAAAAATCACATATATGCCTCAGAAATGTTCTAATGCTTAATTCCAGCTACATCAAAATTTGGCTGTAATAGGCAATAAGAGAAATTATCTTTGCAAGAGAAGTGGGGGTAATTTAAAAGGAATCACGTAAGGAATTTGAAGATGTGTATAACAAAAAGCATGTCTTAAGCCTGTAGCAGGATCAGTGATCCTCAGCTCTATTCAAAATTTTGAGGATGTCTGTGCCCCTCGGTGTGACTTTCTCAGGGGAAAAGATCCATAGCTTCTATCTGATTCCCTAAAGAAGGCTGAAGACTGAAGTAGGTTAAAAATCACTTCATTATGTTAACCATACCTGCTTCTTCAACCTTTCATAAATGCAAGATTTTACCAAAAAGATCCCTCCACCCTACCTTCCCCATGACTGTTAGCCACATCCTTTCTGTTATAAGCATGACCCTGTAAGATCCAAATTTCACCATTTATTCAGTTGACATGTATTGGCTGTTTTCTATGTGCTAAAGACTGTGCCAGGGTAAAGGGAGAATAAAGTGCTATGAAAAACTTCAATGTATTGAATGAGGTTATTTAGTAGAGGACTTAGTTATTTGTTCTTTGCTGCATCTGTAAAATGGGAATGTCATAGCCCATAGCTCATGCTGTTTTGAGAAAAGTTAAATGTGACAATGCCTATAAGGCACTAAGCAGCCCACCACTGATGCATGAAGTATCCCACATGTTACGGATTAGCATCATCAGTATTATTAGTGATATGGTATCTAGGCAAAACTACAAGAGTGATACAGTGCTTCCCAATCCTAACTCTATCACTGTGTCACCTCCTCCACCATATCACAATAGTGGTTCCCAAACCTCCTTTCAGTCTGAATTACCAAGTCTCCCAACCTTATGAGGATCTCATCTGATGTCATTCAATCTCCATGCCAGACTTAACATATTGCTTCTTCCTCCTCGTCCTTCCTCCCACCAACCAGAAATAACATTCGATTACTCAAGCCAGAAACCTGGGAATCTCCTTGACTCTCCCTCACCTTTCCTATTTATTAGTTACCGAATGTTGTAGATTCTGCCTTCTAACTATATTTCAGATTCTACCTCCTTTTCTCCATCACTTTCATCATCTTCCTCCTGTGCTAGAACAATTGATCTCTCGGTCACAAGTCCTCTCCCTCTCTTTTTCTCCACCCAGCCTCCATATGGCCTCAGAAACTGTTCATTTTAAATAAAATATCTGATCTTACCCCTCTCAAGTTTGAAATTCCTGATTGCCCGCCCCACCCCCTTATTGCCTTAAGTATAAAGCCCGCATTGTTTAGCATGTCATGCAAAGCCCTAAGCACCTTGTGTCCACTGCCATTATAACATCAAGCACACAAAAATATCTATTATTATGTGTATCACACAATTTTAACAATTGCATTACAATTTTTTTTACAAACTATCCTTTCCTTTTTTTTTTTTAAGTAGTACTTTTTTTTTTAACTTTTCTGAAGATTTAAATTTATTTATTTATTTATCTATTTATTTATTTATTTTTGGCTGTGTTGGGTCTTCGTCGCGGTGCACGGACCTCTCACTGAGATGCCCCTCCCTTCCCGTTGCGGAGCATGGGCTTCAGGCGCGCTGGCCTCAGCAGCTGCAGCGTGCAGGCTCAGCAGTTGTGGCGTAGGCGCCCAGTTGCTCTGCAGCACGTGGGATCCACCCGGACCAGGGCTCAAACCCGTGTCCCCTGCATTGGCAGGCGGACTCCCAACCACTGTGCCACCAGGGAAGTCCCAAGCTATCTTTTCTTCATGAAAGCTGACCCCATTAAAGAGACTGAAGTTCTTCCTGAAAGATCACTAAAGGGATTTAAAATTAGAATCTAATTAATTCTAATATCTAAAGAGATGTTGTAATAGAAGAGCTATGTAGGTCTGAATTCCTGACAGAAGGAGGAGAAGTGAGTGAAGCTCCTCATAATACCTGCAGCATCATCCATGGTACAACCTTTTATAATGGGGTCCAGCTCTCTGAACAAGAATAGAGGGGCAACTTATCAAGCTCTCTTGGCTTGATGGATTCATTCCTTAAGATAAATTCCTGTCCTTCTAACTTTGTCCTTCTAACTTTGCTCTCACCAAAGAACCATACATTTATATTTGGGTTCTCAAAGTACAGAAGGACTTTGTACAAATTATTGACTTTCCTCCCACATATACCTCCTATTATAAATATAGCACAAAGAGCCCAGGATTGAAATCAAACCTGGGTTCAAGTACTATAACTATACTCACATCTATAAATTGAGGATAACACTTCCTCCCCAATAGTAGATAAAGAACCTATCACAGCAGTGGACATGTTGTAGCACTCATCAAATAATAGTTTTGATCATTATTGTTATGCCTTTAAAATATGAGTTTGGTTAATATAAATGAGTGGTTCTCAGCTCTGGCTGTATGTAAGTATCACCTGGAGAGTCTTGGTATCACAGATACCAATGCCTAGAACCTAGACCAAATAAATCAGAATATTTAGGGATAGGGTGCAGGCATGGGTGTTTTTAAAGAGTTCTTTGGAGATACTAATGCACTGAGAAACACTGATAAAAATAATAGTTTTCTAAGCCTGATAGCTACTAGATAAATTGACAAAATAAAGTCATCTAAAAAGCCAAAAAACTGAGAAACAGGACCCAAATTATGATAACTTTATTGTGCTACAGAGATATCATGAGACCAACAAGACCACCATTTAGTGACTACATGACTAATCTCTCCCTCAAAAGGTTACCCTCAGGCAAATTTGAGGTATAGTTTTTATTACCACCGTTATGAAAGAAGCTTATTGCAAAAAGATTACAGTGTATGCAACATATTCTCTGCTAAATTTCCAACTTCAAGATTCGTTCAGTTCTTTGCTGTTAAAACTTTTCTTCTACTATAGTCTTTCTTATACCTCATATTTCCACCAATTTCCCTTGGATGTTGCAGAGAGTTTTTTTCTTTGGGTTCATGTAATCCTCCAAAAGCTCCACTCTATCCTATTTGCCAGGTTGCCTATTTCATTCTGCTAGGGGAAATCTTTTTTTTTCCTGCTCTGTTGTCAGCAGACTGTACTCCCTAAATAGCATAATCTCTTCTGCTGTGTACCTGGATGATGCCATGTGGCTCTTCTAGTAGGTTTATCTTCTGAGGCTAAACTAAACCCCATTGGGCTCCACTCCATTTATTAATATCTATTAGTATCAGCTTCCCTTCTTCTTCTGACCATACCTCTAGAGAGAGAAGCTTATAAAGGAATTAAGACTGAAAGACACTCTCAAATAGTGCAGCTATTCCATTCACCAACACTATGTGGAATACTCTTTGCTTTCCTTTGATTTCACTTGGAGGCAGGAGGAAAGTGGTCTGGGTTTGTAAGTGGCATAGCACTATCTTCAAATGGAAGGAAAACCCTAGACTCTTTGTGGGTAGCTGTATCTGTGTACATGCATGTGGTTAGTATATGTGTGCGAATGGAGGGGCACAAAGAAATTTAGAAAGTTTTCAACTTCAAACAAGTCATTTTTCCTCTTGATACATGCTCTTGATAGCAATACACCAAAATTGTGCAATCTCATAGGCCATAATCCCAGAAAGATGAGCAAATGAGGAGCGTTGGTTTCATATTCTGCTGTAACAAATTATCACAAATGTAGTGGCTTAAACAATAAAAATTTACTCTTTTACAATTCTGGAGGTCAGAAGTCTAAAATCAAGCTGTTGACAGGGCTATTTTCCTTCTGGAGGATTCAGGGAATATCTAATTCCTTGTCTTTTCCAGCTTCTAGAAGCTGTCCTCATTCCTTGGCTTGTGGTCCCACGTCACACTGCCTTTCATTCCCTCTCTTTCCATCTTCACATCACTTCCTCTGCCTTCTGACCATCTGCTTCCATCTTATAAGAACCCTTGTGATTACACTGGGCCCACCTGGATAATCCAGAGTAATTTCCCATAAACTAAGATCCTTAACTTAATCACATATGCAAAGTTCTTCTGCCATGTAAGGTAACATATTAGCATATTCGGGAAATTAGGATGTGGACATTTTTAAGGGGCCATTATTCATCCTACTCCATAAGGATATGGGTAGTTTTCTACATGTCAGGGTTTTCAGGGGTCCAATGCTATTTTCCATACATTCCACTGTTACCTTTGTAGATATAAGTTACAGTCATTCAGTATTGTATGAGTGTCTTTTTTTGCATCAGTAAAGACTGATCTAAAGGCCTAATTTACCTAACTTGTTCTACTGGTGACCAACGTTAAAAACTACGTTGCCAAAGGAGCATTCTGCTCAGAGGAGAGTGCAATTGCAGCCCGAAGTACCAAAGTTGGCAGGTAAGAAAGAGCTACATCCTAGAGCTCAAACCTTCTTCTTAAAACTGCTTCTCTGAGACTTGATATTATTCAACTGGTTTCCTGAAGATATTTTTATGCTGAAATAACTTATTTCTATCTTGAGGTAAAAATATTATTTTAGCCACATTGTACGTCACACATTTAGAAGTTGTTCGCTTGAAATTATTGACTAGAAATCATGTCTGATGGTTTAGAATTTATCTTGATATTGAGAAGGCTATAAAAGGAGCAATATACTTTAGGTTAGCCAATATACACTTCTAAGACACCTATTTTTCAATGGAAAGATGCAGAAATAAAACCCCTTATGAATATTATAAGAATCCCTCAAAAATGCTTAGGAGCACTCCAGGTTCCATTTTAAGTTTCCGCTACTATGATAGCAGCATTATGCCAATTATTTGTGATGTATGAATTGCTTTTAGCAATGGATGCTGAGAGTTTGTGGAGAATTGCTGTCTCCATAGCTCTGCATTGCCTTCAGGAAAATGATCCTGTTGAAATGTGACATAGGTGTCTTTATACCAGGACATGTTATGCGAAGATTTTTCTCAGAGAGTTTCCAAGTGTCTTATAGACCAACTCTGTCACCAACCATAGGAATTAGACTCTACAAACTCTCTTCATCTAGACTTGGATGAGGGTTCTCAAGAAACTAAACTATGGTCTTTGTGATGCTCAGGCTGTATGTGATACCTTTACTCATCTAAATCCAAAAGATCGTCTTTGCAAAGAACAACAGAGCTAGACCAAGAAGAGTCAATACTATTGTGAACAAGGCCATGAGAGTTCTATTGTAAAAACTCCAGAGAACAGCTGGGCAAAAGTGGAGCCATCATAGTTAATGAACAACAACTGTGCTTCAGAAAACCTTGATAACAGTGGGGTCATTAGAGTTGTCCTTCCAAGAGTCAACTGTCAATGAGTTATTATTATTTATTTTTTAGCATGCTTATTAGAGTATAATTGCATTACAATGATGTGTTAGTTTCTGCTGTACAACAAAGTGAATCAGCTATATGTATACACATATCTCCATATCCCCTCCCTCTAGCATCTCCCTCCCACCCTCCCTATCCCACTCCACTAGGTGGTCACAAAGCACCGAGCTGATCTCCCTGTGCTATGCGGCTGCTTCCCACTAGCTATCTATTTTACATTTGATAGTGTATATATGTCCATGCCACTCTCTCACTTCGTCCCAGCTTCCCCTTCCCCCTCCCCGTGTCCTCAAGTCCATTCTCAAAACTGAGTTATTTGTAGTGAGGTGGATGGACCTAGAGTCTGTCATACAGAGTGAAGTCAGTCAGAAAGCGAAAAACAAATACCATATGATAACACATATACATGGAATCTAAAAATAAAATGGTTCTGATGAACCTAGGGGCAAGACAGGAATAAAGATGTCAATGAGTTTTATTCTGCTTTCTGATGATTCATTTTGACTACAAAAGAAAGAAAACAGTAATTATTTTCTAGCCACTGAAACAATAGAATAGTCTGTGGCATTTCTATAATAGCATAATACAGAGAAAGCCTTCACGTAGGTGTCAGCCTCTCTTCCCCTCACTCGTTTAAGGACTGTGTTATCTAGATAGAAAGGAATGTCATACGTATGCAGAGTATGTAGGACTTTTAGTATTTTGGTATTGTTCTCTGTATTAGCCAGGGTTCTCCAGAGAAACAGAACCCATAGGAAATATATATGAAGAGATTTATTATGAAGAAATGATTCACTTAACTATGGAGACTGAGAAGGCCCACAGTCTGCCATGTGCAAGCTAGAGACCGAGAAAGGCTGTGGTGTAATTACAGTCTGAAACTATAGGCCTGAAAATCAGAAGAGTCAGTGGTGAAAATCTCAGTCAAAGGGCAGGAGAACGCCAAAGTCCCAGCTCAGGCAGTCAGGCAGGAAGGAAAAGGGGTGAATTCCTTCTTCCTCTGCCTTTTTATTCTAATCAAACTCTCAGTGGATTGGATGATGCCCACCATATTGGGAAGAGTCATCTGCTTTCTCAAAAGCTTATTTCATCTGGAAACAGCCTCACAGACACACCCAGAAATAACGTTTAATCTGGGCACCCCTCGGCCCAGTCAAGTTGACACATAAAATGAACCATCACCATCTACATGAACTTTTGAGTTCTTATCATTGATTCTGCAAAGACATAGAATATGATTAACTATGAGTGATATTTTGCTGGAGGCCTTTTTTGTTACCCTAACCCAACCCAGCTATATAAGATCTGAATAGTTCATCTCTCTTTATGGAAAAAAAAATTATGCTGCTTCTCCCAGCCAGGATAATTTATTCATGTTATATCTTTATTATGCAAAGAACTGAAGCAGCCTAAAAAAATACATTTGAAAAAAGTCATAAATATTTTTTAAGAAAGGGATGAAGTTGGTACCAAGGGAAAAATTAAAGAAAAACATAAAGCTGAATGGCATTAGCACATAGAATATATATCCTATGTTCCTGAGTAGTTGCTAATGGAGGACCCACAATTTTGACCCTAAAGTCTCTAGTAATCAAAAGAAAGTCATGACATACCTTACAGTATTTATGAAACATATAATTGTATTTATTCAGAAATACAAAAACAAAAACAAAAAATTGGCTTGTCTGGCACTGATAATCATGGTAGTCACCTGTCAGGGTGAGTGAGATCTCTGGAGGGTGACATATATCAGTATCTTTCCCACTTCCTTGACCAAAACCAGTGCATGGCTCCACCCAAGCGCAAGGGGCCAGGAAATGCAATTCTATCACATTGGAAAATTGGAACTGGCACTAGGGAAATCCACCCTATGGGTCTTCCAAAATCAAGAAGACTAATAGGTATTAAATACATCCCTACTATAGATATAAAATTCTATTGAAAGGGCTAGGTTTTTACAGTCTATCAATCTGTCAATAATATGGTTTCAAGGGGATATTTAATAAGAATAATTCTGTTAGGAAACAACTATTATTAAAGTATTGGTGGAAGCAATTAAGGGGAATGTGTCGTCAGTACAAATAGTATTGACAGCCACGTTTATTACTTATTAGTGTGTGTGATGTGATGTGATGTGTTTTGCACCATTAAAAATGATTTAAATAGAGCCAAAACTAGTTCCTAGTAATACTGTCTTGGTAAAGTGTACACTGCCTAAGTCAGTGCCTCCTGGTCAATCCAGCAAAATACAGTAAAAAAATTCAAACAAGGTGGTGTTTGTTAGGAAAAAGTCAGTTTTGCAAAGAACCATTTAAAAATCCCCATATCATGATTACACTATTTGAAAAACTGACATTTATCTTGATATGACATTTTCGTAATCCCTTAATGACTTTTAGCTGAAATACCAACACGCAGAGAGAAAATCGTGGTGTGAATGCTATAAAGTATAAAGTATACTACCATTTGACAACAGAGCAGTCAGTCCCAATCAGTCTACAAACCATTATAAAGAGCTTTGGTGCTATTGGCATTATTTCTATCTAAACACTTCTCATTCACCCATGTCCTAGAGAGTCCACAAAATTGACAGCTCAGTGATCCATGACTATACTTGTTTCTTAATTTTCATTTCTAGGAAATTCAAGGGAAGAACCAGGAAGCACTGACCCAGGCACTAGGTAGGAAAGTCAAGAATGGGGATTCTTCTAGTATATCAAATAAAAAGTGTATCTGGAAGACCCAAGGATTCTTTCTGCAACAAAAGCAGGTCCATTAGCTATTTATTCACTGCATCTGCGTAACTCTTTTCTAACATTAAGAGACATATCAAATGAATATTTGCTTCCAGAAATTATAAATAATAATAATAATAATAATTAGTTGAATGGTTGCTTTAAAAAAAAAGCCTATACTCTCAATTGGTGATCAAATGCCCCCACAATAAAGTTTAAAAAGAAAAATTAGCCCATGTGAAAAGCTGGAAACTCAGGTGCCTTTGTGTTTTTTCAGAAACAATACTTTAAACCTCAGTGTCCAGGTCTATATCTTGACATAAAACTTTCCAGTTCCCTTTCAAGAGATAGTCTTGGCTGCAATTATACTAACAACCTAAATGAAAAATTGAATTCCTGACTGACCCCAGCAGGTTAGCTCTTTATGCTCCAGTGATATAAGAGACCAGCTAATAAGACCTCACCAAGCATGACTTTAAATGTTATTGATGGCCCTAAAGCAATCCTACCCTTTTAAAAATCCTTTTGTGCACCTGGTCTTGTTATCACCATAGGAGTTACTTACATACTGTGGGCTTATGATTCACAGAGAGAGTTTCCTGTCATTTGTCTTACCTTCATGACATTACAATTTCACCAAATATTCCTCTGGTTTCCATGTTAGCAGAGAGGGCATAAGAAGTGTCAGATCTGTGCTCGTGTATGTTACATGCCATCTCCAAATACCCTCTCCATTTTTTATCCCCTTTCATGTAAAATCATTCTAGTTTACATATCTTAGACACCTTATAAAAGCTCCAATAACTTGTGTTGCTTTTCTGAAGAACTTTTCAATCCATCTCTTCAACTGAAGTTATGAAAGTCTTTGTTCCTTAATGCAAACGGACATGTTTTCCATAGACCAGTGATTTTCAGCCACTGCTGTGAAGTATAGAAGCTCCACTCTCAGAAATTCTAATTCTGGATGTCTCTGGGATGGAGCCTAAGAATATCTGATTTTAAAACTTCCAGAGGGGATTCTCATTTGCATCCAGAATATATCAGAGTTGTGGGGAAAACTGTCTTGAAAGTTTCATTTCTAAGTCTTCTCCATCCATTTCTATGCAAATACCAAAAAGACAACACTCAAACAGTCCTTTGTGACCTGAGCCAAGGAAGGTGATACTCTTGATTTAAAAGATTGATGACAATATCTTATCTCCAAAGCATTTGCAACTGTTTCTTCTCAGTGGACACCATTTTCAGGAATCCAAAAATAAGATCACAGTTTTAAGAAACTACCTCTACCTAGAACCCCTGTCCTTTCTGTCTACCTCCTTTTTGCCCCTCCACACCAAATAAAAACAATATACACAGGATGTTTGGAACTGTCAGGATCCCAATTAGGTAACAGACTCAGAATTAAGAGGCAGTGAGAATAGGTATAAAAATAGTCCCCATCCTTCTATCTATAAACAATCCTCTTTTCCCCTACTCACTCTATGGGATAAGATGGGAAAGGGGTAGAAAGAAGAGTTTCAGAGATACACATATTTATAAATCCTCATTTAAATATACCTACATTTCAGTATTGCCAATTCAACATTTAATGAGTTTTATTCTGAGGCATTATGATAAGTACTAAAGCTAAGGAGATCAATAAAATATATATGTAAGCATGGGATTACTCAGAAACCCAGGGAGTAGGAAAGGCAAAACTCTGTGTCATTATGGGCAACTCCAGATATAAAATTTGTTGAGCATAAACTATTTTTAAATTTGATCATCAGACCAATTACTTCCATGAAGGTCAAACATAGCATACTGAAAGTGCATTGGATGGAGGTCAGTGGCCTGGATCCTAGCTCCACATCAATCATTGGTTTGTCTAAGGTTTCTGATCTACTGAGTCTATGGATTTCTAAAGCCCCTTCCTCTTCTATGTCTCCAAGCTATTGCAGTCAACCTACTAATTATCTATTTCTTATTATAATTCTGTTTCTGATTCTTCCCTTATTTCTCTTTTGCAGATCCTGTTCATGGGCATGATGACTGAGGTACTATCATTACTTTTTCACAACCCCCTGGTAAGCGTATCTGGTGAGGAAATGTATTCCACACTATAAAAAAAAAGATTTCAGTTATTGTTAAATCAGGCCCCACCAGTGTCAAGGCAGGTTTATTGTCATGGAGATTTGTTTTACTTTCCTAAGAACCCATCCTAATCCAGGAAAGGCGGACAGCAGGGGCGAGAGGACCTTCCTTCCGGAAGGCCTTACTCACTTCCTTCCTGCCTTGCCTGGCCTGGCTGGCTGTCGTGCGTTCTTTCTTGTCTTCTGTGCGGTCTTCTTCTTTCTTTCTTTCTTCTTTCTTTCCTTCCTTCCTTCCTTCCTTCCTTCCTTCTTTCCTTCCTTCCTTCTTTCCTTCCTTCCTTTCCTCTTCCTTCCTTCATTTCTTTCTTTCTTTCTTTCTTTCTTTCTTTCTTTCTTTCTTTCTTTCTTTCTTTCTTTCTTTCTTTCTTTCTTTCTTTCTTTTTCTTTTCTTAACTAGCATCAATGCAAGTGCACCCAGAAAGGAATTAAAATGAAGCTTTCATTAAATAGAAACTGACAAAGTACAAACTGTTAATAAAGAAGAATCATCTACATTTTCTATATACATTAGAGGGCACACCGAAGAGTATCTTGGCATTCTTTGATCTGATGTGATTTCACCACCTGTGTCCAGTGGATAGCTGGGTTGGCCAAGGTTCACCTGTCAGGTGTTTTGAAGACCATCAAGATAAAGAGCTTGGGAGATGCTTTCCACATTGAACATTTTTCATCATAAGAAAAATCATGGCTGTAAGCTGGAGAAATTCAAAAGAAACTATACAACTTTAAATTTTGACAGATTATCAGATCAAGGGAGAATGATTTAGGCAGTTAACAAATCAAAATGATGTGATAGCTCTCGCCATACACACACACACACGCAATACACCCCTCCCAACACACATACTCCACTCTTTTATGTGAGAAGAAAACACAGGGCCAACCTCCATTTCTAACCTATAAAAGTGTGTCGACTAAAATCTACCCAGATTTTGGGAGATTCAGTAAGAGTATCATTTTACCAAATAAAACTGGCAAGGCAGGCTAATACGTTAGGGAAATCAAAGTTTGGAACAAGGATCAGGCAGCTACCATACACATACTTCTAGAAGTAGTAAATTCCATCCCTAACTCAAGTATCTCTAAGAGCATGAAGGGCTGCAGAGGATGCCATGAGACAAATGCTTTGGAGCAGTTGTCAAAATTATCACTGCTCCTGAGCTGGGAGCTAGGGAGTGGGATGCAGGGCAGAAATTTCTGAACTAAAGTTTCCGTGGTCTTCCCTCCTTCATTGACATCCTGATCAGGTCTTCTGTCAGAACAGTTGAAGGAGACCCTGAGAACTGGAAAGTATCTTACTCTGATCACAAATATGGTCCTTTCCTCATCACCATGAACACGTAGGTCTTACTCAAGGTGAGATTGCCATCTGCCTTAGAACTTCGCATCATTCCCAGGTGTACACACCAATTGAGTTGGTTTCGTTGAAATATGAGAAAAATATAAACAAAGAAACCTAAGAAGGTTGGTCTTCAATGGAAGGACAAACCAGTTGCCCTCACACTCTTGCTTTCCTCATCCTCCGCTAACAAGGGGATGTTGAAAATTGGACCTCAAACTTTCCATATTGTATATTGCATAGAAACAATTTGGAAACCAAGCTAATTTTGCACATGCTTAATGTATCCATTTTAGCACATTGTATTTTTGTACTGTTGAATTAATAAGGGATTCAATATGCATCCTGGAAGTTTCTGTATGAACCCCCTGTATCTTGAGTAACTTTCCTTCTATTCATTGAGTATGCTAAAGGAATCATTCTTCCTTGGGTCTTACTCTTTAAATTTGTTTCTTTAAACAATTCTCTTTGGTTTTATCTGCATTCTGCCATGCTTTGCTTTTATATTCCTACCACTCTTGCTCATGAGTATTAATGAAACTTAAAGAAAAAATTAGTTAGTGCAAGGGAAATAAATATAATCATTTAAAAGGCAGTATACTTTTTCTTACATGAGCGAGTTCAAAGATACATTCTTATGGTTCTACAGTCTAATCCAAAGTTATCTTGGGAAGAATTAGTGATGTAGAAAAGAGTTATTCAAAAGAATAAATCTATATGCATCTTCTGCACATAAACATCATGGAGTGTTTCTGAAGCTACTTCTCTTTAGTAACCACTATCATCACAAATAATGTACTGTTTTGTATTGTTCTTTCATAAAGCAGTTACATTGGTAAGAAATTTTCATGGAAGTTTTTTTCTTTTATTAAATGTTAAATGCTATTTTGAAAGTTTGGTTTATTCTTAAATGTGAGATATTTTAATGACATGTTTTAGTGTCTAACATTTCTTTACAGGAAAAAGTTGAAATTATCACTTGTCTATTTTAAATATGAGTCAACATAAACTTCTGGTTTACACTCAGCTTCACCTGTAATGGAAAATACTAGGGTGGGTTCAAGTTTTTTCCCTGCAACATTATCTAAAAGGGAACAAATACTACTGTTAAGATACTCACATCAACACAACCATAGGCTCCAGTTTATTCTCTGAAGAGAACACTTTGGTTCTTATTCTGAGCTTGTGAAAATGTTAACTCTTTCTACGTTTATCATTTTTAATATTGCTCAGGACTTATTTGCCCCAGGCATTCTTTATTCTCTCATTATATGGGACATGGGTTATTTTCAGTGAGCAAGGGAATGGTATTTTTTTTTGCTGAGAGTTATCTTTCTGTCAAATGTATATGCAAGTTCCAAACTTCATCTCCTTTGCAATATTCAAGGCAGCCTGGGGCAGCAAGTTATGAGGGAGAAGGGTGGTACTGCCACTGACAAGTGGATCATTCTCAGGCCAGTCACATCACGACTCAGAACCGCAGTTTCCTCATCTAGAAAATAAAAGCAATGAATCAAATGGACACAAAGATCCCTTTCAACTCCCCAAAGACTATATCCTAGATCCTAGGAACAGACTTCTCTAGCTTCTCAGAATGTCACATCCTGTGCCCAAGGGCATACTAATTATTGGCAGCTAAATTCTTGTTCTTGGTTTATACCAACTTTAACACTATTGTAAAAAAAAAAAAAAAAAGGATGAAAATGAAAACTGATTACTGCCTTAGAGTTTGTCAGGCAGCATGCAAGTGAAAAACAAGAGGAAATGTTCTTTTATAGAACCAGTGTGATGATGGCTGCCATTCTTGTTTTAATCATTTGTTGCTTCTGCAATCATTAGTTCTCTTTTGCCTAAAGAGCACAGAAAATGTTAACTCTTTCTACTTTTATCATTTTTAATACTGCGCAGGACTTATTTGCTTTAGATCTGGAACTCTATAGGTACAGTGGTGTAAATATGACCGGGTTTCGGCTGCTTAATATTGACAATCCTCACGTGTCATCCATCATTGAGAAGTGGTCCATGGAGAGACTTCAGGCCCCACCCAGGCCCGAGACTGGCCTTTTGGATGGCATGATGACAGTAAGTAGTTTTAAAATAAAATCATTTGAGATAATGTTTGACTTCCTTAGGGGTTAGGTTAAGAATCTCATATGCTTTTCATAGTGAGAGGAAAAAGTGTTATAACCTGTGCTTTGACTTGTATGAGAAGAGGAGAAAACATTTTATGTACAGTAAGTCCCCTACATATGAACGAGTTCCATTCCAAGAGCACGTTCGTAAGTCCAATTCGTTCATAAGTCCAACAAAGTTCGCCTTCCTACCCAGCTAACACAATCGGCTATATAATACTGTACTATAATAGATTTATAATACTTTTCACAGAAATAATACATAGAAAACAAACAAACAAAGAATAAAGGAAACACTTTTAACCTTACAGTACAGTACCTTGAAAAGTACAGTAGTACAGTACAACAGCTGGCATACAGGAGCTGGCATCGAGTGAACAGGCAAGAAGAGTTATTGACTGGAGATGGGAGAGGAGGTGGGAGATAGGAGAGGAGGTGGGAGATGGTAGAGCTGAAAGATCATCAGCAATAGGAGACGGAGGGCAAACTGCAATTTCACTCACGCCTGACGTTGATGAAACACACATTTGCATCTTTGAAAGTTCGCAACTTGAAGGTTCATATGTAGGGGACTTACTATTTTGAAAGCCTGTGCATGGCTACTATCAAAAACTGCTGTTTTCAGCTTCCTGAGAGTAATAGCCTCAGGTAAAAAAGTTAACAGGAGTAGCCATCACGGTCAGCCAAATGGAGACAAATCATAAACAAAAGCAAGGGTAAGTGGGGAGAGGGTTGTCCCTGGGAATGTGACCTTGGGAAGGAGGGAGGGAAAGAGGAGGAGCAAGCTGCATATAAAGGTTCTGCAGAACTAGCTTGCCTTCCTCGCTTCTGCTACATCTCAGCAAGCAGAAGCACATGTGGGAAAATCTGGATGTCCATAGAGTTGGTGTGTTCACATTCTTACCGTCCTGGGTACATGGAGGTACACCTCTGCAGACACTGACAGTGCTTTATACCAGCCATATGTCGCTCTTGAAGCAGATGCCAAGCCTGCCTCCTAAGGAGAGACAGGTACTCTGCTGAACAGATAAATTGCAAACTGCCTCATCAGAGAGCTTCTCACTAACATCATTTGTCTCTTGTTGTCAAATGCACCTACTCTTGCTTTATTCTCTAATGAAGCTCCCCGTGTGATGGAAGAAAACTGAAGGAAAAAAAAAAAAAATTTCTGTGCCAGAACAGTGTCATCCAAAGGAAAAGATATTGGGAATGTGGGCAGGTAATAGCATTTTAAATTGGCATAGTATTTCATTCTCTGTTCCCGTCATCGGGAGAAACACTATTGCTTTTATGATGCAATTTACCGATAACTGAAAGGTATCATCACACAGAGAAATAAACTTTGGATTACTCTTCTTTTTCTACCTTTTCTAAATGAGGTGCAAATGACAAAAAAGAATAAATGAATGAATGAAGTGGTTCTGGAGGATCCCATGTTCAAGGTTTCTGTTTTTTAAACCTGAAATAACTCAAAATACACAAAGAGATCTGAAAGACAATGATAGAAAGCATTTTGGTACAAATGAGTCTTAGGATGATTTGAAACATTGCTTTGAATAAGAATAAGTAGAGAATATCCAGGGAAATACTAGACTTCTGAAAAGGAAGAAGAAAAGTTAAAGAAAGAGAGAGAAAAGGAGGGAGAGAGAGAGAGTGAGAGAGAGAGAGAGAGAGAGAGAGAGAAAGAGAGAGAGAGGTGCTAATTTTTGTGGGGTTTTTTCCTGCTGGATTTATAATTCCAGTGTGTTCAAATATGGTTCAAAATCTTCTGCCCAAACCCCAACCCCACCTCCCAAACAAGATCTCTATCACAGGATGAGATTTTTACCTGTGCTTGGCATGTATGACTAAAAGAGTTATAGTTTGGAGCTATATTAACACAGATTGTGGATTCGCGACAAACATTAAATATTCATCACAAGTATGGCTTAATGTAGCAAAGAAGTGTCTGTTCCCTTCAATTATACTGAGCTGATACAACAGTTTGTACATATTGACTGAGACGAGGCAAACCACTGAATGAGGGAGATAGAGCCATTCCATTCTCACCCAATCAGGCCCAGCGGTCCTGCGGACAGGAAGCATGGCAGAGCCAAGTCCCAGTGGATGAGAGATCCCATTCGGTCTAGAGTTTATCATTGTCTTTTCATCTAACCAGAGGGGTCTCTGTTATTATAATAAACTATAAAAAGGAAATGGGGATTTATTAGGACAGAAGAGGGTGGCTCACCAGGTTGCTCTAAAATTGGGTACAGTAGCTATGTTAGGGCATGACATTATTAGTCGAAAAAACTGGTAGCACTCAGTTGCCCACTAGTAGTCGGATCCCATCGTCATGCAGATAGAGCCTTGAAATTGATCCTGTGAAGCATAGTTTTGACCTTTATTTATCCAAATAGTCCATTTTGCAGTTCACTGTTTCCTTTTGGCTTCTAGTAGAGGCGGCTAATTTGGGGATATAGAAACAGAGTCACAGAAAGGTTAAAGGACAAGTATAAGGGCATCCAATGGACTGATCATTGAGTCAAGAGAGCATACCCCAAGTCCCCAAGCCCAGGCCCATTGCTAACAGGTCTTTGTTCTCAAATTGCCTCTGTACTCAAACTCTTTCTTCTCTACCTTAAAGTTAAAAAGTCCTTTGGTTTCAATTCCACTGGGCCTATATATCTCAGGTCCAGCATTCCATTCATTCTTGCGTCTCCAGGATTTGCTGCTTCCTGTGGCTAGAACCTTCCCCTATTCAGGTTTGCTCAAATGCTACCTCACCGGAGAGGCCTTCTATGAACCTGCTACCTAATATAGTAGTCCCCTTCCTGTTATTCCCCCTCCCCTAACCTGCTTTACTTTTCTCTGTAGCCCTTATGACAATATGTCATATTTATATTTGTTCGTTGTCATCCCCTACAACAATATAAACTCCGTGAAGCTGGAGATTTTGTCTTTTCGTGTTCTGCTCTATTCCCAGCACTAGCTGGCACAAAGCAGATCTTCAATAAATATGTATTTAATAAAGGAATTAATGTACTAAATAAATATGAATTGAGGTCTACTAAGACTCAAGATATTTAATGAAAAATATTCATGTAGGCCTGAAATAATACTGCAAAAGTCCAAAGAGAGCTTCTATAAACAAGAAATGGACATGATTAGTAAAGAGAGAGATCATTCTAAAGTAATAATATTATTTCAAAAATTAACCATAGACTAACCACTATTAATATTTGAGTAATACCCTACTATAATAGAATTTCTTTCTCCTAAATCACACGCATTATCCCACCATTCTCCAAAGTGAATTTCCCTGTAGCCCTTTATAGTCATATTTTTCTGTGTGATGCATACATACACAGATGCGCATATGAATATATAATATAGGAATTTTTCTAACCTATGTATTTTTACTTTCCACCTGCTTATCTATTTTCCTCTTCAAGTTTTAACTATTAAGAATTTCTTAGAACGTCATACACTAAAAATATCCACAAAGAATATTACTATGTCAAAACACATCCAAACCTGAAAATAAGAAGAAGCAGACCATGTCTAAGTCCAAAAATTTTGACTTCAGATTTAAGAAACATAAATTTAATTAGAGAAAAAATATTGACTTTAAAAAACAGGGTTAAAATTGAGTTAATTAAGAAAACTGTTACTGAGTCAATAGAGTTCAAAAATAGTGAAATTCATTATTTGAAAACATCTTGAGATATTAAAAAAATGTTTTATCAACCAAAATGTTAATTAACTACTTGAAGTTTAGAGTGATTTTGTAAAATCTACTTCATTCCTTTTCTCTATGTTTAAATTTCTCTCAGCACTTGGGCTAATTTGATCTATTGGCTTTTGAGGATAGACTAGAGTAATGGAGTGGCCCATTCTCAGATGGATTCTTCTCTGATTTTGAACCTAAAATTGTGTCATGGAAACAACAAAACAACGATGTCATCTGCCTTCCCAGTCCTTCAAATGCATTCACAATGAGTAGTTAAGTCAGTACCCTTATCTTACATCTAAGTCTTTCCTATAATGATCCACAGAGAAGACCACTTTGAGTGTCCAACTTGAGTGTCCACTCTGAGTGTCCACTGTTACCCTTGTGATGAAAGACAATAGGCAGTGAGATTCAGTAGAAAAAGCAAGATCTTTCCAGATAAGGAAAACCTAGTTTTTAGTCTTTGCTATATCCCTGAATAACTAAATAACCTAAATTATTTAGCCTTTCTGAGCCTCCTAGCTCATCTGTAAATCTCTATAATAATACTTTAGAGTGTTACTTTACAAATTAAATTAGGTAACATATATAAAGCCTTTAGGACATAGAATTGAATTTACTTGACGATATCTGCTGTTTTGCCAATTTGTAGTCAATCAAAGAAGAACAAAAGACATTCTGAAATACAGAGGGAGAATTCTTATTCTGTCTTATTGAAGCCAGAATCCATTTATTTACAAGAGACACATTCCTCACTTTGCACGTATAGCCCAAGGTGGCTTATTCCCTGGGACATGTATGACCTTGTATGACCAGTGGCATCACCCAGGTCTGCTTTCCAACTCCACATATAGTCCTCTTTCCCCTATTCCTGTCTTTCTCAAAAGCTGGCAAATACTCATTGAGGCTCACAATATGCCAACTTCTGGGCCAGTCCTCACTGGACATGCTGGAGCTGCAGTCCTAATTACTGAATTTCTAGATTGTGAGTACATGGTGATATCTTTGCTACCTTCCACTACCTGTTTCTAAACCCCAGCTCTCTCTTGAGTTGCTCTCCCCTACTTCCTGAGTGCTCACCACCTCTCTTAGCACTTTGGTTCCCTCAGAAGCATCCACTCCCACCAGCTTTTGCTCCCTAGCAGGGCTTGTGTAGGCAAAACACTAGTCCTCCCACCCTTATCAGAATCCTCATCACTTCAAGAGGCATGTCTCAGAAAAGAGGGAAAGCAGCTAATTCATACTAAGAGGCAAATTTCTGCTAGCTCTATGCTGTGGGTGAGATATTTGCATTGTAATAGAGGAAACTGTTAACACCATGTAAGAAAGGAAATTCAGGAAATGAGGGGGATGAGGTATTATTTGAAAGTATTTCCCTCCTGGAGAACTGACTTGTCTATCCATATCAGGTTAGTGAGAATGTTTCTAAATTTGGAGAGAAAATGGGAAATCTATACTTTTTGCTCATTTGCTTTCCAAAGACTAGGTCTCCCTATCTCCTCTAGCTTTCTCCGACAACAGTTACATACCAGGCAGGCAGCAAAATGTGGAGACTCCACAGAGCCATATCATGTTTTTAGTCCTAATCCCTAAGGTGACATAGCATCTCATTGTTTTGTACTGGGGTCTCCAAGGCCACATTCAGATTTGATGATTTGCTAGGAGGACTCACAGAAATCAGAAAAGCTGTTATACTCACAGTTACAGTTTATTACAGTAAAAGGATACAAATTAAAATCAGCAAAGGAAAAAGTCACAAAGGACCAAGTCCAAAAGAAGCCATGCATGAGCTTCTAGTGGTCCTCTCCCACGACAGTTGCATTGACAGTGCTTTATTCTCACAGCAAAGATGTGTGACAACATTATGAAGTGTTGCCACCAGGGAAGCTAATCTGAGCCTTGGTGTCCAGGGATTTTATGGGGGGGGTCAGTCACATAGGCATAGAGCATCTACATAGCTGACCTTAGTTGGTCTCCAGCCACTCCAGAGGTCAAACTGATATGGCACGGTCCAGAACCCCAAGTGAACAAAAACAGGCATTCACCATAAATCACACTGTTAATATAAATTATTTGCATTACCCAAGACCCCAGGGATACAAAGATACTCTGATCAGGCAGGATATTCTAAGGAGGTAATCTCCCAGAAGCCAGTCAAAGGCTAGTCCTTTCTTCAGAATGTGCAGATATTGAGCATTCTGAGCCCTCTGAGTTAATCCTTTATTGCACATCATTGTAATAACCAAAACATTGTGCATTGTCAAGAAGCCCACTTTCAATATGCCTGTTTCATGATACATGTTGTTGCAAAAAGATTCTCTTACAGGCGTTGAGCACTGTGGTCTCTTCCAGGCTTTAGATGCAAATAAAATGTGAACACAAACATATTTGGAAGGATAACATTTGGAACACAAGCCAGTTTTTTTTACATTTACCTAAAATGACTTGAGAGTTGCTGTTCGGTAAGCAGGCCTCCAGCATAAAACTGAAAAGGGGAGGAAATTCAGTGGTAGTTCATTTGTGCTATAAAATACTTAAATATCTCCTCAATTTAAGAAAACATTTTATGACAAAAGGAAGCATAGTTTAAGAATAAATGGTTTTCTTCCTTGAATTTGGAAAGCACTGATCAGGCCTATAGTTTTGAACCTTGTTATTACCCGGCCCAGTGTAGAGACGACCTTGACAAAGAAAATTAAAATCCTAGTCTCTACGTTAAGTTTATGATAAAGTTAGATCATTGGAATTCCTCTCCTCACACTTCTCTATCAAATCAATCAGCCAGTTAGTGAATATATATACAAAAGTGTTTAAAAAAGGCATATTGCACTGCTCAAAAGGTCCAGGTCCCCATAGCATAGTGGTTAAGGGCATGAGCTCTGAAATCTAAACTTTCATCCTGAGATGGAATCTTCATTCCTTGTTTTACTGGCTACATAACTTTAGGAAAGTTATTAAAGTTGTTTCCTATATCTCCAAGCCTCAAATTCTCTTTCTGTAAAATGGGGACAATACCTACGTCAAAGGTTTAACTTCAGTAATTAAAGGAGATAACGTGTAAAATGCTTATAGTGCCTGGCATGTAGTTAATCATCAATGGATATTGACCACTGTTGACTTATTATTATAGTCATTAAATCACCAGACAAATAGTTGGTTTAGAAGCAGTTCAGCTTTGTGGTTGAGAGTATAAACTCTAACACCAACTTCCTGCATTTGAATCTTGGCTTTCCCACCACTAGTTTGGGGACAACATTTAACCTTGTGAATTCTTCATCCATAAAGGAGTAGAAGTTATGGTGAAGATTAAATGTTTGCAAAATATTTGAAATAGCACCTGACATATGAGTGCTCAATAAATGTCAGCTATTATGATAGATTACATTTTTAACAGTCTCATTCTGTCAATAGATTAGCCTTAGACTAGTCACTTAATTTCCCTGAACTTCAGTTTTCTGATCTATAAAATGGATTATATCAGTCTTGAACTGAAATGATCAGAATATTTTTAAGCTTTAACAATTATTGCCATCACAACTTCTATATATCACTCATATTAAGTATGAGTGAAGCAATTAATCTTAGAAATACATCATAAAACCTTGGGATTATACGGTTCTCACAAAAGTGTATTTTATTTTAAGCATGAAATAACATTAATTCCTTCAGCAAACATTTATTAAACAACTTTTATGTGCCAAGAACTGTGCTAGCCACTAAAAAATGAAGTTGAGCACTTTTATCAAGAAAGAAATGTAAAAACAATAACTATAAATATACTATATAGAAAATGCAGTGATATAGATTGCACAGGATAATAAGTATTCAAAGTAGAGATATTCTCTGGACTCAAAGATTAATAGAATGCAAGATGTAGTTCCCCTTATTTTCTCTTTCTACCTCCATCAAGACATGTTCAATAAATGTTGAATAAATATATGTTGAATAAATCAACTGATTTTGGAAAACGGCATGATAGTCTTCATTATAAGACCTAGATTCTTGGTTTAACTATCCAATTACTGGCTATATGTATGACCCTACACAAATCAATATACTGTCTAGAGGTCAATTTCCTACATAATAAATAGTTTAATCCATCTATTCTGCTTATTTTGCGGGGTTGTTGAGAATTTCAAATGAGCTAATATATTTGAAGTTGCTATGAAAATCCTCAAGTAAAATAGGAAAGTATTATAAGATTTTATCCTTAAAGAAAACCACAGGGCAGTATATTTTATAAAATGCTGAGAGTATTATGTGAAATTTTGCAAATGAGAGAAATTTCATGAGGAGTTGAAAAATATGTCCATCTCCCCAAAGGAATGACTACTTATAATCTCGATCAGGAAAGTAAGTGCTAACAAGAGTACATATTTTCTGAGGAAGTTACACATGTCTGTTCTTCAGAAGGTCTCTTCAAATCTGCCGTTGAATTTCACTCTATGACTACAACCTTCTTGACTCTGGTAAATGGAAGTGTCCTAACATGAGTATCCTTATATGAAAACCACATGTTAATTTTACTCACAGCACTTTCTTTCTACCAAATATAAACAAGTAAATAGACTGATAGATAGGTAAATACTGAGAAACAGAATCCAATATTGAAATATTGAGCCTCTAACTCAATGTAGTTGATCTTAACACTGGGCTTAACATAAGACAGTCCAAAAATATTTGTTCCCTGAGTCAAGTCTTTTGTGGCTGATCCAAGTTCCGTTTCTTTTTTCTTTTTAAGAACTTAAAACAAAGCAGAGCCATGACTACAATTTTCTCTGGCATATGAGGTATTATTTTAGAGAAAAATAGCTATTGGAGAATGAAAGGTGTTCAGCTAGAGAATAAATGGCTGTTGAGATCAGAAAAATAGAAGATAAGGAAGCAGGCAGAGTGATTACACAGGTAAAGGAAGCTAAGCAAAGGTGGAATTGAAGATGTGGTGTGTGTTTTCCTCCACAGACTGAAGCGGCTCTGATGTATGATGCTGTGTACGTGGTGGCCATTGCCTCCCATCGGGCTTCCCAGTTGACTGTCAGCTCCCTACAATGCCATCGACACAAGCCATGGCGCCTTGGACCCAGATTTATGAACCTGATCAAAGAGGCAAGTGATGCTTGTTCACAGTTCAGTTCTTCCTTTGGCTGAGCGCTGCTAGACTTGTCCATGTGGTGAGGTCCTTCCCATTTGTGTCTGTTGGCATGATGTCTATAAGAGAGGAGAAGGCATCATTAACCAGTCTGTTGGGAATTCACTGTTAAAAGTTTGTCTAGAAGAGCTATCAGGAACTTTCCAGTGTGATGCTGAGAAGCTTTAAAAAGCTACCAGATCATAACATTCAGCATCCTTCATTTCAACTATAACCCCAGCTGCTGCTGGCCCTCCATGCATGTTCAAAATAGCTCACAGGTGCTTATTCTATGGTCTGTTGAGTCAAGGGGTAGGTTGGTCCATCACTGAAGAGTACCAGAGATAATTCCCGTGTTGTCAGCCTCTAGTGCCTCTAGTTCCAGTGGTTTCCTAAGTCTTGGGTTCTACAGGACTAAACAGAAGGACCTCTTTGTTCTAATGATATACTGATTATTTTGCCATTTGTCAGCTAACTGGAAAAGTCTGGTACCTTTCAAAATCTACCACATGTACTAAAGGATTTTTAAGAGTACAGTGTTTGGGAAAGAAAAGAGTTCTCACTGCTATTTCAGGGCAATAGCCCTGAAATCTTGGACACCCATTTCTTTTCTCTAAGGCAAGTTGATTTCCCTTCACCAGACCCTGTTCTAAGATCCTGAGATGCCTTATAGATATGTATTCTTGGATTATCTTTGACCCCAACACACATTTCAGAGTGTGTCTGGACTTGACGAGATGAAATAAGGTACTTGGGGGCAGCCGGGCCTGACTGAGGATGCATCATACACTGTGATGCTGTTCTAATGTTTTCTCTATGGGATGCAGAGATTTACCTCTCAAGTGAAGAGTATCTTTATTCCTTTCTGTACTGGAGAAGGATGGGGTGAGACAAAGCCATAAAAGAGAAGAGTGGCAGGGAACATAGTGCAAGAGAAGAATGCCCAGCCAAGAGCAAGGGAGAAATCTAAAGAAAGATACCTACTTAGGTCTTTATCTCTGCTAGTCTCTTCAGCACCTACAGACCCCTCTTCAGGCTCTTCAATCTACTTCCTCATTGAAGGCTGACTCTGATCCGTAAGGGTCAGGACCAGAGAGACAGGTGGTATGAAGGTTAATACTACCCAGGCTCCAAACCAAGGTTATTTACAAGGCTGGGACTGAAGTATGGCTAACAGCAAAGAAGTGCCTTGGGCACACGATTTAAGAAGGCACTTACTCTCAAGCTTGAACCCTGCACTTACAAGAGACTGAGAGAGAGTGCTTCCTTAAATTTTGTGCCCTGGGTCCCTCTCTTACCTCATCCTATTCCTGTCATTGTTATTTGGGTTTAAATTCCAGCTCCACCAACACTTATGAGCAATGTAACCTGGGTAAGTTACTTAAACTCCTTGTGTCTCAGTTTTCTCACCTGTAAAATGGGAATAACATCTTCTAACTCACAGCATTATTGTGAGGATAAAGAGTAAAGTTAATACTTGTGAAGAACAGTACAGCAACATAGTAAGAATCTGAAACATTAGCTATTCTCTTACCGTTGGAATGGACCACTCATAACAGCCCTTGTTCAGTCCTACTGAGGATGATACCAGGAATTTAAAACTGGCAACAGAAACAACAGAGAAATCACAAATAGGCATAAAATGACCTGTTCTGACAGCTACATACATCTGACATACTGTGCCTAATAGGAAAACATCACACAGCCCCTCCTCTCCCTGCAGCGATCATGGTTATGTCCTGAACCGCCATCCTGATCACCTTGATCTTTAACAAGAAAACAGCTGGTTTCCTTTTATCTCATACCAGTGCAAGAAGAGGCATGAGACAACATGAAAGCTTGGGATCAAACACTCTGGAACACCCTAAACACCTTTTTTCTTGTACTTAAGTTGCATAGGAAGATGAAATTACCAAGTGATCTTTAGATATGTTTAAAGAAATAATGAGCTCTAAGATGAGGGACCACATTGAAAGCAAGAAAGCATTTTACATTCAGTTACTCCAAAGAACAAATTCCCCATTCTCAGGCTCCACAGCTGGAGGTAGAAGGGGAGATGCATTAGAAACCTTGTGTTCATCTTTTCTTTTGTCTCCTGAGTCACGATGCCTTATACTGCCTTTGGCAGGGTGTAGGCATCTGCAGAGAAAATGGGAAAGCAGGTTAACCGGGAGTAATGCCCCAGCTTGTTGAAAGACTGGCACTGAGGGAATTCTGAGACAAACTAAAACATGCAGAAGTGAGAAAATGCAGATATTTCTTTCAGTGAGTACCTAATACAACAAAACTTTGCAGCTATCGGGTTTTATTAAGAAACATGAAATAAAGCACTTGGTCCTAAAACTTCCCCTGGTCCTTTCTTTTAGTAACTATCGTTTTCTAAATGATTTCCAAAACTATAATCAGAAATAATGTAAAGAAGCAAGTCAGCAGATTGAATTTACGGGGTGAAGATCAAATTCGTCACAGGAGGTAAACTTTCCGAGCAGAGAGGTATTTGCATGTGCACTAACCCCTGATAATTCCACACATCATTTAGAATCAGTAAGTCTTTCAGACAGATCTCTCAGGCTATCTACTTTTCAGTGTTTTTAGGCTGACCAGAAAGAGAGAAAGAATTAAAGAATATTTCAAACATGATAGGGTATGTTATAGTGTTATCTCTCTGGGCATTTGCTAAGCAAATACATATGAAGAAATGATAAATTTCCATTCAACAGCATTACTGGGACTCCATTATATAAGTAATATTAACTTGGCGCTATAGGAGATATTTTCCTAAAATTATAAGATGTGGTTTCTACTGTCTACTAATATAAATTCTACATAGTGGAGGAATAGCAGGCTTCATCTGAAGCTTTCATTTGAACCCACACTCTTCAGCAGGATATGCAAGGTCCCTAGTGATCTGGTTCTGACCTCCTGTGCCATCTCTCTCATCTCCTGCCTCAATCCCAGCACTTGCTGAACCTATTGTGGCTCCCTGAACTTGCCATATGCTCCTTCCAAATTCTCTTGCCTCTGATTGAAGTGCCTCCTCTGGGTCATCCTTTATGACCCAATTCAAGCACTAGTCCCTGTCTGCTGGCCCTGACTCACAAATTCAGGCTCCTCTCCTTTATTACGTCTGTTGTTAGACCATGATATTTGATTGCATGTCTGTCTCCAAGCTGTGCTTTTCTAGTCTCGATTCCCTAGTCCTTACACAATGCTGAATGTAGAATAAGCACCCAATAAATAGATGCCAAACAAGTAGATGAATGGATAAGTGAATGAGTGAACAGCAAAGGAACTGAAAAACACATACAATCTATGAGCAAGTATTATAGCTCAAACTCCCCGTACATGAATATCATATTCAGACAAAATTCAATAAGGCAGAAACCAGGGCCTGGGTTAGACTCATTTACTGGGGTCCTAGGTTCTATTGGGAGAGTAAGGCAGGGGTCTTAGGAATAGTCCAGCCTATTTAACTGTGAACTGAGAGTGTAGACCCTGAGATTTAATCAGTTTGCTCTCTGTGTAAACCTAGTCATTTAGCCTCTTTTTTTTTTCTCAGTTCCCTCTTCTATAAATTGGGGATAAAATACCTACTTCACATGTCTGTAAGGATTACATTTAATATATGTACAGCCTAGCAAAATGTCTGGATTACAGTGATTTCTCAAGAAAGGGTAGCTACCATTAAATGGAAGGTCATTGTTAAAATGTATATCATATAAGGTGGTGGTCAGGAAGAAATGAGGCAACACGTATAAAACTTTAAGTGTATTGCCTAGCATATGTAAGCACCGCATTCTTGCTGTTGTTATTCGGCAGCATCACTGTTAATATTGAGCCTAAGATGAAGTAGTAGTGCTTATAAAAAGAAGGACAGGACCTGGCAGTGGAAAATCAGTAGTTCAATGGAGACAGTCATGCAGCACACAAGCGGCCAAATGCAATGATGCCAGGGATGGAGAGAGCTTTCAATCATCAAGCACACACGATTGTTCAGGAGGGACCCAAAGACATTAGGTAACAATCAGCCATGCTGAGATAATAGAAAACCCTGGCAAACCACATCTCAGGTCAGTCTGGGAAATGATAGCTGAATGTGGGGTGAAGAAGCTGAAACACTTCCTGTTTGTGGCCAGAGTTACTCTGGACCCAGAGTAAGTTCCAGCTGGCCGTGCGGAAATCAATGGGAATAGCTGGAGAAGGAGCAAGCACATCAAAGCATCTGGGAAGAAAAGAGTCTGAAATCACAGGTGCTGAGAAGAGCAGTAAACTGTGGGTACAGTAAAATGAATCAGATTTTAGGTTAAATCAGTTGTTCTTAACTATTTTCTGGGTTACAGACCCTATATTAAAACTGATTTAAACCATGTATCTGTTATTCCCACAAAAAGATTTGTTTACAATCTCAGGGGCCTTACAAACATGCTGGTCTCCTTGAAACTCATGTTATACACACACAATGGAATATTACTCAGCCATATAAAAGAATGAAATAATGCCATTTGCAGCAACTTGGATGGATCTAGAGGTTATCATACTAAGTAAGTCAGAAAGAGAATGAAAAATACTGTATGATATCACTTATACGTGGAATCTAAAATATGACACAAATAAATATATCTATTAAACAGAAACAGACTGACAAATATAAAGAACAGACTTGTGGTTGCCAAGGGGGAGAAGAGCGGGAGAGTGAAGGATCGGAAGTTTGGGATTAGCAGATGCAAACTATTACATATGGGATGGATAAGCAACAAGGTCCTACTGTATAACAACAGGGAACTATATTCAATATCCTGTGATAAACCATAATGGAAAAGAATATGAAAAAGAATATATATATAACTGAATCACTTTGCTGTACAACAGAAATTAACACATTAGAAGTCAACTATACGTCAGTGAAATGAAAAAAAAGTGTCTGAACTGAGTATTTAAGGCAGAATTTGGTTGAAAGCATGTTCCAGTATGGTGACCAGCAAAAATATAAATGAAACATAAGGAGTTCTGATGGGCTCAGATGGAGTGGTTCCATGTGGAAGTGGCGAGAAATGAGTTTACATAAATATGGAGAGACAATTGGTTTCTACCTGAGAAATTCTGCTGAGAATTTCTAATTTTATTGATGATTGATAAAGAAGTCACTGTTCTTCAGGCAGCAACAAAATGATATTTTAGACAGTTTATATTGGTAGCTATGTGTAAGTTTGATTGAAACAGAAAAACCCACAATGATTATTGAGGAATTGTGGACATCTTGGTTCAGAAGTAATCATCACTCATAAAGAGCTAAAAGGAAAAACAATGTTCAAGAGAGATAAACAAAAGTTTCTTGAATTAGCCCTAATTTCTTTCCAAAATTTAGACCAAAATGAATTTAGGTCTAAATTCATTCAGTGACTTCCCTGTTGGAAAAATCCATCTGGATTTTTGGAAAAATCTGGATGTCCTGCTGCCACCCACATATCAACAAATTCCCAGATAGAACCCATCAGTTTTATCTATTAAAATTATTATCACTACTGTAGGCCCAATGTCAATGAATGATGATGTAACCAGTATATCAAACAAACACAACTAGTGGGACAAAAAATCAGTTTATTTTCTTCCTACTGCCCATTTAAAATTATTTAGTGAAAATTGCATAGAGACTATGATTTTTTGTTTACTAAGGTAATGGCAGTCCTAGAGGTTCTTTAAGTTGAACTTCAACTTATGAATTAGACTATCTAGTCCAAGACGTTAATCAAAATTGTAACTTGATGTAACATCAAATTTCTCCTCTCCCTGAGCTCTGCTGGAAGACTCTAGGGAAATGGAGGGATGGTGGGCTCTCCTCTTTCTCCTTTCCCTGCTGACTTCCTCACCACACCCTTAGCTGCTGGACCTCCTACCAGGCTCAGAAAGTGTTAGGACAACCGTCCCCAACCTTTTTGGCACCAGGGACCTGTTTGGAAGATAATTTTTCCACTGACGGTGGCGGGGGGTAGGGTGGGGGTGGGAGGGATGGTTCAGGCAGTAGTGCCAGTGATGGGGAACGGCAGATGAAGCTTCGATCACTCACCCTCCGCTTACCTCCTGCTGTGCGGCCCGGTTCCTAACAGGCCATGGACTTGTCTGCAGCTTGGGGGTTAAGGACCCCTGTGTTAGGACACTTCCTAGTTGGCTGGGCTGCTCAGCACTCTCTAAACTTAGCAGGAAATTCCTACATTAAGTTGGTGCCCCAGTAAGCCTGGTAGATTTTTAAAGCTTAGAGTTCCTATTGGGCAGGCTTTCCTGATGTTTCTTTGACTCAGACCAGTGGACCCCTGTTTCAGATGGAAGGGTATGGAGAGTTCTCAGCCCCTTGAAATCCAGTAGTACACCTCTTGCTCTTTCTGCTGAAGTCTCCTCACCCTTCTAGACTGTCCTATTGACTATAACCCAAGACTATCCCACCCAGGTACCATGGATACAAATCTGGTCCACAGGAAACACCTACTCATTCCTTCCTTGGTAATTCAGGGAATACCTCTAATTGCAATGCGGCAGACTTCTGCTTGGCCCATCATCTCAACTGGTCAACTCTATGTAGACTTCTTTTGTCACTTGGGAGTCACACCATAGTCCACCGCCACTTTCTCATGTCTGAGTCAGCCATTGGTCTTCTGCATCTCCAACTGTAGCCAACATATTTCAGATTTCCCCAAGTGGCCCCCTGGAAGCTCCATTCACCAGGAATGGAATTAGAAAACAGTATCCTAAAGGCAGAGGGGTGTGAACTCACAGAGAGGCAACAGCTCTGTCCAGAGAAATCTCTTCAGCAACCACCTCTACCACACATGTGACCCTTTGTATAAATCCTTGATCTAGAACAATCTCTGAGGGGACTTCCTCTGTACGTATGTATAGGAAACTTGGGAGTTTCTAACTACCCACTCTAGTATCCTGATATCCATCATCTGGGCACCTGACTTGACACATCACAGTAAGATAGGACATATCACTCAAACCAGACCTCTACAAGTTTGTCTAAATTTCTTCATCCAACTCAGCACACTCATCGCCTTAAGTCCCATCAGACTTTCTATCCTAAATATTCTTTAACAAACTTCCTTGCCCACTGCCCTCATCATTTCTTCCCTGGACCATTAAAATAGCCTCTAACTATGCCCCATATCTTGACTGTCAGCCCTTTTACAACTGTCGTCACCATGTAAGAAAAGTGATGTACAAGAGTGCATAGTAGGTATTCTAACCTCTAGAAACGCAAACTTGCTTATAGTTTCCTGCATTCACCATGCTTTTCTCATACAGTAAAGACAGATGAGTTTCTCTTTTCCTGGCAAAACTGACCTCACAACACCACTTTTGTCATACTCCTTTCAGTCTGAAAAGCACTGCCTCCCATTTTTCATGTGGCTAGCTCTCTCTCAGAGTTAATTCTCCTAGTCCAGTAAGCCTCTCCCTAACCTTTATTTGGGGATGGATTCTCCACTGGACTTCATAGCTCCGGTACATCTCTATGTTAGCATTTCACATGCTTCATTCAGACACTGTAAGATCTTTCCCTTGGACAAGGACAAAGTCAATTTATCTTTGTGTCCTCACGTCGCTGTGCAGTACATGGCAGGCATTTAAAAGATGCTTGTTGAACTGAACCCAGGAAGCTAAAATCTAGCAAACTCTTAATAAATTTCACTGAACTGATACTTGATTTTAAACCATGTAAATAGTTCCTAATTGATTTGGTCCAAAATAAATTTCCTACATAAGAGTGAAACATTATTTCCAAATGCCAAAGTATATGGTATATCACTGAGAACTATATAAAATATGGGCAGCTTTCTGCCACTGTTTGGTTATGAAAATGTAATTTATTGATTTATTTTGATGGAATGAAGATTAGAAATTTGAATACATAAACAAAATATTCAAATTCAAGCTTTTAAAAATCAAAGAGTAAAAGTTAAAATTCTCCACTGAGGCACCTATATTTGCTTTGATATTTATTTGGACTTTTACTTAGTATGTCAGTATTGAGCGGGTTTTGTTTTGTTTTTTTTAATGGGATCCAGGTGAAAATTACGGAATTGAAAAAAAAGTCCCTAGAGAAACATAAGCTTTGACATGATTTTATCCTACTGTGGCTCCAGTAAGTAACACTTCCCGTTACGCCTACCATCTGATTTTGATTGCCAGGACAAGCTGTCCCTTGGATTAATTAGATGACATTGGATCTGGCAGCAAACTCAGTCAAATTTCCACTCTTCAGAAAAATTTCCGTGTGTATTTTTCATTCCGCACCTATTGAAAATTACCTGCATTCTGACTCCTAGCTTGCACTGTATACGTGAAACCCATTCATCCCAGCATTCTCTCATATTTAGGACATTTAGACCTAAAGGAAGAGAGAATTCTTTAGGTCCTTGCTTCAGTTCCCTTTACAACTCTGGACAAAGAAATGACATCCGTTCGAAGTTTACAATTTTAACCAATTATATGCATTGTCTCATTTATAACTAAGGTGCTAAAATACCTGCCCCTGAAATATTCAGTCAGTGGCTAGGTGAAAAATCACCTGTCAGAAATGTTGAAAGGGGATGTCAGCATAAAATGGGAGGTCTGCCAAGTTCTCCTTAGTTTATATGATTCTAAATAACATTTTTATTTATGAGATAACATTCAAAGACTCATGTCAGTTATCATCTTCCTTCCATTCAGCTACTAATGTCCTGGCTCTGCAAGGTTGATTGAAGAATTTGCTTTCTATACTACAGTCTGTTATGTAGGTGTGTACATGTGAATATGTGCACATGCACACATGTGTTTAATTTATTTAAATGAATGCCATTTTATAGATACATATGCACATATGTATACATATATGTATATGCATGTGTGTATATGCACATACATATGCAAGTATACACACATTCGTATACATATGTGTGTATATGCATATACATATATATGCATGTATACATATACACACACACATATATATACATATGGGGATGTGTGGGTGTTTACATGTTTGTATGGATATATATAAATTTTTTGTGCGTGTGCCTACATATATTTGTGTGCATATATATTTCATTCAGCAATTTTCTTTTCCAGTCAATCTTACTTAAGTTTTGGAATATATCTAAGTTGATGTATATTTATTATTTATCCAGTTCATTCATTTTTGTTGAAATCTAGTATTCCATCATTCATTCATTCAGCAAATACCTCCTAAATACTCAATATGTTGCAGCCACTATTCTAGACACCAAGAATGCAATGGTAAGCAAAACAAAGCCCTTGCTCTCATGAAACTGATACTCTAGTGGGGGAATCAGACATATATAAAAGGCAATATTGTACTTCAGATGATGACAAGGATTATCAGAAAAGCAAAGCTCAGGAGAGGTAAGCTGTTCAGGAGGAGTCCTTGAAGACAGAAATGGACATTACTGTATTACATAGGGTAGTTAGAAAATACTTCAAAAAAAATGTGAAACTTGAGTAAAGTCCTAAAAGAAAAGAGAGAGCAGGACATGTAAATATTAAGAGAGTAAAGTATCCAAGCAGAGGAACAACTCATGCATTAAATATACTTCAGGGTACTTATCCATTTCCCCATGAATGGATATTTTGGCTGCCTGCTTTTCTTTTACACATCCAAACAATGCTGTGATGAACTTCTAAGTAATAGCCTCTATGCACAAATGGAAGATTTGCTCTAGAGCAGCACTGTCCAATAGAAATATTATGTGAGTCACATAGATTTTCTAGTAACTACATTAAAAACTTAAAATAAACAGGTACAATTAATTTTAATAATGCATTTTATATAACCCAATATATTCAAAATATTATTACTTCAACATGTAATCAATATAAAAATTACTATTTTACTTTTTTTCATAAGTCTTTTAAATTCAGTTTGCATTTTAAACTTATAGTCCTCAATTTATACTAGCCACATTTCAAGTCCTCAATAAACTTGGTGACTAAATAAATAAATGTTTACATAATACAATAACCCACCCAATCAGGCTAACTAGGAAAAGATGTGAATTCAACCCATGTGGAATCCACATTTTTGTCTTCATAGACAAAGAACATATTGATTAGCTATAATAAGTATATACCCAACAAAGACAAAATTTGATTAATGTGCCCAAAGTAATATAAGTAATTCAAAACAGAATGATTTGATTTCCAGATTAAATTGATCACATAATCTAGATAATTAGACAAGCGCCTTATTCCCACCCACTTCACCCTCCCTGGGTCTCAGATTTGTATTCCTGCCCATTTAGCTGATTTGCAAGTACAGAAGCCAATTCATTCTATTTTGGAAAACATGCCATCACATGAGCCAGTGCCAAAGGAAACTAATTTATGAAAAAAGAAAAGGCAGGTGCACATTCTAAGATAAATCCTTAGGAAATAAAAAAAGTTTACCCAGAGTTCATGGCAAAGATATAAAGTCAGCAGATTTAAAGTTGGAAATCAAATATTGGCAAGAAAAGCCACTATATTTTTAAATTATGCAGTGATGCATGCAAGCTGTTATTGCAAGATAATGGGTTATAAACAATACACATAATAGTTAAAATTATTATGTATTGAACAGATGAGAATATGATAAATACATCATTTCAGTTCCTGAAATAGCTGACATCCAAAGAAGTTATGTGATCTAAAGATTATGTTTATCATTTCTTCCTTTGCTTAATGTTTATTTTCATTACCATGATTATGTATACTTCAGATTTTGTTTTAAATAGCTTTTCTGAGAACTGGCTTAAAATTGTGGGTGACAGGACAGAGATCACATTGCTTAGGTGGAGGGTGAATTTCAGATATTTGTCATTGTATTATACTCCAGGGACCTGAGTAAGACAATAATTGTATTATGTCCATCAGGGCTATGTTTATACAATGGATATAGAGTGGGCCTCCTTTAATTAAAAACAAATGAAATAACACCACAATGAATCACATTTGTTAACTTTTCTATTCAGGAAACAGAGTCAGGTGCAGACAAATTTTTGAAACACATAAAATCTTTTCTCTCTTCTCTTTTCTCTGCACCATCTCCCGCAAGATAACTTTATCTCTTGATCTTACTCTTAGTAATTTCATGATAAAGTGTTAGCAAAATGAAGGTTTGCTAAATGAATGAATGACTGTAATAATTATGGAGTCAGTAAATGCTTAAAAGTGTCATTCCCTTCATGTCATTCCCTTCAGGCCAATTCCTAAACTTGGAAAGCCTCCAAAACTCAAAGAAAAATCTCCTTAGGATTGGATTGCTGTGTAAGAGCTGATTTTGGGGGTGCAAGTAAACTAAATCTGACTGCCCCTCCAGTCTCACCACCATAGGCACCATGGCCTTGAGAAGGTCACATGATTTTGCTTCTTTGACCTGCAGGTTGTACAGTCTGCTTGTCCAGATCTTTCTAGAAGAAGAAAGGGGACAGGAGGATGGGGTGGGGCATGAAGATATGTTTCTCCTCATTGTAATCCTGTAGTTCCTCCTAGGTCTCACAGCCAGTAGGAAGAGAATCCTAATTCCCAGTCTTGCTACATTCCCACTGCATTTCTCCTACTACTTGAAATTGTGTAACTTTTGGAAGTGCTACTTTATTCAACCATACTTTCTACATATATTTTGGATATCTATCAAATGCAGGTGTTGGACTTCAAAGATGAGTAAACCATTTCCTGCCATCAAGGAATTAACAATCAATTGGAGAAGAGATAGTTAACACAAATAGTTAACATAATATACAATTATTATGTATAAATACCTAAGAAATACACAGTTGACAAAATACAAATAGTTAACAGTTAACATAATACAAGACCTAATAAAGTATACCAGAGAAGTATCCTACAAGAACAGAGACCATAACCATATTTTTCTCTCTTAAAAGATTTGCATCCCCTAACTCCAAATTTTTCACGATTTCAATTTGAACAGTAGCATATTTTAGAATAACCCCCCTAATGACTGCAACACTTCTGAAATGTGACTGGGTAGCCATTGCAATATGCAGCGTTTATTTTCAAATACTGCATTGCTAATGGAACCCAATCTTCAGGTACTCAAGGCAAAAAGGGAGACTCCTTGCCAAAGGTTAACATTGAAAATGTTCTGAGTGTTTCACTTAGTATAATTTATTGATTGTTTTTCAGAATTCCCAGACTAGAAATAGTGTGCTCAACAATGCATAAAAAAATTGATGGTGTCGGGCTTCCCTGGTGGCGCAGTGGTTGAGAATCTGCCTGCCAATGCAGGGGACACAGGTTCGAGCCCTGGTCTGGGAAGATCCCATATGCCGGGGAGCAACTGGGCCTGGGAGCCACAACTACTGAGCCTGCACGTCTGGAGCCTGTGTTCCGCAACAAGAGAGGCCGCGAGAGTGAGAGGCCCGCGCACCGCGATGAAGAGTGACCCCCACTTGCCACAACTAGAGAAAGCCCTTGCACAGAAACGAAGACCCAACACAGCCAAAAATAAATAAATAAATAAATAAAAGAAACCCAAAGTTTAAAAAAAAAAAAAGTAAGCTGAAATATTAAAAAAAAAAAAAAATTGATGGTGTTAAACATTGATATCAATCAATAAAATTATGAACAGGGTATATGAATCAATTAACGAAAACTAGAGAGAGGATTGTCAAACACTATCTTACTAATAAAAATCCTATTGGACTTACAAATAAAAAGAGAGGTAATGCTTTCAAGTTGTGCTCAGGTCTGCCAAGTACTGACACCTACAACTCAGTAATCAGTCTAAAGCAGCCATAACTTAAAGCTAAGTTTCCAACAATAAAATTTAAATACAGATTTTTTTTTAACACAGATAATCAGAAGTCAGCAGCACTATTTTCCTTTATTAGATTTGTGTGTTTGACTCAACAAGTCAATTGCTTTTCATGACTTTGAAGCAGAATAACCCATTTAAAGAAAGAAAGATTAATAATGTGCATTGTTATATATGTATAACAACTCTCCATTTACTGTTTATCATAATGTGTTAAGGTGCTGTGTTTCTAATATATGTACACACACACACACACACACACACACACGCACACACCAGTACACGTGAGTCTTGGAATTCAAGAAAAAGGCCAGTGTCAACTTAGTCCTATCATTGATGATCTATGTGACTTTGAGTAAATCACATCAACACTTTGTCTCCATGAGTTCAAAATTCTATTAATATGTCTTTTAAATGTCCTAAAAAGTGGGAGATTGATCAACTACTTTTCCACCCAAATAGTTTCACCAACTCCCTGAGTACCTTCCTCTGTGCCTCATGTCAGACAACTCAGGAACATTGTACAGAGAGAAAAACTCACAACCTATGGGCAGCCCACTGGAATAAAGTCTACATAAACTTGGTGGTCAGATTTACCCTGGAGTATTTACCTGTTCAGTTATAAGAATTGACCTATTAACTCAGCTCACAGTTTAGAGTACTAGAATATAAAGTTTCTCTTCTCTATTAACTAAGTGATTTCAAGTGCTTGTCTTGTGGGGAATACAAAGATCACTGTGGTCCCTGCCAGCGAGGTGGAGGAGGACAGCCTTGAATGTTTCACAAGGGCTTAAGACAGTGGCAAGGTGAGGATATCTTTGAGGATTGAAAGCCAATTGCACTGAGAGCCCTTTGTCCACCCAGATTGGATTAAATTGAAGTTATCAGGAGCAAAAATAAAATAAAATAAAATCACAGACATGCAATAGGAAGGAAATATGAGGAAAGAAAAAGAGATCTTGCATCAGTGGTGACTGGTAGGTGGATCCAGATGAACCAGGGGTCTTTTTGGTGCCCACTGGTAGAGAATCCTCCTCACTTAACTGCCCACCCAAAGTGCAGGAGGGATGTAGGGTTAATCCTTCCAGGTACCAAAGGCTGACTGTTCTAAGAAATCTCACACACTGCTCAGAAAAAGGAAACTAATGCCAAAGCCTACTGTTGGGTCAAGGTGCAGACCTTTTTCAGTTACTCTCAAGTCAAGTGTTAGAGAGTGTTCAGAAGCTTAACAGGGAAATAATAATTATTGGACAAGAATGAATAGGAACATAGATGGTTTAAATAGTTTATATCTATTTGCTCACTTGATCCTCACAACAGCCCTATGAGTGTTATTTTCATTTTACATAAGGAAACAAGAGACTTAGCAAGGTTGGATAATTGTCCAAAGGTTACAAGCTAGATCATGATCCATCCAGGTAGAACATGAGCAGGCCAATGGTCTCAATCTCTGTACTACACTGCCTCTGTAATCTAAGATTTCAGAATTTTGACATGGCTAGATAGAGCCTTAATCTCTACCCAGTGGTATCCAACTAGCATTCCCTCAAAGCCTTGACTATACTTTATTCATATCTGTGCTTTTGTTTATTTTAAAATATATCTGATAATCCTGTGAAATTCAAAGCATTCAGCAAAGTTCCTCAGAATCCTCTGTGGCACAGCTGTGCTTCTACCCCATGAGCGCCTGAAAAGGCACAGATGCCAATGGTCCAGAGTTTTGCTCTGCCCTGAATAATAAAATGATCAGGGGTTTTACTGCATCTGGCTCTCTTTGATCAGTGAAGATTCAGACTTCTTCGATGCAAAATATGACCGTGTCCGTTACAATTCCTATTACTCTCATTTACACTTACAGAATACTAAAAAAAAAAAAAAAAAAAAAAAAAAAAATTGGAAAGCCTTAGACTGAAAATATAGTAACCCATAACTTCTCTGAAAGTTCAGTGATTCAGCAACTTCACCTCTCTGGCAGAATTACTTTATACTCCCTAAATGGCAGTATAGAATGGTAGGATGTTCAATTCCCTCATACTGAAGTTGGGGAAATTGAGCTAGAGGGGTAGGCACAGCAGTCTCAGAGCACCAAAAACAGATCAGCAAGAACATTTTGGGTGCTCATACACTGGTTATGTGTTCTTTCTTGGATACTATTCTAATACACTGGGTCATCTTCTCAGCTGGGTGCTGTCTTTGGAGCCAGAAAGTATGGATCTGAATCCTCACACCCTCATCTCATAAGACAAAGCTAATGATTCTTACACAGTTGCAAGAATGAAAGGACATAGCATTTGTGAAAGTGTCTAGTACATTTGACAAGAGATGGAGAGAGTGTTTCCCAAAGAGGAGATATTTTATAGCATTGTCTGTATGCTGATTGGAATGACCCAGTCAGAGAGGGACAAGTTGCTAATGAAAGAGAGAGAGAAACTGCTGGAACAATGTCATTGTGTAGGTGAGAAGGGAGAGAGTCTGGTGCACACATGCATATGAACATGGACAGTTCATTTCTAGTAACAGGAGGGAAAGCAGAGAATACAAGCATAGATGCTGGGACATAGCGGTGAAACTTAGTGCTTCTGCTTCCTCAGTAAGATAGAGAGCAAGATCATCATTGAGAGTGAGAATGAACAGTTAGGATTTCTTACAGCAATGAAAGAAGTGGATGTCAGCCACATTACCTATATTTGAGAATTCTTCCAGAGTAGAACCATTTAATAAAATAACAAATACTAATACGTACCATTTACCAAGATTGCTCTGAAACGTTTATTTTATAATCAGTACTGAGAAAGATGTATCAATACTAAGGACTAGGAATTGTGACAAGAACTGTATCCATAAACAGGTGAGACCCGGTCCCCGACTTCAAGAAAAGCAGATTCCAATACAAAGATAGACATGAAAACAAATATATGCCTTAGTCTGGACTGAGTTATAGGTTAGAGGCATCTTTAAGGTACAGAGGGGGTCACAGGGCAATAGTGTTCTTCCATCTGAGTTGTTTTAAAAGCTTTCTCAGAGGAAATGAAGGTTGGCCTCATTTGGAGGACAGTGGCAGGCAGCATGGTGGGGAAGGGCATTCCGTTCTTGGAGACTGGTTGGTGGCTGAGAATGAATTACGGTAGGAGGTCAAATTGTAGATGATGAGTAGAGGCCAGTTCACGAAGTACCTTCTAAGCTGTGCTAATGATTCCGAGCAATTCTGTAGGCTAGAGATTCTCAAAATGTAGTGCACACAAAGATCACCTGAAGAAATTGCCAAGAAAACAATTATTTCCCTCATTCAACCTCCAGAGACTTAGATAATTCTTATGCCAGCTTGAGAAAGATGGCATTTGAGGTATTAAGATGAAGTTGAACTATGTTGCCCATCCTCTGTCCCCTGTGTCTTGTATAATTCATCCCTAACCAATTATGTGAGGTATAGTCATGCTTTTTATATTGTCCCATTATTCAGAAGTAAACTTTCATCAGTGTTCACAATAAAGAAGAGACTGAAAGAGACATTTGTAGACCAAAGCCAAAATAAGCATGGCCTCTTGCCCTCCAGTTGTCAGATCTAAGTGAAGATCTAACAAAGCAACACAGAGCAGCCATGAACTTATGCTGAGGAAGAGGAAGTAGGAGGAAGGAAAGAAGAAAGGCCTGGGTCCAACCTTTCTTTTTCTCTAATTTTCATAACAGCAGGAGAGGTGGGGATATGAGGAAAGGCATGGGTACTGCAGAGGGGCAGGGCAGGCCCTGTTCAACATCCTTCCACCTTTCCTTCCTGGTCCTATCAGGGCCAAACAGCAAGTTCAACCCAGGGCCAGGCTATAGTTGTCGACATTATTGATATTACAAACCAGTGATTTCAAGGTCAAGCTAATTATCACTGGAAAATAATATGTGAATGCTGACTCCCTTTGGGTGCAGCCTACGAAAGAACACTCGGAAAAAAAGGATGCAAATGTTCATTGTTGGCTTTTGTGTTAGTTGATGATCCTAAGGTTTGCCTGGGCAAGTCAGGTTTTGACACTAATAACTGGAACTGACCTTTTGGGTATAAATGTTAGAGGTTTTTTCACTCATTCATTCCTTTCATTGATTCCATGGTAAATACAGCTTTAAAGTTTATGTGGCATGATAAGTAAGAGTAAAGGCAGTGTCTTTTAAGGGAAACACTTTTTTAAAAAATTCATTCTAAATATCCTATACCCTTTTAAAGTAAATATTCTGAACCAAAGTCAGACAGGCTGATAACAACATCATCTAATTACCCAAATAATCTAGACTTACTCAAATAATCTAGTCATGATTTATGACCAAAAAAAATAAAAGAATCTAATCAGGGAGTGGCAGTATTTGTGATTAAAATTCTTCTGAGGCAAGGAACTGAAAAATAAACATTTTTTTCTTAATCAATATATGTGATGAGTGTGGTCACTGTCAAATATTTTAAAAGACAATTCCAACAATTGCAAGAGATTTACCTTTAAAGAAATAATGAAGATTTGTAAATGTGGCAAACTGTTGATGCAATTTTGAACCTCAACTAAGTTTGCTCCATTCAACCATTACACATTTTCTTTTCATCTTGCTATTATTAGAAATGGAAATAGAGCATCTTTACACAAAGCAACACATCTAGCCAAGAATTGCAATTACCCTCACAGCTCTCACATTTTATCAACAAGATCTGCCAACAAAACATTTTGAAAATAAAGACAATAAATGAAAATCTCCCTATGAAAAGTTACCTGAGCATTAGACAATTATTCTGCATATGTTTAGCTTGATAGAATTCATATTTCAGACTTTTGTGCATAATATGTTGATGATTACATAGGTCAAACTTACCAACTAAATTATACAAGTGCTTTTTATTCATTCTATTTTTATTATTTCAGATATGAATTTTTTAATTAATCATAGCTTATGAAAAACTCAAGTCCAACCATTTTTACTTTGACTATTGATGAGATTACTGGCTATTAGGGAAATAAATGTACTTTAATCATTTTTAAACTGACATTATAAATTGAGGAACTGAAGAAAAAGGAAAGAGAAGCAAAGGAAGACAGAAGAATAAAAAAAAAACAAAAAGAAACAAGAAGAGTCTTTGAAATGAGACAACCTGAATTAAGCTTGGATTCCCCATTAACTAATGATTCTATCTTGACCTAGCTGAGACTCAGTTTCCTGTGGATAACAAAGGAGATAAAAATTCCTACCTTGCAGAGTCTTAATCATGATTAAAGGAGATGATATAAATTAATAGACAGTCAGTATGCTAATTCCCATCTTCCTACCTCTCTATGACCTAATGGAAAATTTCTATGTTGTCTTGAAGATATGAATGGCCAACTAAATGGTAGCAATCTTTCCAGTTTTAGATAAAATTATAGTAAATTACAGATTGATATAAGTTATAGTAAAGTTCTGTTGCCCTGGAAGCACAGCCTAAGATGGGGACACTTGTATGATTTATTGAGAGAGCATTCTCAGGAGAGGCAGGTAATGGAGTGAGGGAAGGTGAGTAAGACAGAGAAAGAAACTAGGAGAGATCTACCTTCATCCTTATCCCACCAGAGGACTTTTGGAACATGCATTTCACCAGCATGTATGGGTCCTCTAGGCGTCTAACACACCCCAATATTACTCATTCATTGGCTATAGGCCACCACCCTCCTGAGAGTTTGGGGCATATGCTCCCAAGCATTTCCCAACTAGTAAGCTCCTATAGGCCTAGGGCAACCAACACTCCCTGTAACAAGGCACCAGGGGAATTGGGTGGGACACCAATCACAACCACCATAGGAAGGAGGAAAAAGACTGAGTTCACTCACATAGATTTTATTCTAAATCATGCACTCCAACATAGACAACTTAAACAAGAACTATATAATTCAGTTTTTCAAAACCAAATGCGAGAACAATTATGTACTCACGTTTAAGAAAAGTTAACTATAGGATTCTTTGAACAGAAAATATTCTTAGAACATCTCACATTGAATTTGATTTATATATATTTGATTTCCCCACACATTTTAGGAATTTTATCATCCCTCAGATCTCCAGCTCTATGATCTTATGAATCCATAAAGTGCATTGTATTGCAGCTATATTGTAGATGCTAAATTTTATTGATTCAGGAATTAGGACACCTTATGTATATATCTATCAAATCATCAAGGTGTACACCTTAAATATATACAATTTTCCATTGTCATATTACCCCAATATAACTTAAAAAAATAAAATACATTGAAACTCATGACTCAGAAAGAACTTTCTTAGTTGAGTTATATAAATAAAGAACATTTTGCAACTTTCAAAAAAAAAAAAAGAAAGCATGATGCCTTGACTGATACCATGAAGCTACTTACTGGGAAAAAAATTCAGTATTGGACTTGTCCTGTAATTAGGCTGAACAGCCATCCTGGTTTGCCTAAAACTGAAGGTTTCCCCTGGATATGAGACTTTCAGTTTTAAAAGCCAGACAATCTTGAGCAAACTGAGACTGATTGGCCATCCTACCTGAAATTTATAGCAAGAAGTTTCCTTATACCTATGAATTAAGATATTAGAGTATTTGGTTGTTTAGTTTTGGCTTATTCATCAATAGATACATAATTTGCCCTCTCTCCATTTTTTTCTTTTTTTGCCATCGATATGTCTTTTTTATTCTTCCAGTTTTATGGAGACATAATTGACATACAGCACCATATAAGTTTAAGGTGTACAGCATAATGATTTGACTTACATACATCATGAAATGATTATCACAGTAAATTTAATGAACTGTCATCATCTAATAGAAATACAAAATTAAAGAAATAAAAAAAATTGTTTTTTCTTCTGATGAGAACGCTGAGGAATTACTCTCTTAACAACACTCATATGTAACATATGGCAGTGTTCATTATACTTATCATGCTGTGTTTTACATCCCTAGCACTATTTATCTTGTAACTGGAAGTTTGTGCCTTTTAACTGCCTTCATCCAATTCTGCCTCCCCCCACTCCTACCTCTGCTGACCACAAATCTGATTTCTTTTCCTATGAGTTTTTTGTTTGTTTGTTTTTGAAGTATAATTGACCTACAACACTATGTTGGTTTCTGCTCTACAGCATAGTGATTTGGTATTTCTGTACATTTCAAAATGATCACCATGATAAATCTAGTTGTAGTCTGTCACCATGCAAAGATGTTACATAGTTATTGACTATGTTGCCCACACTGTACATTTCATACCTGTGACTCACTTATTTTGCAACTGGAATTTTGTACCTCTTCATCTCCCTCAACTATGTTTTACTCCCCCCACCCCCCTCCCCTCTGGCAACCGCCTGTTTGGTCTCTGTATCTATAACTCTGTTTCTGTTTTGTTATGTTTGTTCATTTGTTTTTTCAGACTCCACATGTAAGAGAAACCAGAGAATATTTGTCTTTCTCTGGTATATTTCACTAAGCATAATATCCTCTAGGTCCATCCATGTTGTTGCAAATGGCAAGATTTCATTCTTCTTTGGCTGTGTAGTATTCCATTGTAGATTAGATATAGATATAGATATAGATATACCACATCTTCTTTATCCATTCTTCACTCCATGGACACCTAGGTTGCTTCCATATCTTGGCTATTGTAAACAATGCTGCAGTGAACATAGGAGTGCATATGTCTTTTCTAATTAGTGTTTTTGTTTCCTTTGGATAACAACCCAAGAGTGAAATTGCTGGATCATATGATAGTTCTAATTTTAATTTTTTGAGGAATCTCCATACTGCTTTCCATAGTGTCTACACCAATTTACATTCCCACCAATAGTGCACAAGGATTCCCTGTTTCCCACATCCTTGTCAACACTTGTTATTTGTTGTCTTTTTTTATAATAGTCATCCTGACAGGTGTGAGGTAATATCTCATCATGGTTTTGATTTGCATTTCCCTGATGATTAATGATGTTGAACATCTTTTCATGTGTATTTTCTTCAGAAAAATGTCTATACAGATCCTCTGCCCATTTTTTAAATCAGATTTTTTTTTGATGTTGAGTTGTATGAGTTCTTTGTATATTTTGGATATTAATCCCTTATCAGATATATCACTTGCAAGTATCTTCTCCCATTCAGTAGGTGGCCTTTTTGTTTTGTTGATAGTTTCCTTCATTCTGCAAAAGCTTTTTAGTTTGATATAGTCCCATTTGTTTATTTTTGCTTTTGTTTTTCCTGCCTGAAGAGACATCCAAAAAAATATTAGGAGATCAATGTCAAAGAGCTTACTCTCTATGTTTTCTTCTTGTTTTATGGTTTCAGATCTTACATTTAAGGCTTTCATCCATTTTGAATTTTTTTGTGTGCATGATGTGAGAGTCCAGTTTGATTCTTTTGCATGTGGCCATACAGTTTTCCCAACACCGTTTATTGAAGGGGTAGGTTATCTTATCCCCGTTGTATATTCTTGCCTCCTTTGTCATAGAGATTAATTGCCCATAAAAGTGTGGGCTCTTTTCTGGGCTTTCTATTCTGTTTCATTGACCTACATATCTGGTTTTGTGCCAGTACCATAGTGTTTTGATAATCGTAGCTTTGTAGTATAGTTTGAAATCAAGGAGCTTGATACCTCCAGCTCTGTTCTTCTTTCTCAAGATTATTTTGGCTATTCAGGGTATTTTGTGTTTCCATACAGATTTTAGAATTATTTGCTCTAGTTCTGTGAAAAATGTCATTGGTGTTTTGATAGGGATTGCATTGAATCTGTAGATTGCTTTGGGTAGTATGGTCATTTTAACAATATTAATTCTTCCAATCCATGAACACACTATATTTCTATCTGTTTGTATTGTCTTTAATTTCTTTCATCAGTGTCTTATAGTTTCCTTATAGTTTTCTGAATACAGGCCTTTCACCTCCCTAGGTGAATCTATTCCTAGGTATTTTATTCTTTTTGATGCAATTGTAAATGGGATTGTTTTCTTAATTTTTTCTTTCTGATAGTTTGTTGTTAGTGTATAGAAATATAGATTTCTGTATACTAACTTTATATCCTGCAACTTTACAGAATTCATTGATGAGCTCTAGTAGTTTTTTGTTGGCATCTTTAGGATTTTCTATGTAGACTATCATGTCGTCTGCAAACAGTGACAGTTTTACTTCTTCCTTTCCAATTTGGATTCATTTTATTTATTTTTCTTTTCTGATTGCTGTGGCTAGCAACTTCCAATACTATGTTGAATAAAATTGGCAAGAGTGTACATCCTTCTCTTGTTCCTGATATTAGAGAAAATGCTTTCAGCTTTTCACCATTGAGTATGATGTTACCTGGAGGTTCACCATATATGGCCTTTATTATGTTGAGATATGTTCCCTCTATACCCACTTTGTGGAGAGTTTTTATCATAAATGAATGTTGAACTTGTCATAAGCTTTTTGTGCATCTATTGAGATGATCATATGATTTTTATTCTTTAATTTGTTAATATGGTGTATCATATTGATTGATTTGCAGATACTGAACCATTCTTATGTCCCTGCAATTAATCCCACTTGATCATGGTGTATTCTCCTTTTAATGCATTGTTGAATTCTATTTGCTAATATTTCATTGAGGATTTTTGCATCTATGTTCATCAGTGAAATTGGCCTGTAATTTCATTTTTGTTGTTGTTGTGATATCTCTGTCTGGTTTTGTATCAGAGTAATGCTGGCTTTCTCTGCAATTTTTTGGAATAGTTTAAGAAGAACAGGTGTTAACTCTTCCCTAAATGTTTGGTAGAATTCATTTGTGAAGCCATCAGGTCCTGTACTTTTGTTTGTTGGGAGGTTTTTAATTACTGATTCAATTTCATTACTGGTAATTGGTCTGTTCATATTTTCTATTTTTTTCATGGTTCAGTCTTGGGACATTGTACATTTCTAGGAATTTGTCTATTTCTTCTAGGTTGTCCATTTTATTGGTGTATAATTGTTTGTAGTAATCTCTTATGATTCTTTGTATTTCTGTGGTGTCAGTTGTAATATCTCTTTTTTTATTTCTGATTTTATAGGTTTAGCCTTCTCTTTTTTTCTTGATGAGTATGGCTGAAGTTTTATCAATTTTCTTAATCTTTTCAAAGAAACAGACTTTTGTTTTGTTGATCTTTTCTATTGTTTTTTTAGTGTCTATTTTATTTATTTCTGCTCTGCTCTTTATGATTTCTTTCCTTCTACTAACTTTGGGTTTTGTTTATTCTTCTTTTTCTAGTTCCTTTAGGTGTAAAGTTAGGTTATTTATTTGAATTTTTTCTTATTTTCTGATGTAGGCTTTTATCTCTATAAGCTTCCCTCTTTGAACTGCTTTTGCTGCATCCCATAGATTTTAGATCATTGTGGTTTTGTTTTCATTGGTTTCTAGGTTTTGTTTTTTTATTTCTTCTTTGATTTTTTTAAGTGATCCATTGGTTGTTTAGTCATATATTGTTTAGCCTCCAGTGTTTGTGTTTTGTGTCATAATTTTTTTCTTGTAGTTGATTTCTTGCCCACAGTGTTGTGGTCAGAAAAGATGCTTGATATGATTCAGTCTTCTTAAATTTACTGAGACATGTTTTGTGGCCTAGTGCGTGATCCATCCTGCAGAATGTTCCACGTACAACAGAAAAAGGATGGAATGTTCTATATACACCTATTAAGTGCATTTGATCTAGTATGTTGTTTAAGGTCAGTGTTTCCTTATTGATCTTTTGTCTGGATAATTGGTCCATTGACCTTAAATGTAAAATGTAAAGTAATTAATATATTTTGTATTTATTCAGCCCCTCTATGTCTTTTGATTAGAGCATTTAATCCATTTACATTTAAAGTAATTATTGATATGTATGTATTTATTGCCATTTGTTAATTTTTTGTGTGTGCTGGACTGGGTCCTGGGCCCTCTGATGGACAGCGTCGCATCCTGTGCCCCCTCTACATTTAAAATTTGGAACGAAACAAACAGTAGCAGATTTTAGATCTTCTTCACTGCCTCCCCACCCCATACCTAATCCCTGAAAAGTTGTTTTTAGATGAAGCTCCTAATTAAATGACAGGATTTCTGTCAGGTGTCTCACTTGTTTGTTCTTAGGCAGAAAGTAAAATTTCTTACCAGTTTCTATAGGTCATCCCTGATTTCTCTTAGTAGTATCTAAGCAAAGCTTTATCTTGATTCAGAAGTAATTTTTTATTCATTCCTGCTTCTTTCTCTTTGTGGCTGTTGTGAGATTAGGATTTAGTCCTCTCCCAATTTGAAAGCTGTTTTTCTACTTTTCATAATTTAGGAAAGTATGCTGTTGGCTAAATCAATTTATTATTGGATTTGTCAGTACACCCAAAGCTTGTAGTCATGTGAAGTCAAGAGAGAATATAGGATTGTAAGTGATTTGCTAACTTTCATAACATTTAAGTAACTTATGCTTAGCCTAAAGAAGGAGGTAAACACCTGGTTTTATCTCAACTTCAGTGTCTTTCCCAAGAACATTGCCAATTTCTGGTCGCAGCCTAGGGCCTGGATCATGTTGTGAGGTTCCCGTTTTACTGCTTTTTCTGATCCAAGAAAAACTGCTGACAATGCTCTAGCTAGAGTGTAAAGCACAAGTAAGATTTAAGTTCAGAAAAGACTAGACTATCCACAAAAGAATGAAAATAGGTGGTGATATTTCTGGAGCAAGTCTGACAAAGTGCTTGTCCTCAAAGGCTAGGGCATGTCCTCTATTTCAAGGGAGTTTAAAGAAGGGCCATGATAGAAGCAAGTCATCTCTTTCAACAAATTGCTTGATTGGGTTCCAATTCCAATTTTATTCTTACCTTGTAGCACTTTCACATGTGATACCCTTGTCCCATTAAAACTGCTGTAACCCTTGCATGAGATCACCTAGTGATTGCCTGCAAGAAAAATTCCACTCAGAGCAGAAGTACCTGCTACATCTCAGTTAATATCCGACACTTGAAAACTACAGAACTGATGCTTGCTTTTACCTGGTGACCTACTCAATATTATTGGGGCCCCTATCCACATCCAAGCTTGCTGTTTGCAGGTGGACACATACTAAATTAATTGGCAAATAACTTCATAACATCACATGCTTTCTACATATTTCATAAATGCTTGTCTTTCTAAGGAGATTTACTTTACAGAAACACAGCATCTCTAGAGACAGAGATTGAATTCAATCCCTGCACTTAATGGAAATCTTAATGGATAAAAAGAGCCGGACCATCTCTGGTCATCCTTTGGTGCTTGGATATGAAAACATTTTAGGTGTAAGGTTAGGTTATTATCCTCTCAAGATTCCTGCAAGATAGATTTTTGTATTCCCATTTGACAAATGAGGAAAGTGGAACTTAGTTGGTTTGATCAACTTGTCCAACTGGTAAAATGTAGAAAGGATTTGACCCTGGGGTTCTATGATGCCAAAATCCATGCTGCTTCTGTTATACCAAAACTGCCTCCATTAGAGAAATTTCCATTCAGCATGTTTAACTGACAGATTCACAAATGGCACGGTAAGAACATGTAAGTCTTATGAAGCACTGATACCCTGCCCTCAATGAATCAATAGTAAAATAGGAGAGGAAGACAAGTAAGCAATCGATCCAATCCAATGCATAGTTTCATAGCGAAAATTACGGAACACTATGGGGAAACTTTGGAAGAATTCCTAACCCAGTTTTGAGGTTTCGAGTTTCTTGGGGGAAGGAACATCAAATAGAAAATCTAAAGGGCAATTAGAGATTATCAAGATGACACTAGGGTATTAGGTTACCCCAAGCATTCCAGACAGGGTAAATGATAAACTGCAACTGAGAGGTAAATGAATATATGCAGAATTAAGCCAAATGCCATAGTACAATGAAAAGGAATGAAAATGCAAATGATCATGAAGCAATAAAGAAGAAACAGATTTGGAATAAACATATTCTAAAACAAATAAGCCACTGCAAATTCTCAAACACTAGACTATGCAATACCAGCCCCAAAGGGTCCTCTGAAGGCACTTTGGTTTGAATTACACAAAGGATACGGGAGGAAATACAGCCACCCCTCAGTATCCATGAGGCATGAGTTCCAGGACCCTCGTGGATACCAAAATTCGTGGATACTCAAGTCCATTACATAAAAAGGTGTAATATTTGCATATAACCGATACACAGCCTCATCTATACTTTAAATCATCTCTAGATTACTTAAAGTACCTAATACAAATTAAATAGTATGCAGATCATTGTAAATACAATGTAGATGCTATGTGAATAGTTTCCATTACACGGCATATTCAAGTTTTGCTTTTTGGACCTTTCTGGAATTTTTCCTAATATTTTTAATCTGCAGTTGGTTGAATCTGTGGATGCAGAATCCATGAATATGTGAATCTGATGCCACACTTCAAGCCTTTGCCAGTACGTAACTTTTTTCATGCTAAGCAAAATACTGGTGGCAGATGTGTGATGATCATTTATTCCCTATGCTCAGTGAATTTACATTAAATGGAAATCAGCAGCCTGTCTTAGTAATTGGAGTGTGACCCCTTTGCAAGCAGCTTTTGACAACATGTCTGTCCAGGAGTGTTTCTAAGGCCATTGCCCCAGGGTAACTGTGCACTGGGTGGCGTTTGGGTGGAAGCCGTGCAGAGGTGAGACCATCAGTACCTGGTATGCATCTTTTAAGAGCATCTTTTTATGAACTATTTGATTGTGTAATTTTTTTCATGTCTCTTCCAAAATCAGTCATGTTTAGAATCAGTTGCTCAAACTTGCCTGGTGGTACAATCTGACAAAAACTTAAAGTGTACTGATGTTAATGTCACAAATGTTGGACAAAACAAAGAAACTGACTTTTGGCAACTGTATTGTTGAAGGATGAGGTTTCACGCTGTAAAAAAACCAAATTCACTTGCTGCATTGTCAGTGCTAAGCAGCAGCGACACTTCCATTGCTACTGTGTTGCTGTGTTCCCCTTCTCAGAAAGGTGTTTTATGTATTTTTAATGCGGTGGTAATAACATTATTAAAAATTAAACCACAGGTTTACTTTCATTACTATACTTTCAAAGTAGTTTGCTAATTAGAGATCTGGAAAGCCCATCTTTTATAATTGGTTTTTCTTATTTTAAAAGATTTCATTCAGTGATGGCCGATAGTAAATTTTGCTCCATACAAGAAGAGAGAAGGAAACTAAGCTGATCTAAATGAGGCCATGTCCAACCTGTTCTACTTAACATGATTCAGTTGAACTGTAATGGTATCAAAACAACTGACTTCTACCATTCAAACTTAAGTATTCTACAATAGGCTGAGTAATGTGTGTTGCTTCCTGCTTAAAGCACTTTCGGAAATGACATCTTTGAAGTATGGCACCAAGCAATTTTCTTCTCACCCATGATTTGTGAATATTGTTTCAAAACATCGTTAAGTCAAATAACCATAGTCTAATTAAGTCTTTTGTAGTTTTGAGGCAGTTTCATGAAATGCCATGGGATTTATTTGACTTATTTCTTCACTTGACTGAAAGTTCTTGACGCTGAGTGAATCTAAACCCCAGAATCCTCATCCTGAGGAAATAAATGCTGCAAAGCATTTGGATTGAAATAGTATTGCTTAATGTGATGTTAGAAAAACAAAGCTGAAGGACTTACTCAGCAGTTCTGCCAAAATATCATGATGTTGCTTTAGGCAAGTCCCATTTACTTCTTTGTGCTCTGAAGGGCACAGCCGCAAAAGGGTTAGTTAAGAAGTTGTAGGTAGGTGAGCACTTGGGATTTAAAGTATAAGACCCTGTCAAAGAATAAGAAAAAGACCCCTAGAGCTAAAATAAAAAATAATATTTTTTTTCTTTTTTTTTTTTATTAGTGTATACATGTCAATCCCAATCTCCCAATTCATCCCACCACCACCCCCTCCCCCACCAGCCTCTTTCCCCCCTTGGTGTCCATACGCTTGTTCTCTACATCTGTGTCTCTATTTCTGCCCTGCAAACCAGTTCATCTGTACCATTTTTCTAGGTTCCAATATATGCATTAATATACGATATTTATTTTTCTCTTTCTGACTTACTTCACTCTGTATGACAGTCTCTAGATCCATCCATGTCTCTACAAATGACCCAATTTCATTCCTTTTAACGGCTGAGTAATATTCCATTGTATATATGTACCACATCTTCTTTATCCATTCATCTGTCGATGGGCATTTAGGTTGCTTCCATGACCTGGCTATTGTAAATAGTGCTGCAATGAACATTGGGGTGCATGTGTGTCTTTGAATTATGGTTTTCTCTGGGTATATGCCCAGTAGTTGGATTGCTGGGTCATATGGCAATTCTATTTTTAGTTTTTTAAGGAACCTCCATACTGTTCTCCATAGTGGCTGTATCAATTTACATTCTCACCAACAGTGCAACAGGGTTCCCTTTCCTCCACACCCTCTCCAGCATTTGTTGTTTGTCGATTTTCTGATGATGCCCATTCTAACTGGTGTGAGGTGATAAAATACAAAATAATCTTTAAAGAAGATAAGTTTATTTCCTTGATGGATAAGAAAGTGATATGTCTGGCAAGTAAGGAGTAAATTCAGCAAGTCTCCTGGAGCTGAAAGGAGTAGGGTAAGTAGAGAGACAAAAGACAGAACTGGATTTTGTCTCATGTTAGAAGGATTTCTAAGCATTACATTCTGATTGATTAATTAGAGACCTGGATATTCCTCAACAGATTGGCCCTCTTTCTTGTTTGACTCTCAAAAGTGCAGTGTTAGTTTTCAAAGAGGTCTGGGATGGATTCCTAAGACTTGTTGCACTCAGGCTTGTGTAAGCATGTGCTGAGAATTTGGGTGAATTTCCAAGCCAGACAGAGGAAGTAACAGAATGGTTGAATCTCAGAGATTGTTCCATTCAACATCTTCTTTTATAGAAGACACAGAAGTCCTGTGAGGTGAAATGATTTTTCCAGAGCAACAGAAATCTTGCTACTTGCAAGGAATCCAAAGTTACAAGGGACTGAGGTTGAGCAAAATAGGGCTATCATATTGTGATCCAAGTAGGACCACAAGAAGTCTCTGACATTGGAAGATTTAACAGAGAGGGACTCAAGTTGCTTCCAAATAATTTCTAATTAAAGTATTCATTTTTGCATCTTCTAAAGTTGTAGTATTAAAGATAAGTTTTTATGGAAGATCTTAGTCAGAAATTCAATTTAATTCATAAGTAATAAGTATGTACTATTCATGCAGCACTGCTAGGTGTAAGAAGCGTGGTGAGCAATGAAAGTAAATGATGAATACAACACTGCCCCTGTCTCTAAAAAAGACATAGTCTGGAGGGAAATACATACACCTGATTGTAATACAAGACTGTTGTGATGTGGGCTGTGATAGGATAATAAGTATAATACCATAAAATCCCAGAGGAAAAGTTATGTGTTCTGACTGAAGGGATTGGGAATGGCTTCAGAGAGGAGGTGATATTTGAACTGATCTTGATAGATTCTTTTGGTCATTCAACAAGCATAGAGTGAGTACTACTTACTAGGTGTCAAGCACTATCTTTGGTGATTGGGTTATATCAGTGAACAAAACAGATGCCCATCCCTTCCCTTGGGATGCTTACACTCTAACAATGAGCAGTATGTCTAAGAATATGTCAAGGGAGAAAATTCCAAGTAAAGAAAGTAACAGGAACAAATTCATGAATTATGAATATGCACAGAGTCTGGGGAGGCATCCCCACAATTGAAACATAAGTTTCACGGTAACCATTGGGGTAAAACATGTCCATAGATGGGGGGTGAAAAGGAAACAGTAGGGAATAGCAGTAAAGAGTATGTTAGAGAGGCGGGGTTTTGTTCTCTAGGCAATTGAAAATATTGTTTCAAGGAAGTGCTCTAATGAGGATTCTGAAACACCTGGGCACATATACACAACTGCTATGATTACTGTTTTTCAGTAGCATTGGGAAATGCCTGGAGATCAGTGTAAATGCTTCCAGGACTGGCAGCATGCAGGAGTCCCTGGACCAGGGGCAAATGGCTGAAATTTCGAGGTTTAGTTCAGCTCCACATTAATGTATGAGCTTTGGACTGTGTGGCCATGCCAGGAATCTAATCTATCACTAGGATAGTACTCCACTGAGGGAACACTGGCAAAAAGTAAACTGGTTTGGGGCCATGCTAAGAATTGATGCCAGATTCTGAAAGAGGACTTATGAGGTCAGTGTTACCCCAAGAACAATTATAACAATCAGGATCTTTCTGGACAAATCTATTTTCTCAGCAAGCACAGACTTTGAAAAGACTCAGTGGATCTCTCTTGCCTACAGTACACCAGAGTCTTGTCCCAGAGAGGTCTGTATAATTTCTAAAAATTTCTTGGAATATAAGGGTATAGGATGCAATCAATACATGCCGAACTGCACGATGACAGTATTTTGCTAGATCAATACTGTACTGAGAGACTTAAGAATATGCAGTTTTTCAAATGCTGCTTATCTTCAATGACTAGTTCAATCTTCTTCTTCTAAAAACTGCACTGGCCATACTAGCCACAGCTTATTTTTTCCAATTCTGTAAAACTTTTATCAGTGCCACTCATTTACTTTTCAATTATATACTATATACTCCCTCTACATAGACAGATGATAGATAAATACAGGATACATAGATAGATAGATAGATAGATAGATAGATAGATCGATCATAAATAGATACCTTAATCATCAGAGTGTGAAGTCTGTCGCTGAAATCAGACTCTGTAATTGTTTGATGACTGACTGGTAATTGGAGAGATTGTTCAGCAAATACAGGTAGCATTGGGTCTATGGAGTTGACAGGCTTTGAACCCTGTTTCAGTGATTCTCAGAGTATAGTATGAGGACCTTCTTCATCAAAATCAAGTAGAGTGCTTATAAAAAAATGCAGATCCCAAACAAGTATCCCAATGATTTTGTGCTCATTAGAATTTGACAGCCACTGCATTAATGTAATTGATGATGTAGGAAGGCAGTTAGTTTTTTACTGACAAGCAGCATAAAGGAAGGCTCTGACAAAGAGCAAGGATCATTGCAAAATGGTCTATGAGTGATCTTGCATCTGTGAGGAGAGCTGAGGAGTTTCTACCTATGTCAAGATAATAAAGGAACTGGATTTTTATTGAGCTTCCCACTGATGGTACTGTTAGAGGCTTTGAAGAATTATCTCTCTTAATCTTTACAACAACTAGTCAAAGACAGTATTAATTTTTGCAAAAGGACCTTGAAGAAGTTAAGCAACTTGCTCATAGTCACCCAGTTAATCCCACATCATTTGATCCCAAAGTCAAGCCCTTCCTAATACACCATGCTCAGACATCAAAACATGCTAGCAATTAAAATTAACTATCACTGTGTTGAAAGGCATCTTGTTTACAATGCCGGGTTTATGACTAAAATTTGTTTGTGAACAATACTTGAAAACCAACGAAGTGCCTTTTAGCAGTATTTTTTAAATTTTTAAATGCAATATATGATTTGTTGTTGTTGTTGTTGTTTAGGCTGCTAAAAGCACATTAATTTATGATTTTATTAAGTCTTCCTGCTTTACTTAAAAACTTCTCATTTTCCGTATAGCTTTCTGAACCACAAATTGGTTCTGTCACTTGTTGCCATGTGATCTGCTTTATAAAAGTCAAGGCATTATTGATATCTCAGAATAACAGAGAAAGAGGTATTTTTAGCTTGATTAAAAATAAGGAAGACAAGGTACTGAAGAGAAGGGAATCAGAGGGATGTCCAGGAAGAAGGTTCCAAAGGAGGAGATTCATTGTGACTGGAGATAAAGGACTTTAAAACACGTTCCCCAGTCTTTCAATTTTAAGTCAGCAAAAGTCACCAACACTTACAGTAAAGAGTCAGTGAACAGCCACACACAAGTAAATCCAAAATGGAAATCCTAGGAAGTAGGACCATCCTGGGACCAATTTAATCCACCGTAGACAAGTAGAATGAGGTTCAGAAGAGCAATAAAGGGCAGTGATAGAGGGAAAATTAGGGGCATTTCAACCAAACTAGCATAAACTCAAGAGTTAGATACTTTCTAGACATTCCTCTTGCCTTGAATCCTGATGGCCATCAGAATTCTGTGTGTAAATTCCAGTTGCCCCAGGACTCCTATGGAGGGAACTGCAAAAAAGAGGCTGGGGCTTCCCCGGTGGCACAGTGGTTGAGAGTCTGCCTGCCAGTGCAGGGGACGCGGGTTCGAGCCCTGGTCTGGGAGGATCCCACATGCCACGAAGCAACTAGGCCAACTAGGCCCGTGAGCTACAATTACTGAGCCTGCGCATCTGGAGCCTGTGCTCTGCAACAAGAGAGGCCGTGATAGTGAGAGGCCCGCGCGCCGCGATGAAGAGTGGCCCCCACTTGCCGCAACTAGAGAAAGCCCTCGCACAGAAACGGGGACCCAACACAGCCATAAATAAATAAATAAATAAAATTAAAAAAAAAAAAAAAAAAAAAAAAAAAAGAGGCTGACGACTTCTTTTATTTTGACTCAGGCTGACAGCACTCTCCAGCTATGCTATACTGACTTTCATGAGAGGCTGTTGTGCATAGATGAAGCACAGAAACTGAGAAATAGGATCCTGGAAGCTAGGGCAGAGGCTTTTGTCTTTCTAATTAAACCCAGCAGATTCAAGTTGGGTCAGCTGAGCAACTCAGGCTTCTAACATGTCACTGAGTTTGTGGGAAGTCAGGATTTTGGGGCTGATTTAGTTTGCATTTATATTTCTTTTTTTTATTTTTTAATTTTCTTGGTTTGAGAATATCTTCTCCTATTGACACATGCAAAGTCCAGTGAGAGGATTTTAAATGGGAGAGATTAAGCGACTCATCTTCATTTTCTTTCTCATGGCCTTACCTTGGGGAACACAGAGTGGCGCAGGAGAAAGAATACGACACACACCTGGTTCTGAATCCCTCCAGTGCATCTTACTGACTATAGGATCTCTTTCCTCTTCATTAAAGTAGGAACAATCCTACTTACCTTATCTGGCTCCTGTGAGGATCAAATAAGATAATACAAATATACCACTTAGCAATCGTCGATATATAACTTTGTAAAGTTATTAAATGACTCTCATGCAAATGTAAAGTAAGCATGTGCCATACATACACTGATGGAATAATAATGATGGAAATAAACTCCTTAATGATGGAACCAACAGGACAGTAAAGCTGGTTCAAAGAAGAGTTAAAGGAACAGTGATTATATAGTCCACCCAGAGAGGCTAACTGAAATAAGAATTCTGAATTAGAGACGAAACTGATTTTTGTCCTACAGAACAATAAAACCATAACTTTTGAGGTTATCTTTTGTACCAGACGTAAATTATTTGTATCTCTATTGGACAAAAAGTCTACAAGTTAACATATAATTTCATAGTCTTGACCCTGAACAATAAGAAATAGTAAAACAAACAAAAGTACAATCTCCTAGAAAGTTAAATCATCCTTGGGTGGGCCAGTTAGACAATGATCCCAAATGACCTTAAAAGCACATGCATTCATCCTCTTGTTTTATTTCCAAGTGTTAGATAATTTTCTCAACAGTCCCTCTAGTATCATAAGTAATCTCTGAAGATTATTCATGTTACAGAAGGTCTGGTGTCATTGTGTTGGACCTAATTAATGTATATGGGTGCAATAAGCTTTGATTAACTGCATAAGTTTCTTTGAGTATGGCCAGCAAATTCAGAGCTTCTGTTTAGCAGCTACTAAGGTCAGAAAATTAACTTCCATATGGAAATTTCAAAAGGAATCTCTGATTGCATTTTCATAAGCCTCTCTTGTTCCAGAAGTGCTTTTGTGGCTCTTATGGATGTATTAATTTCCTATTGCTGCTTAAACAAATCACCATAAACATGGTGGTTTAAAACAACACAAATTTATTCTCTTACAACTCTGAGGTCAGAAGTCTGACAAGGGTCTCACTGGGCTAATGTCAAAGAGTTGGCAGGGTGCGTTCCTGCTGGAAGCTCTTGGGGAAAATCAGTACCCTTGCCTTTTCCAGCTTTGGGAGGCCTCCTGTAATCCTTGGTTTGTGGACCCTTTCCTCCATCTTCAAAGCTGGCAATGAAGCATCTTTCAATCTCTTTTGCTCTGTCCCTCTCCTTCTGTCTGTCTGACTTCTCCTGGATCTCTCTTATAAAGACCCTTTGATTATATTGGGCCCACCCAGATAAAGCAATATGATCTCCCCATTTTAAGATACTTAACTTGATCACATCAGCAAGTCCGTTTTGCTACATTCTAGGTTCTGGGGATTAGGACGTGCACACTTGCAGTTAGGGAACCATTATTCACCCTACCAAAGAAGGGTGAGGAACAAAACACAAGAAACTCATCGGCACAGTATTCTTATACTACCTACACATTTTGGTGAATTTCTCTCTCTTTGAGGGGTCCAACCTCTGGTAGATTTCCTGTCCTGCCAGTAAATGACCTTCCTCATGAGATTTATAGAAACCATAGAACAAATAACAGACGAGTTTCCTAAGAGGGCTTTCTAGATCTTGGTTCTAAATATGAGGAACAACACTTGTGTTTTAGCGGTGGGTTTGCTGTACCTGATTAAATGAGATTTATTCTCAGATGTGGCAATCTTGGTATGACCTTATTTACACAACCAATTTGTCCAACTGTGTCCTGGTGAAAACAGAAGACAAGTGTTTGTTGATCTTATGCAAATAACCACATTGCCATAAAAACTAGTGTGTTGTTACTGAATTTTGAGGAGTAAGGGAAAATAAATTACCATATAAAGAATGTGTCATTTACAGGAGACTACACTGAGGGTTAAAGATAAAGAATACCTTCACTTCCTTAATAGAACATTTACATATCAGCAATACTCAAAACCCAATAACCTCAATTAGATTTCCCCCCACTATTCATTTAATCCTACTTAAGTCGTGTACATCTGGATGTTGGGTCACCATTCTGCATTCCTAAGGTCTTCTACTCCAGACCTACTAAAAAGCGTCCTGGAAGTCCTGATTCAGTGCTGTGCTACAGTCACAGTTGTCTAAGTGATATCACTGTAAGCTCCAAAGTCTATACCAGTGACTCGATTTCTTAAAGTACCAACAGTAAGAGTATCAGGTACTGATCTAAGGTGGCCTTGGCCTGCAGCGGCTTGAAGCAGGGTTTCAGCTCCCTGCCAGTCATTGAGGTTGGGTCTCGGCGGTGAGAGCACCAAACCCTAGCCACTAGACCAGCGGTCAGTGCCAGGGCCCTGGCCCTACGGCTTTGCAGAAAAAGAATTCCACAAAGACAGAAAGTAGCAAAACAAATTATTTATTAAGGGAAAAAAAGAGTACAGGACGTGTGGATAGACACACGGGCGGGCTGAGAGAGAGAGTCGCGCCCTCGTGGCAGTTTGAATCACATTTATGGGGCGTTTCTTCCGTGTTTCCTTTGACCAATCATTTTGATTTGCTTGGTTCAGAGTCCATATTTGGTGTATCTCAGGATTTTCCCATGTGTGCGCGTGCGTCTCTCAGCCAAGATGGATTCTAGCGAAGAGACCTATGGGTAGGTTTAGCCACTTAGCATCACTCCTCTTTTGACCTCCAGGGAGCCTTTCTGCACATGTGTAGTCGGGGAGGTCTCCTGACTTCGAGAATGAGGAATATGTGATCTCTTATCTTCTATCTGGGCAGGACCCAGCCTCCTCTCTCAATTGTCCTGTTATGCCCATCTCAGAGTATCAGTCCACAGGGAATGAACACAAACCATTTGACTTGAGGGCCCATCTATCTCCTGCCTCAGTACCATTTTTCCATGAGGTTCTGAGACAGATAACTTTGAAAAAGGCCCAGTTATCAGCCTATAGCTTATAGCAAAGTCTTCAGACAAACATGAGGATAAAGCAGAAACCACTTGTTGATGATGGGAACAAAAGACTATCTGAGCAGATAACATAGAAGGTAAATTATAAACTTTTATCTTTTCTTTTTAAGAGCAGACTAAGTACTCCAAGACCAATTGTCATTTTAAAATAAAGAAAACAAAACTCTAGTTTAATATTCATATAGCATTTGACATAAAAGTATTCACAAAATTAAAATATGTATATTGGGAATTCCCTGGCAGTCCAGTGGTTAGGACACAGCATTTTCACTGACAGGGCCTGGGTTCAATCTCTGGTCAGAGAACTGAGATCCTGCAAGCTGCACACATGGCCAAAAAAAAATAATAAAATAAAATAAAATATCTATCATTAATAAACCCATCAAAACTGAGCAAACTTTGCCAAATTTTTGACACATTTCTTTGCTTTTATCCAGACTCATTATGTGCAGATACTATATACTTCAATGCAAACAAAATTCAGTTCCCTCAAACCTCCTATACTATACACAATGATGTTTTTCTGTTCACTATACTTTTTCATAATTTGGTACATATTTTCTCTTTACCTTGTAAACAAAAGTATACTCCATTACCTTACATACATGAGCATGCATAATGCAACACCCTAGGGCCACATACATCTTTTAAACACCTTTTTCAAAGTGGTAAACATAAACATGTTCACTAGCATGCCCCAAAGTTACAACTTTTTTATAACATATAAAATAATGATACATAAATAGACACATGTATATATATATATGTGCACACACACATACCTGGTGACTAGATGTCAGTATTACCTCTTATTAGAAACTATCCAGATTTCTAGAATTATCCATCAGTTAACTTGATTTAACATAAGCTCAACATCTTAAATTTAACAAGGAACTTGGAAATTATGTTTAAAGTGATACATCACAAAGCACAATTACTATTGATATAAAAATTTTGTCAGAATCTTAATTCAATGAAATTTCATACATAATTTTACGTCTCCTTCATTTTAAACATTATATAGCAATGCTAACTTTTTTTTTTTACAAAAACATTTTGTTTTTATTTTTTTCTTTTTTGGTTTCTTTTTAAATTTTTATTTAAAAATTTAAATATTGGAGTATAGTTGATTTACAATGTCGTGTTAGTATCAGGTGTACAGCAAAGTGAATCAATTATGCATATACATATATACACTCTTTTTTAGATTCTTTCCCCATGTAAGTCATCACCACAGAGTGTTAAATACAGTTCCCTGGGTTATACAGTAGGTCCTTATTATTCATCTATTTTATATATAGTAGTGTGTATATGTCAATACCAATCTCCCAATTTATCCCTCCCCCTGCTTTCCCCCCTGGTAACCATAAGTTTGTTTTCTACTTCTATGACTCTATTTCTTTTTTGTAAATAAGTTCATTTGTATCATTTTTTTTTTTTAGATTCCACATATAAGTGATATCATATGATATTGGTCTTTGTCTGACTTACTTAACTCAGTATGACAATCTCAAAGTCCATCCATGTTGCTGCAAATGGCATTATTTCATTCTTTTTTATGGCTGAGTAATATTCCATTGTATATATGTATCACATCTTCTTTATCCACTCCTCTGTTGATGGACATTCAAGTTGCTTCCATGTCCTGGCTGTTTTAAATAGTGCTGCAGTGAACATTGGGGTGCGTGTATCTTTTCAAATCATGGTTTTCTACAAATATATGCCCAGGAAGGGATTGCTAGATTATATGGTAGCTCTAGTTTTCATTTTTTAAGGAATCTCCATATGGTTCTCCATAATGGCTGTACCAATTTACATTCCCATCAATAGAGTAAGAGGGTTCCCTTTTCTCCACACCCTCTCTAGCAATTGTTGTTTGTAGATTTTTTGATGATGACCATTTTGACTGGCATGAAGTGATACCACATTGTAGTTTTGACTTGCATTTCTCTAATAATTAGTGATCTTGAACATATTTTTATGTCTTTGTTGGCCATCTGTATGTCTTCTCTGGAGAAATGTCTATTTAGGTCTTCCACCCATTTTTTGATTGGGTTGTTTGTTTTTTTGATATTGAGCTACATGAGCTGTTTGTATATTTTGGAAATTAGTCCCTTGTCAGTTGCTTCATTTGCAAATATTTCCTCCCATTCTGATGGTTGTCTTTTCTTCTTGTTTATGGTTTCCTTTGTTGTACAAAAGCTTTTAAGTTTAATTAGGTCCCATTTGTGTATTTTTGCTGTTATTTTCATTACTCTAAGAGATGGATCAAAACAGATCTTGCTGCAATTTATGTCATAGAGTGTTCTGCCTATGTTTTCCTCTAAGAGTTTTATAGTATCCGGTCTTACATTTAGGTCTTTAATCCATTTTGAATTTATTTTTGTGTATGGTGTTAGGCAGTGTTCTAATTTCATTCTTTTACATGTAGCTGTCCAGTTTTCCCAGCACCACTTATTGAAGAGGCTGTCTTTGCTCCACCACATATTCTGGTTTCCTTTGCCATAGATTAGGTGACCATAGGTGCATGGGTTTATCTCTGAACCTTCTATCCTGTTCCATTGATCTATATTTATGTTTTTGTACCAGTACCATACTGTTTTGGTAACTGTTGCTTTGTAGTGGAGTCCGAAGTCAGGGAGCCTAATTCCTCCAGCTTCGTTTTTCTTTCTCAAGATGGCTTTGGCTATTTAGTCTTTTGTGTCTCCATACAAATTTTAAGATTTTTTTTGTTCTAGTTCTGTGAAAAATGCCATTGGTAATTTGATAGGGATTGTAGTGAATCTGTAGATTGCTTTGAGTAGTATAGTCATTTTGACAATATTGATCCTTCCAATCCAAGAACATGGTATAACTCTCCATCAGTATCCTCTTTGATTTCTTTCATCAGTACCTTATAGTTTTCTAAGTACAGGTCTTTTGCCTACTTACATAGGTTTATTCCTAGGTATTTTATTCTTTTTGATGTGATGGTAAATGGGATTGTTTCCTTAATTTCTTTTTCTGATCTTTTGTTGTTAGTGTATAGGTGTGCAGGAGATTTCTATGCATTAGAAATCTGGGTCTTAACATTGAGATAGCAATCTCTGGGAGAGTTTTCACCATTTGATATTATGTGGAGCCGGGAGTCTCTGGTGGACCAATGTCCTGATCTCAGCCTTCCCATCTCAGAGGCTCAGGCCTGACACCTGGCCAGAGCTCCAAGACACTGTCAGCCACACGGCTCAGAAGATGAGACAAGAAAAAAAGAAAGAAAAAATAAAATAAAATAAAGTTATTAAAATAAAAATTTTTTTTAAATTGTTAAAAATAAAAAAATTAAAAACTAATAAAAAGAAAGAAAGAAGAGAGCAACCAAACCAAAAAAATATCCACCAGTCATAACAAGCACTTAAAAACTATACTAAAAAAAAAAAGGACAGACAGAACCCTTGGACAAATGGTAAAAGTAAAGCTATACAGACAAAATTACACAAAGAAGCATACACATACACACTCACAAAAAGAGAAAAAGGGGGAAATATATATATATATATTTTTTATAAAAGAGGAAGAGAGCAACTGAATCAATAAACAAATCTACCAATGATAACAAGCTCTAACTAGTAAACTAAGATAAACATAAAACCAAAAACCAATTAGATACAGAAAGCAAACCCCAAGGGTACAGTTGCTCCCAAAGTACACCGCCTCAATTTTTGGATGATTCTTTGTCTATTCAGGTGTTCTACAGATGCAGGGTATATCAAGTTGATTGTGGAGATTTAATCCGTTGCTCCTGATGCTGCTGGGAGAAATTTCCCTTTCTCTTCTTTGTTTGCACAGCTCCTGGGGTTCAGCTTTGGATTTGGCCCTGCCTCTGCATGTAGGTCACCTTCGGGCATCTTTTCTCCTCCCAGTCAGGACAGGGTTAAAGTAGGAGCTGATTAGGGGGCTCTGGCTCACTCAGGCTGTGGGAAAGAAGGGGTATGGAATGCCGGATGAGCCTGCGACAGCAGAGGCCAGCATGACTTTGTAACAGACTGAGGTGCACCATGTGTTCTCCTGGGGAAGTTGTCCCTAGATCATGGCACCCTGGCAGTGGCGGGCTGCACAGGCTCCCAGGAAGGGAAATGTGGAGAGTGAC